>NC_050068.2:49146003-49446003 GCF_009764565.3 Dermochelys coriacea
AAGTATGGAGTGGAAATAGACTTCAGGTGGATAAAAGCCTGATTAGATCTGGCAGCTCAACAAGTATGATCAATGCTCAGTGTCTAGTTGGCAGCGGTATCAAGGGGAGTGCCGGAGGGGTCGGTCCTGGGGTCGGCTTTGTTTAATATCTTCATTAATGATCTGGATGATGGTATGGATTGCATTCTCGGATGACACTAAGCTGGGGGGAGAAGTCGATACACTGGAGGGTAGGGATAGGTTCCAGAGTGACCTAGACCAGTGGCCTCCAAAGTGGGGTCTGCACTCTCCAGGGGGTGCGCAAGATGATTGATTGGGGGGTGCAGCAGAAGGAGCGCCGCTGGAGCAAAAGGACAGCGCGGGAGGAGTACCACCATTGGAAGGGGAGAAAAAAAAAGTGGCGGCCCTGAGTCCTCCAGCCCGTGGAGGAGCAGGGGCAGCCACGCAGCCAGCGGCCGGAAAGCTTTGAAGGGGAAAATGCCACTTCTCTCCGGCCGCTGGCTGCATGGCTACTGCTGCTCCTCCTGAGTCCTCCAGCCCATGCTCGCAGGGCCGCATTCTGAAAGGGGATTTAGAGCTGCAAGCCAGGGCCCTGGGGACCCCTTAGCCCAGGGACTGGAAGCCCCTAAAGCTCCTGCGTTCCGGGTGGTCCTGCCTTCCGTGGGGAGGGCAGCTCCCAGAATCGTGGCTCCCAGAATCGTGGCCATGGGGTGGTGCTGCACTGTGCAGAGCCATCTGCACACCCCCTGCACCAAACAGGAGCTGCCCCAGGTACCTGAGCGCCCTCCCACATCCTAACTCTCCTAGACCCACACCCCACCCTGAGCGCCCGCTGTATCACAAAGTGTTAAACCAAGATTTTCAAGAATAATGAAGCATTTTCAATCACATTGCTCTCACTAAAAATATTTTAGTAATATTATTAGTAATATAGTAATATAGTAATTTTTTTTAGTGAGAGCAAATAAAATAAAATAAATTATTTTTAAAATATTGCTTATTTCATCTTTATCTCTCATTTTTAATTTCTATTTTTTGTGTATGTTTTATAATTTACATAATACATTAGTACAGTAGTACATATATATTATTTATACATATACATATATTGGAGGTGCATGCTCAAAAATTTTTTACTGATGGGGTACACGATCAAAAAAGTTTGGAGACCACTGACCTAGACAAATTAAGAGGACTGGGCCAAAAGAAATCTGATGAGGTTCAACAAGGACAAGTGCAGAGTCCTGCACTTAGGACAGAAGAATCCCATGTACTGCTACAGACTAGGGACTGAGCAGCTAGGGAGCAGTTCTGCTGAAAAGGACCTAGGGGTTACAGTGGAGGAGAAGCTGGATACAAGTCAACACCGTGCCCTTGTTGCCAAGAAGGCTAATGGCATA
Organism: Dermochelys coriacea; assembly: GCF_009764565.3. Taxonomy (NCBI): domain Eukaryota; kingdom Metazoa; phylum Chordata; order Testudines; family Dermochelyidae; genus Dermochelys; species Dermochelys coriacea. The sequence goes on from NC_050068.2 coordinate 49,147,404, forward strand.
TTGGGCTGCATTAGTAGGAGCATTGCCAGCAGATCGAGGGAAGTGATTATTCCCCTCTATTTGGCACTGATGAGGCCACATCTGGAGTATTGCGTCCAGTTTTGGGCCCCCACTACAGAAATGATGTGGATAATTTGGAGAGAGTCCAGCGGAGGGCACCGAAAATGATTAGGTGACTGGGATACATGATTTACAAGGAGAGGCTGAGGGAACTGGGCTTATTTAGTCTGCAGAAGAGAAGAGTAAGGGGGGATTTGAAAGCAGCTTTCAACTACCTGAAGGGGGATTCCAAAGAGGAAGGAGCTAGGCTGTTCTCAGTGGTGGCAGATGACAGAACAAGGAGCAATGGTCTCAAGTTGCAGTGGGGGAGGTCTAGGATGGATATTAGGAAACACTATTTCACTAGGAGGGTGGTGAAGCACTGGAGTGGGTTACCTAGGGAAGTGGTGGACTCTCCATCCTCAGAGGCTTTTAAGGCCTGGCTTGACAAAGCCCTGGCTGGGATGATTTAGTTGGGGTTTGACCTGCTTTGAGCAGGGGATTGGACTAGATGACTTCCTGAGGTCTCTTCCAACCCTAATCTTCTATGATTCTAGGAACACTCTTGCTCCTAAGGGGAGACAAGCTCCCCTTCAGAGCTTGGGGGGGAGAGGGGGACATATCACTCGCACATCTCTCTTCTAGCACTACTTCAAGTGGGGGGAGGGTGAGGGGGTGGAGCCATAATACTGAGATAGAACCACAGGAAGCCTTATGTCATGATGCACATAGAGCCCCAAATTGCGTGACTCCAACCCTGATCCACAAGATGGCAAGGCCCTAGGAAGTGGAAATTGTGGTTATTCTCAGGGCTCTCTGAGGAACACTGGGGACCCATGTAGGAAACATGAACAAGAGTGTGGTAAGCAGAGAATAAGCTGTGCAGCATCCCCAAAATACGAACTCTTACAGCTCTGATAGTCACTCAAACAACAAGATTCTGAACTCATTATGTTGCAGCTAAGTAAAGAAATAAATGTATTGTGCTATCAAGAGGTCTGCACATAGAATAGAAGCCTGAAAATTCCTGGGCATAAGGGGATGAGTTAATTAATATTTCTGTTGCAGTAGCACCAAAATATCAACCAAATCATGGTCCTATTGTGCCAGGGTCTGTATATAGAATGTCAGGGTTGGAAGGGACCTCAGGAGGTCATCTAGTCCAACCCCTTGCTCAAAGCAGGACCGATCCCCAACTAAATCTAAATCCTCGATCATCTAATCCAATCCCCTGTTATCAGAGGCAACCACATCATATAATCCCTTTTATAAACATATGAAGCTCCATCTTAAAATTAGTTTGGTTGTTTACCCCCACTGTTCCAGAATCTCCCCCTGTCTTCCCCCCCAAATGTTAGAAACCTTCTAATTTCCAACCTAAATATATTCATAGCCATCTTATACCCATTTTTTCTTGTGCCAACATTCTCCTTTAGCTAAAACAGTTCTCCTCCTCCCTGGTATTTACCCCCTGATATATTTATAGAGAGCAATCACATCCTGTCTCAGCCTAAAAAAGTCAAGCTCTTTTATCTAGTCTTATAAGAAAGGCTCTCCAGTCCCCTGATCATCATAGTAGCGCTTCTCTGCACCTGTTCCAGTTTGAATTCATCTTTCTTGAACATGGGTGACCAGAATTGTACATAGTATTCCAGATGAGGTCTTACCAGTACATTCTACAATGGTATTAGTACTTCCCTATGGCTAGTGGAAATACCTTGCCTCAGACATCCTAGGATCTCATTTGCCTTTTTCACAGTCTTGGAGCTAATGATCATGGAGTCAGAACTAGCTTTAGCATTTTGGGCCTGCAGTTCTCCCATGCAACGTTAACTGGCTCCTGTTTATGAATCTATTTCCCCACAAATTTGGGATCTATTAGACTATTGGTGAATATTTTATTGGTTCATAGTAGAAAGTTTTAGTATAGCTTGCTTTTTTCACTGTTACTCCAGGATGTAGGGAAAGGAGTCTAAAATTATTTATTTTCACTTGATAGATATGACTTTTAGAATGTAAATCCAGTCTTTTTTCAAAGACTCATATGATGATTTAATTGAATAGAAGGAATTTTTAACACATAATTAAAAAGGCTGGGGACTGTTAACAGAGATGGAGCATTTTAGTTATTCATATAGTTTTTCAGGATTTCTAAATGCTCCTTTGCAAAGCCTCAGGTCGGCCAAAACACTGTATCTACCTTTTTTCATTCCTCCTTAATAATATAAGGTCAGACTATATTTTTCAGTAAAATTTAATTGAGTGCTTCGGCTAATTTTATGTATTAACTTATTTGCTCATTGGTGTTACTCTGATCTATTACCCAGATTTCAATTTGTATATCTTGTTAGCAAGAGGTTTTGAATGTCCTTAATTTTTAATAGGACAAAAGGTAGGTGATCCAGGTGACAGAGGGAATCGCGTTATCAGAAAAGGAATCAGAAAGCAGGAGTATCTTAATCTGTCCCATTATTCCTCCAATAGTGGCCAGAAGTTCAAACTGGGCCCTCAGCAGAGGAAATAATTCAGGCTATGTTTACACTACAGAGGCACAGCTATAACACTGTAATATGGACAATTGCTACAGAGATGGAAGGAGTTTTCCCATTGCTGTAATTAATCCCCCTTTCTGAAAGGCAGCTTCCCTCAACCTAGCAGTGTCTATACTGGAGTTTAAGTTGGCTTAACTTTGACTCTCAGGATTGTGAATTTTTCACAGCCCTGAGCAATGTTGATCTAAGTTTTAGGTGTAGACCAGGTCTCATTTTCAGGCAGATGTCCAGGGGCTGGGGAGGGAGATTGTTGTTGCCCTAGCACCAGCACCAGCAGCCCAAATGACCCCCTGGCTATCTGTTAATTGGTCTGATTCCCCACCAGAAATGGGTTTTATGGGACTTTTAGGAAAAGTGCTCATGTTACACTTTTAACCCTAGTAATTGGTTTACATTTTCAAAGCTATCTGCATAATGAAAATAGCTACAAAATAAATGAAAGCTGAGATTAGCATGGAGCATTCAGGGGATTAGGGTTCAGGTGTATTGGCAGAGCTGAGGTACAGGGTGGTTGGGGTGACAGGTGGTTGGAGTACACAGGCAGAGAGAAGAGTGCATGCAGGATGGGGTACAGGCAGTTGGTGTGCTCTAGTAGAGGTGGGATGTACAGGAGGTTGGGGTACAGCGTAATTTGGGTCCACTGGCAGAGCTGTGGGGTACAGGGGGTTTGGAGTGCAGAGGGGTTGGGATGCGCTGGCAGAGTTGTGTGGTATAGGCAGATTGGCATGCAGGGGTGGTTGGGGTCTACTGGCAGAGCTGCGGGGTTTGGGTACAGGACGGTTGGCGTGCACCGGCAGAGATGAGAGATGGAATGTTGAGGTGCACTGGACGAGCTGTGGAGTGCAGGGAGTTGAAGTAAACTGGAAGAACTGGGCTTGCATTGGGGTTGGGGTGCAGAAAGGTTGGGGTGCACTGGCAGAGCTGGGCCTGCACAGAGGTTGAGGTGCAGGAGAGTTGGGGTGCACTGACAGAGCTGAAGAGTGCAGGGGGGTTGGGATGCACTGGCAGAGTTGAGGGTGCCACATCTCCCCCACCTAAGCCCCCAAACTCTCTCGCCTCCCCTACTACCCATTTCTATTTAATGCTCTCCCCCTCTCCTTCCCAGAAGCACTCATATCCCCTTTTTTCTTCCCAAATACTTTGATTACATTCCCTCCAAAATGAAATTGCCACCCATGACTCACAAATTGCAGCAACCTCCAGCCACTCAGTTCAACACTCCTTTTGTCTTAGGTGAGCAGTTTGTGATTAAATTATTTTAGCTATGTTAACAGAAGGGTGTGTTCACAGCCAGCCAGAGATCTGTGATTTATCCAGTCACTCATATCTCTCAGTTTAACCATACAAGCTAGCAGAAGGAAACCAGTTTTTTGGGAAGGTGTTTGTTGTTCATCCTTTATTTCTGCTGTATTAAACTGGGTTGTGACACAGTGCAGGCAGTTAACAGTTAGCCTGCACTCTGATCACTCTGCCACCCATGAGTTCCCAGGAGAGGGTCGGGTTGGGATAATTTAAATGAATGATCTAATCAGATGGTGAGGCTAGGTAAGCTAAGAGCCAGTTACCCCATTAACTCAAGACTAATAAAAAAGGGGCGAAGGAAGAGTGTGTGTGGGGTGGGGAGGTGAGCTAGTGGCACAGAGGAGACTGCCAGGAAGGGAGATCTCTTGGACCCTAGGGAAAGGGCTGAGGATACAAGAGACAATGTACATAATATTGTTGTACAATACTGTAAAGGCGTTGGTGGAGGGATCTGAAATAAACAGCTCAGTATGGCTATCCACCCAATGAAGTCTGAGCAGGTTGCTGTGATGCAAAACAGCCGGGGCTGAGTACCACTCTGCTACATGGATGCAAAGTTCAACTTCCGCAAACTTTAAAAAGTTTGGATTCTCTAATATGCAATAAGCCCAACTCCACCTTTGGTCTCTGTATCACCCTCAGAGCTCCCCATCCTCACACCAGTGCCAAACCCCCTCAAATCTAAAAGCTTGTTTCTAGATACCCAGAACATCCAAAATACGATACTGATCTCTGAAGCAAAAGTAAAAAGATCTGGCTTCCGCACTCAAAATGTTTTGGTTCAGAAGTTAATTTATGTTGTCATTTTTCGTGATCTCTACCAAGCCTAAAAACCTTCTCTTCTTTGCAATGCATTTATCTGAGTAAGTTATAACACTGCAGCCTTTTCTATTACAGTTCGGATATGTATAACACAAAGCACCTCTGATCTATAAATCTTACTGGGCTGGAGAGACTGCAGTTCAGTACTTGGCACAGCCAGTAGAAGTGGGAATTGTAACTACCTTATAGTTAGCAATGTAATTTAAGATCCTGCCAATAAGAAAGTTACTTCCAAAGAAAGTGATTGGGGAGCAAGAGAATAAATCGGACAGTTATTTAAATGCTTATTTTGTACACATTATCATTTGTTACTAGAAACTTGTACCTGTATAATAGGTTAGGAGATCTTGAACGGCAGATTTTGTGTACAATGAACGCAAAATCAGGGCACACTGGACAGTTGTTTCTTCTGAAGCCTTCAGAAAGTGCTTTGCTTTTTTATTATTATTATTGTTGTTCAGCATGATTAGCAATAACGGTATCTACTCAAGAGAAGATCATGTCCACAACAGCAGTATGGTTATAGGGAAGTGCTGATTACATTATTAAGAGATGTATTAAAATGCACATCTCAGATGAAAATATGAAGTTAATATCAACAGGAATTACTGGCTTGGTTATAGTATGTTGACAACACATTAATGTTTAGTATGTTATATTATGTCACATGTGGGTATATATTCATCTGTCTGGTACAAGGTACCAAGAAAAAATATTAGGGGCAGAATTAGAGATGAGTGAACTTGTTCAAAAAATACAAGGACTAGCTCCGTATTTCACCCATACCCTAATCAGACCAAAGTCTAACTTCTCAGATCCATTAGAATAGTTCCCCTCTCTCACCAAATCAAATCTTCTCTGGTTCTCTCTCCCTTTCAATCCCCAACATTCCATCCCCAACCTCTGCTTCTCTCACTTCCCCTGGGATCCCCCATGTTCTATAGGTCTCAGATTTGTTCATGCTCTAGAGGTTCCCCTTATAACTATATTCTGGGGCACAAGAGGGTGAGGAAACCCTATAGTGCTGTGAAATTGGCAGTGAATGATACACTGTGGCCCTGGGGAGGCTACCAGATTCATTGTTTCCCCATCTTAAAATGCAAATGAGATGAAAGATAAAGGGGAAAGGGAAGAGATGAGGAGTAAAATTTGGAGGGAAGTAAGCAGGGAGGGGTTTTTCGGAAGGATCATACAGGCCTAACGTGAGAGGTGACCGCCAGAGACTAGGAAGTTTGGTGAAAGTTTTGGGTAATCATTCACATTTTTGAATATATAAACACCATGCACCTGGCATTTGAGAACCTCAGTGCCATTAACATATGAAGTAAGGGCCAGATTTTTCCCCCTTACATACTCTAATACCTTACTTTGGTAGCCTGAAATGAGTCTCTCAGGACCCCTCAGTGCGCTGGGCCTCAAGGACGCACACAGTTCTGCAGGAGCAGGCCCGTGGACTTTAAGACTGGGCCTTTGGCACCAGCGAACCCTGTCTGACTCCATGGCTCACTGCAGCCAAACCAGAATTCTGTGGGAGGCTTGTGCTGTACCCTTCGGAGCGCAATGCTCTCAGGGAGTATTTGCAGTGACATGGGCATCCTTTTCAGAACAACGTAGCCATCATAGTCACTTGGCACACAGAATCTTATAGTCCTCAGGTTAGCAAAGTAAGGTAAAAGTCATACCAAACTCCCTCCTGGGCGTGCGTGCACTCGATGAGCCAGCCAAGCTGCTGGCTCTCTAACCCTGTCCCTCTTTGTCTCCACAGGTCCAGACGCCTGAATCCCTCCAAAAGGAAGCTCTTCCACCCCAACACCTGACACTTTTCCCCCTTTGTTCTTCAGTTCAGTTCAAATGTCCCATCTGCCAGGGTTTCCTGCTGTTATTTGTGGATTGTTCAGTCATTGGAGGCAGAGTGTCTTTGTCTTGCTGGATCCTCTGTTGATTTGTGTTGGTTTCAGCTTGTTCTTTAATGACCAGGCAGCTGGGTGACACATGCCCATCTATGTTTCCTGCTCTGCCTCAGAGCAGACAGTCCTTTTCCCCACTGGATAGTCATGCATGGTGTAGGTGTAAGAGGAAACTGAGGCACACATAGGAATTTTTAAAAAATTACTAAAAATTCCCACTTTGTCACAGTTTATCAAGAAATTTCATGGTGGATCTCCAAACCATAAACATAGAAAATACATAGTCTATGAATAAACTGTAAATTAAATCATATCATCGTCTTTCACTACTCTGCTGTAGGGGACCATCTTTAGATTACACACGGATAATGGAGAAGCTATAAGTCATACTCCCGGGGGAATTCTGTGCCACTGTGCACATGCAGAATTCATGTCCTGCGCAGAATTTTTTTTCCTCAGCAGAAAACACATTCTCCTGGAGAAGTGCTGCAGTTATGTCTTTTGCCCACCAGGGGCTGCAATGGCACAAGAACTGACAACAGGTACTCCCAGGTGGGAGCAGCCCCAGCTGAAGACAGAGAAGAGAAGTGGCCCCATGTGGCAGGTCAAGAGGCATATAATATGGGAGGGTTGGATAATGGGGAGTCACAGACTGGGATTCAGAAGGGCTAGTTGGGGGGAACAGACTGGGGCAGTGACTGAATAGGAGTGTGGGTGCAGGGACACATGGGGAGGGGAGGGAGTGGCCAAGTGGGGGTACAGAAACACTTGGGGACAAGGGGATGAGAGGTGGCTGAGTGGGGGTACAGGGACACATGGGGACAGGGCAGATATGCCTGACTGAATGAGAGATGCTAGGGGTCAGCCAGGGTCTGCATGGGGAGGCTTCCTAACAATCCCTCCCTCCCCTCAAAAAACCCTCCTGTTCCATACTTTCACACTCACACCCAAAGAACTCTCCAAGTTCATGCCCAGGCTCCTGTCCAACAATTACTTCCCTCTCCCTCAGCTCCTCCATTACCCCTGACACCCCGAAGCCTTTGCACTGCTTCTGAGAGGAGCAGGATATATTATTACTCAAACTTCTGTATTAATATGCCTACTAAGGAATGTGTTTGTCAAAAAACATTTCATGAATCTTTTTTTTGTTGTCTGTATTGTTACAGACATACTTGCTGACACGTATTTTGAAATAAATTATCAAAATTGAAACTGGTGTGATTATATTGTGTTATTTTAACAAAAAAAAGGTGCAGGATTTTAAAATATTATGTGCAGAATTTTTAATTTTTTTGGTGCAGAATTCCCCCAGGAGGGAAAGTCAACTGTATAATTTACTCTATAGCAAGATAGATGGTAACTTCCAACATGAGAGAATCACGACTCTCCCACTCTTAAACTGGGTCCTGGCTTATGGTACTCTAGTATCGACCACATTTACCTGGCAGAACCAGCTGGGATCAGTAACTACAGTTCTTCCTTTTAGGACTCTGTAAGCGCTGGATTATAGTGACCCAAAACAAAACAACCTTCTTCAAACCAGTGTAATGTTTAATTAACCATAGGAACAAAGCACTTCTGAGAATAGGATCTTAAAACAACAAAACGTCTACATATATGTTTATCTAGCACTTAACTATCCTTAAGGGGATGCTGGCAGGGCTAACTTCTGCTAAACCCCTGCTCAGCAGGCTCTGGATTCTCAATTTCAAACAACTGTGTCTCTCCTTCATGTGTATCTCTAACTCTCCTGGGCCTTTTGACCTCTCCTCTGTCCCCACAGGGACCATGTCACTCCTGGGCAAACCTATCTCAGTTTCAGTAGGGGGTTGCACCAGAGCATCACAGCAAAGGGCTCTTCTATTGTCTCGACTGCTTGCTGAAAAGCTATGTCTGGATCCACCTTCTCCTTCCTGGGTCTAGGTGCAGTTCCTGATAACACTTGTATTAAATTAACTCACTATATGTGTACTAGTATACATCACAATAACCAGATTAAGATACAGTATTCATAAATTATCATGGGTAAATCCAAATTTGTCCCCAGAGGATAGTGAGAGCACAGGTCACACTATTACAGCCTCCTATGGTAGAAAGAACAGAATCAACTAAAAAATGAACTGCCCATATTCGTTACAGATTATTCACCCACAAAGCACTAACAAAATAAATACTTCCAGCTACCCCACAACCCTTCAACAACTCCTTCCACTAAACCAGGGGGAAATATGACTATCTTATCTCTGTTGTACACTCCTATAAATATTATAATGAACTGGCACGCTTCGAAAAAAGCAAGTTTTGCTGCTGCAAAAGAGAAAAGATGAGAGAGAGAGGAACAAGAAAAAGCATGCAACATACCAGAAATAAGCCCATTTGTCTTTGAAACAGTAAAATGGTTGAAATCATATTTCAGGGTTAGTGACTTGAACGTAGCGAGAAGACCAATACAAATATATAAATCTTATTAAACCAAAAGATTCTGAAAATGCAGAACTGAAGATGATGTGATGTGAAGATGATTCACATACAATGCTTTAGCCTGAGCTGGCACAGATAAGTAGCATCCATTCTAAAGGGAGCTGAAGATTTGTCAGTGCCAGAGGGCAACAACAACTGAATAATTGCTTTAGCTCCACATGCTCTACACTAACAATGCTACACCTACTGATAAGGGAGCACCAGGACAAATCAGAAAAGACCTGGGACTCTGCCCAGAAGAATAAAATGAGTGATTTAAGCCACTCTTATAGCATCCTCAGTCAATGTACTAAAAGTAACAGATTTACTGTTTCACTCTGCTGTTTACAAAAAAAGTGGCCAAAGGCATATTTTTTGCTATCATGTCAATCCATAAAAAAGATCAAAATGCATTTAATTCTAGCTGGGTGGAGGTTTAAATAGTGTTGCTAGCATTTTCAAAATAAACTTCCTGAGATTTGCTGCCCCCCTAGAAAAACAAACCCACCTCACAAGAAGATGTGTTACAGAATTACGATTGCTAGGGGCCTAAGGGGATGTCTACACTTAAAACGCTGCAGTGATACAACTGCACTGTTGGAGTACTTCAGTGTAATCACTCACTGCAGCAATGGGAAGGGTTCTCCAACCACTGAAGTTAATCTACCTCCCTGAGAGGCGGTACCTAGGTCAATGGAAGAATTCTTCTGTCGACCTAGCACTGTCTACACCAGAGGTTAGGCTGGCTTAACTATGTCTCTCAGGAGTGTGACAAAGCTATGCCAATGTATGTTTTCAGTATAGACCAGCCCAAATTCTCCATGCATGCACACACATGCACACACTCGACCTTTCCACTACTCCTTCAACTCAGTGAGTGGAGTAGTGCCAGATGGTAGGCTCCTACTGAGGATTAGTGCTTCATTATGCTAGGTGCTGTTGACACATAACACAAAAGACAGTCCTGGCCTCAAAAAGTTTCCAGTCTATACATATGAGGAGATAAAATGGGTGGATAAAACAAATAAATGCAAGCAAGGACAAGTGAAACAACCTTGATTAGCATAATAAGTAAGAAGAAGTGCTGGCTAACCAACAGGAGGAGAATTTGGCTCTACGTACTGCTGGGTCACAGGGAATTAGTGAAATAGCCATATCAGGGCTCAATTTTAAAAAATGCATTAGGCTGTTCTGGTTTCCCCCCACAACTTAAACTCCTTTAGAATCAAGATCTATAAGCAGAAAAACAGGAGCATACGGTGCAGAACATTTCTAGTAATAAAACTGGAAGACTGGTTGGTTGGCTGACTGTCATAGATGCACTATTTTCAAACAGGTCTGTCTCAGTGAGGATTTGGGTTGTCTAATTTATCTGAACTAATTTTCCCATCCCAAATAAGTATTTTCAACCTGCTGATGGGTTAATACAACCCCACTGTGTTCTATTGTGTCTTTGGTATCTCATTTCTTCCTCTGTCTGATATAACCAGAATTCTCAGTCTGACATGTTTAAGATTAATGAATCAGCCTCAGGCAAGAAATTAGTTAAAATTCATTCCTTTCGATAATGTAAATTCAGACTACTCCAGACCATTTTTGAGATTTGTGCCTCTTTTTCCTGAAGCTCCATAAAGTATAAGGAGAATAAATATTGTATTCACACTCTTGGGGCAAAGGGTTCCTAGGAAAGCAAGAACATGGAGATTTATTTATACAGTGTTCAGGACAGTTTGGCATCTCCCTCCCAGCTTGGCACTAATTACAAAAAGCTTCTGGAATTAAATTTTACATCAGCCTTAAGGCACAAATCTTTAGAGTTTTACATGTCACCGTTATTAATGTTGCTAGAAATCTGGGGAGACCCAATTTCATAAACATGATTTTTTAATTATTAAGAGCAAACTTCCCCAGAAGTACTGAATTTATGCAAATGCTAAGTAACAGAGAAGGCGTCCCAAATTAACATGTGCTTTCCTAATATCAAATGCTGAAATGTCTATTGTCCAAGTTGGATTGTGAATATATATTCTCAGTCTGCCAATGTAGAGTTATTTATGGATTTTGCAAAATAAAGATATGCAAAAGGCATCAATGGAATTACAGCAGGGCTGAACTTTACCTATAAAGAATATCAAGTAGTATTTTCAGAGACTACATCCTGTATTAATTTGTCTTGTTCAAAAAAGAAAAAGGCTAAATCCAACAGATAATTTGTTCACAATAAATAAATGAATCAGAGCCAGTAGAAAGTTGGTTGCAGATGTCTGCCTTCTGTTTAGGTTTGTAGATCTTGGTTTGGCACTTGTACAGTTGTGCCTTCAAGATCTGTTTTGCTGAGGTCTACTAATTTATCTAGATCTTAATTAGCAGGACTTTCAGATTCTAACATTCATATTTCAGCTAGCAAGGAATTCCACAGCCAAAATATTTAACACGTTCTAAGAAAGTTTAACATTACTTTACTCATGGCATTGACTTCCAAGTCACTACATTAATAACTATGAAGCAAAAATCAAAAATATATGTATTTATATTACAGTACTATCTAGAGGCCCCAAATGAGATCGGGACCCCTGTGAGGGGCAGAGAGGCTCCACACCAGTAGAGAAGAGGTTAAGGAGAGACTATGGGCCCAGCTAGCTCTGCCCCATTATACCTGCAGCCAGTGCCAAGTCTGGAGGGGGAATAAAAGCAGGGCGCATGGCTCAATTCAGGACTGACTGGCCATGAAGGAGGATGGGGCTCTGCCCCTTTGCCTGAAGGGAGTTTTGCCTGCAGAGCTGTGGAGTGATGGACCTGCTAGCCAGAGCAGCCACTGGGGAAGAACAGTTAGACCCCAAGTAGCAAGTGATGCACAAATCAGAGACTGTTTGGAAACTACACCTTAAGGAAAGGGCAGGAATGGCCCCCTGGCAGGCTGGGGGATGGCCCACTATTGAGTTAGGTTTGCTTTTTGTCATAGAACATTTTGGGACTGAGCCTCTCAACCCCATGCAGAAGGGGATGAGACTGAAAAAATAATTAGCCAGCGGGCTGGGGCTTGTCTCAGTGGACACCTGAGATAGACATGTCTCTGTCACGAGGGAGACCTGTGGCTGTGTAAGGGAGCCTGGAAGCGCTGCAAGGGGGCACTGCTCCAGCCATGCCACTACAGCATTATTGTGCTTGGCACTCTACATATATGTAGTAGGAGACAGTTCCCACCCCGGAGAGCTTACACTCTAAATGGACAAAACCAATAAGGTTGGGATAAAAGCAATGTTGTGATTCCCATTCAAGAGGGGAAGAACTGAGACCCAGAGCCTGGCCCAAAGACAGATACACACAATCTATGACAGAGCAAAGAATTGCAGACTCCCAGCCCAGTGCCTTAACAAGACCAGCCAGATTGTTTATGCTCTTTACTGTTCTTTTACTATGTATAAAAACAGCCTTAAACTTTATTTATGTAGAACGTTTTTATACTTCCCTTTAACAACATTTGAAAGCCCAGGTCCTCTCCTCCCTGGAGGCCACTGACAAGATCCTTGGAGGCCCTGAATAGTAATATGTCACACGCCTGTAATCCAAGGGACCGTCTGCACATTCCTGCAGCATGGACTATGCAGGGGTGAGAGGTGAAGTGCAGCACATACTAAAATATTGGGCTGTAACTGCCCAAGGTAGACCACGGTAGTATGAACTAAAAAGGTACCTCGTTTGTGTTAATATAATCCTGTTTCAAACAGTTTTGAAGGCAGGACTGTGCAGACGGCCCTAAACTGCACCTCTCCCTTTTCCCCTAACAGGAGAAAGGGGATGCTGAATCTTAATTTAAGACTGGATCAAGAGGATCAAATACTCCCAAACCCTTCTCTGATTTCCCCTACACCTCAGTGTAATCACCCTTTGGGTGCTGGCCTAATACCTGTGTGATGTGCAAACTGCAGAGAGCTACCTCACAGTTTCTGGACAGTTCCAGTCACACAGGGTCATTTCATGGTGCTGCTGGTAGATGTCCAACTCTTCCTTCTGGTGTACTAAAGCAGAAGTTCTCAAATTAATTTTTTTTGGTGATGAACACCTTTTCAAATGTAATGTTAAATCACAGACCCCCAACTGAGAAACTGATTGACAAAAGTGTGTGTGTACTTCATGTAAACACGTAATGTTAGTAATGTTTTAAGAAAAAAAGAAGAGTACTCACAGATATCAGTGAGATGGGTGTGCCTGCTTCTTATTGCAGAGTCTATCTATCCTTGGTGTGATGGTTGACAAGCAAACTCATAAATCATTCTCCACTTCCAGTAGGGACCTGAACTTTGTCTTCACAGCTGTCATGGCAGAGAATGATGCTTCACACATATATGTTGTTGGGAAAGGTAGCAACACTTTCACTGATTCTGTAACTAAAACTGGGTGCTCCCTGGGATCAGTTGGCCAAAATTGGCAAGGTGTCTGTTCCTGAAACTTAATTTTCAGTGTGCAGTCACAGGATAGTTCGAGCAGCTCCTGTTCTGCAAGATGACATAGCAAAGTTGAAAATGGATCCGGAACCCAATTATATTCTTCCATGTTTATATTTTTAAAGTAAACACTGAAGTACTCTGCCAAAGTTGAAAGGTGAGCAACAATCCTGTCTTTGACACAGTTGATTGTCTGTCCCCTATGTCTGAGCTACCCAGGTGATGCATGTGGGAACAGGTTGCAGGCCTGTAAGGAGATGCTGTTAGAAAAACACTTTACACTGGGAATTGGCAGTGCTGGTCTTGATGCTCAAGGTAGATGAAAGCCCTTTTACAGGTACAATGTGCCTTAACAATGCAAAAGTAATCCCTAATACCTACCTAACTATAATACAGGGTACTCATTCAGGTTCCTTTTCTGGAAGAGCAGTCAGGAGACTGATGCAGGCAAGCAGATCCTCCCTGGGAGTAGCTGGAAAGAGACTAACCACCCACTCCCTCCTGAAACGGTGCTGGCACTCTGTAAAGCTTGGAACCCACAGGTTCAGCTGTAATAGATCAAGTCTCTGGATCCAAAATCCCAGATCTGCTGTGGGCTGGCTGCAGGGCAAGCAGGCTTCAGGCAGTGAGGAGCTGGAGAGATGGGCCATCTCCTCCTGTTGCTAGCAGGCTGGGGGCAGGAGCAGTGAGTTGCCCTCTCCTGAGGCTTTTCTGCAAGCTGAGGTTATAGACAGGAGGCTGTAATCCTGGTAGGCAGCAGGGAGACCTCTCCCCTCCACTCCTCAGCTAGTCTCTGCCACGTGGAGATAGGGGGACCAGATGTCCCAATTTTATAGGGACAGTCCTGATATTTGGGGCTTTTTCTTATATAGGCACCTATTACCTCCCACCCCCATCTCGATTTTTCACATTTGCTATCTGGTCACCCTACGTGGAAGGAGCATGGGGCTATTCCTAGCCTCCTTCCTGCTTTCCCAGCAACTGGAGCTCTGCACAGGCCCGAGCCTGCTTGCAGTCTGCCTGGCTGCCTCCTGCCCTCTAATTTGGCTGCTGGGGACTGCTATTGTCTCCCCTCATCCCACTGGCTGATGGAGAAGCATTGCCGGGGTGATGGGGCGGGTCGCATCCCCCACCGCTCCCCTCTTGCTGCAGGGGAAGTCAACAGTGCAGGAGGACACTGCAGTGGACCCCACAGGGGCCCAAAAGTTGTGCCTCTTCTCTTGGGGCACAGCCCTGTTGGTAAGGGGGAGTAGAGGGCTACATCAAGTTCACATCCCCTCACAAAGCGAGCCCACCACAACCCTAAACCACAAGGCAACTCCACAACCCCCCCTTTTCAGCAGCCACTTACGGTATCTGGAGAGAGAACACATATAGATAAGATCGATAACTTAATTTTCTTACATTGGTTGTGTTTCTCCGAGCTGCTTTGTTTGTGTCAGTCTTCACTGAGATTATTTTCCCCCAAACTGCATTGATTTTATATTTTAACTATATACTGTGGACATTTTAGAACTTTATACATAAAGAAAATCCATTGAGTCTATTTCTTGAATTTGTATTTGCCATTTGATTTTGCTGTTTCTAGCAATTGATTATTTTTAAAGGCAACATTGTAGAATTCCAGACTGGAATAGCTGAGGTTGCATCTAATGCAAAGCTCACTTTTGACCACTTCAACACCTAGGCAATTTCCTCTCATCAGTCTAAAGGCTTGGTGGTGGGCAGACAGCTGCTGTATTTTCGACAGTTTTGATCTGTTATCGCTTAAACTGCAGAAGTGGGAACACTGCAGCATGTTTAGCTGGACACCGAAACTTTTAACATTAGATATCCCAGTGTGTATTGTGATGATAATGCAAATCCTTAGAACCACATAAAAAAAACTTGGCAGATTAAATTATTTTTCTGTCAACTGGCAAATCCGTAAAAAACCCAGTCCAAGCTAGTCAAATAATGGCCAGGTGGTAACCCTATCTAAAACCCTAGAGAAGCAAAGAAGAACAACACTGAGGCAGCATTGGCATAAACAATCACTAGGTATTACTCATGTTTTTTCCTGTATTTGCAGTGGAGTAATAAATCCATTCTGAGAGCTGCTTAGGGTACACACAGCATGAATTTAGATTGTCCTAATGAATAAATGGGTTTATCTTTATTGATTCACAATGCTTTTGATTTAAATCTTTACCTAACCTTTTATCTGAACAATTTTTTCCCATTAATATATTACTTATAATGGGCGGAAGGAAAGTGGAAATAGTTACTCAGCCTGTTGGTAGGCAGCCAAACCTCCAAGTGGTCCCCATGTATCTGATATTTTTCAGAGCCACTGCACTCAGATATAATAAGTTCCACTAGAAATTGTACATCCCTTTGCATAAAAGTACTCAAAGATTTAAATAAAAAGCATGGCAAATTAATGAAGGTAAACCGATATATTTCTTAAGACAGTCTAAATTCATGCTGTGTGTGCCCTATACAGCCCTTTAGAATGCATTTATTTGCTCTGCTGCAAATACAGGAAAAGAATGAATAATCTGTAATGATGGTTTATGCCAATATTACATTATTCTGTTGTTCTGTATAACAGAAGATAGTGTTCTTCAGTCCCTTTTTTACCACTTTAAAATAGAATATTTTTTTAATATTTGAATATTCTCCTATAGCACCAGCATATGCAAGGATTAAGGCCACTCTGCAAGGTTTAAAATACTGCATACACTAAGATTCAAAGAACTGCACAAAAAACTACATAATCCTTACAGTGCTCTTTACATGTGAATATTAGAGTTGACTGAAATGCAGAATTTCTAGTTTGTGGGAAATGTTGACATTTCAAAATTTGTTTTTTATCTGATTCAGAACCAAATCTAGTTTTTGGAAATTTCCTGCAAACCAAAAATTCTGAAAATGTTCATTTTGGAAACACCAAACATGATATTTCTGGAAGGAACTGTGCTCCCCAAAAGGAAATGATTGAAATGGATGTGCTTTGTGTCAATTGCTACTGCAATAGAACTGACAAGAATCATGCCCATCAGTAGCAGCCAGGACTCTCAGGGCTTCCAGGCTCCCTGCAATGGAGCCAAGAGTCTGGAAATCCTGGGATGGTCTTCCAGCTTCTGCTGCTCTGGAGCAGCCCCACCATGTGGACTGCCCCACTGTAGGGAGGCCAGGGCTTCCAGACTCCTGGACCAGCTCATCCACTGGATTGTCCACTCATTGGGTAGCAGGAGGAGGCAGCTAGCCTGGGAGTCTAGAAACCCTGGGGTCTCCAGTCACCAGAGCAGTCTGCATCATTTTCTGATATATTATCAGGAGTATTATAAGCAAGACACAAGAAGTAATTCTTCTGGTCTATTCCACGCTGATTAGGCCTCAACTGAAGTATTGTATCCAGTTCTGGGTGCCACATTTCAGGAAAGATGTGGACAAAGTCCAGAGAAAAGCAACAAAAATTATTAAAGGTCTAGAAAACATGACTTTTGAGGGAAGATTGCAAAAAAACTGGTTTATTTAGTCTGGAGAAGAAAAATCGTTCTCCTTAACCTCTGAGGATAGGACAAGAAACAATGGGCTTAAATTGCAGTGAGGATGGTTTAGGTTGGACATTAGGAAAAACTTCCTAACTGTCAGGGTGGTTAAGCACTGGAATACATTGCCTAGGGAGGTTGTGGAATCTCCATCACTGGAGTTTTTTAAGAGCAGGTTAGACAAACATCTGTCAGGGATGGTCTAGATAATACTTTGTCCTGCCATAAGTGCAGGGGACTGGAAGAGATGACCTTTTGAGGTCCCTTCCAGTCCTATGATTCTCTGGCAGAGCTGACCTGGAGCTGCAGGACTTCCATGGCTACACGGTAGGGAGCCTGGAAGCTCTGAGAGCCCTGTCTCAAGTTGGGGTTTTCTCACTTTCCAGGTTCCCCACTGCAGAGGCAGTAGCTGAGCCCTGGTTAGAGCAGGGGCTCTCAGCTCCATGGCAGGTAGCCTGGCAGCCCTGGCATGGTGATGCTGCCCTGGAGTTGGGGAAGTCTTGGCTCTTCAGCCCAGAGCAGTCCACGTGGCAAGGCTCCCTCAGAGCCATGTAACCTGGTAGACCAGTCTTGAGAAAAGGAAACTGAGGGGGGACCCAACAACTGTCTTTAAACATGTTAAAGGTTGTTATAACATGGTGATCAATTGTTCTCCATGTCCTCTGAAGGTAGGACAAGAAGCAATTGTCAATCTGTAGCAGGGAGATTTAGGTTAGATATAGCGAAAATTTTCTAACTGTAAGTGTGGTTAAGTTCTGGGATCAGTTTCCAAGGGAGACTGAGGAATCCTCATTATTGGAGGTTTTTGAAAACAGGTTCCACAAACACCTGTTAGGAATGGTCTAGGTATACTGCCTCAGCACAGAGGGCTGGAGTCAATGACCTCTTGAGGTCCTTCCAGCCCTACATTTCTACAGTTCTGTGTTTTACCTTTATCCTGTAGATTCACACCCAACTTCTTGTTTTTTCCCACCGGTATTTGTATACCATAATTAGATCCCATTTCAGCTACTGCTTTTTCACAGCTCAACATGTTAAGCTCTCAAAACCATCTCTTTAGAAAGATACTCTCCATCTTTTAAATTAGTCTTGTTCTCTGGATCTATTCCAAAACTTGGGAATGAACCAAATTACACATTTCTTGAAATATCTAAGTTTGATCATTAGGTCCAGCTGAGTTCCACTTGGTGCACAACTCAAAGAGTGCCTGGGCAGTAAAGGTGGCATTATGTGATACTGACAGGCAGGTTGAAGTCAATGGGAATTCAATTTGAGAAGACTGCAGGATCAGGGCCAAAGGCCCAGATTCATAGAGGTATTTAGGCACCTAATCCCCAAATGTAGGCACTTAAGTTCCAAATTTAGATACAACTGCAATCCACAAAGCCCCTGCCTGGCTGCTGCAGAACCCTGTAGACGCCTAAACTTACTCAGCGCCTACATTTTCACTGTAAAAGTTCTCTAAATGCCTATATTTCTGCCTGTGGGAATGTGCACTGAAGTCTAAGTGCAGAACATTCCTTAAACACTTTACCATGGAAAGTTGTATGCATTCAAAATCCTAAGTTTAGTGTTATTTAATGTAAGGGTTTGTATTTTAAATATCCCATGGACCAAATCTTCAGCTACCGTAAGTCCATGTAGCGCCACAGCAGATAATGGAGCTATTTCAATTTACACCAGCTGAGATTCTGACCCAGGATGCCCGGGTGTCCCTAGCCTCTGTTTGCCAGAAGCTGAGAATGGGCAACAGGGGATGGACTACTTGATTACCTGTTCTGTTCATTCCCTCTGGGGCACCTGGCATTGGCTATTGTCAGAAGACAGGATACTGGGCTAGACAGACCATTTACTGATGCAGTATGACCGTTCTTATGGGTGTGTGGGGGGCGGTATTTAATGTGAAATACTTAACTGGAATAAAAAAATGCAAATAGTAAAGTCAATAACTATAGTTATATAAGGCAAAAAAAGTTTGTTCAGAAGCAAAATAAATGTCCTGCTAGTGTTTAGTCACATCAGGTTATTCAGCTATTACAGTGATCACATGATTTGTGCAGTGACATTTAATAGGATATAGTGTGTTGGTCTTGAACATTCACCAAAAATTGTTCAACTCTTATTAATAGTTAATAACTGTGTGCTGAATTGTAAATACATGATATAATGGTGTTTGATACTGGCAGCCTTACTACACCAGTTTCTCTAGTTTTATAATATTTAGAGATAGTTGTAGAGTGCTGGTCTACTTTGTATAAATAGAAAACGATCTGTGTGCTGTTTGTCAAAGGAGATTAAGCTTTGTTCTTCTTATAACTATAATACTATTTCCTATGAGATAGGATGGTCTAACTCCAACATGAATTTATTTTTTCTGCTACTGTGTTTTCCCTTAGTTATGTTATCAGTTTACTCACCTGCAAATCACCCTGTAAACAAAGTTATTCTATAAAAACAAATCACACAATCACAATACGGAGGAGAATTTTTAACTGTATGACTCAGTAGCCTTGTCTATAATGAGGAATAGCTCACAAAGCTAGACAGCACAGTGGTAAAAATGCCTACACCTGGTCTATACTAGCCCTTTCAACATTGCTAACAACTGTGGAGCTTCATGGGTGTTATATCAAGAGGGAGTATTTCTGAAAATCCCTATTGTATGTGCAGCCAGTAAGACCCATAAAATATATCTTGGGTTCATTATTGGGCATATCAGTCAGATCTCCTCCATGCATGCAGCCTGGACATGGGTCAGCTGACCTTAATTTAATCTTTATACAAGAGTTATACCCTCAAGTTCTTGGAGTAATCTTTTCCTCCTAGCTTTTATCTTATTTCTTTCTGCATTTTCTGTCCTGTCATTTTCTTTTGTATTGTAGATCCCTTCACTCCACAGCCCTCCCCAATAAGTCAGTATTTAAAGAGATGTTTCCTGCGCACACCACCCTGAAATAGTACAATGTTAAACTTGCAATTGTGGTATTTAGTTGTCCTTTACTGGTATAATTCGCCTATACTTGACCAGTGACAAATTATTAAAATTTTAATTTAAAAAAAGCTAAGTAAAAACCCAAAACATTTAATGAAACAAACTCCATAAATATTTAGGATTGCCACCTTTGTAAAGTGTTAACATTTTCATTGCATGACTCCTCTTTGGTATTGCTTCTTGGGCTGAATGCACTCCAGACTCAACATTGGCTTTATTTATAGATTGCTAAAAAGGACTGCTAGAACTGTTTAAATTAAAAGATATTTTACATTTACTTGTATTGATTAACATAAGAACAGCCATCCTGGGTCAAACCAAAGGTCCATCTAGCCCAGTATCCAGTCTTCCGACAGTGGCCAATGTCAAGTGCCCCAGAGGGAATGAAAAGAACAGGTAATCATCAAGTAATCCATCCCCTGTCACCCATTCCCAGCTGCTGACAAACACAGGCTAGGGACACCATCCCTGCCCACCCTGGCTAATAGCCATTGATGGACCTTTTCTCCATGTACTTATCTAGTTCTTTTTTGAAGCCTGAGGTCTTTTTTGAACCCTAATTATTTGTCTCACAGTAGCACCTATAGACCCCAAATAAGGTGAGGTCCCATTGTGCTAGGCACTGTACAACCATTGAGTGAGGAAACAGTCCCTGCCCCAAAGAGTTTACAATCTACATAGACAAGACAAAAGGGTTGGAAGAGAAACAGAAACATGCAGAGGTAAAGTTGCTTGCCCCATGTTACACAGTAGCTCAGAGGTGGTGGCAGACATTGCATATGCCCATGTACCAATATGCTTTCAGCAAAGGGTTGCAAACCTTAGTTAATTCTCACAGGACCCATACAGTGTAAGTAAAATTGGTAAATTAAGGGAAACAGATTAATAAGGGCTATAATCTAACGCCTACCAAAGTCAAAGAGAAGACTCACAATGACTTCAATGGGTTTTGGATTAGGCCCTAAGTGAATTGCCTATGGTCATATAGCAAGTCAGTGGCAAAACCAGGAATATAACCTAGGAATGCTGTTATCCAGGCCACTGCATTTACCACTAGTTCTCATACTAACAATGTGTGTGTTCTTATTTCAGCTCTCTTAGGCATAGTCTTGTCTTTTAGTGCTCTCCCTTAGCTCTGCATGTAGCGTTCTAAAGGGCATGGCAACAATAGTCGCTTACATGTATGCAGAACCTTTCATCTAGATAAATTCCTCTGGTTTTCTAAAAACATTTTCACTGTTGTTTGCGAAAAGGAAAACACTTTATGATTAAATAATCTTTTAACAGACTGGAAAATGTGTTCATTTAAAAAATTCCTATGATGTATGCACATATTGTTTAGATAACCTTTTCCCCATCTTCCCTGCAATCAGAGGGTTTGAATTCTAATGCAACACATTCATGCTAGAACCTGATTATATCCCAGAGCTAAAATTCTGAGTGGCATCAGTCCATGGTATCTAAAGGTATTTGCCAAAAACATGTCAGGACTCCCCTACAGTACAAATCGCCCCATAAATTCTATGCTTACACAACACTGCTGACCTCATAGTAAAAGCATGCCTGAATGATCAAGCAAGTGGAAACGTTGGTAAATACACTGAATGTTTTACATTGTTATCAGTGGGTGTTCCCTAGATCTCTTGAGAAAAAGTCCCAAGATTAAGGCAAGGCCAAGCAGTGTCAGCCAAATGAAACCTTTACAAGTTATTTATGAAATTTAAATAGACAACAATAACTTTTTCCTTGTTAAAATTCAGCTAAATATTTCTTAAAGTACAATCAAAACAAAAATATAATTTTGTGAAGTGTGAATCATTTTTCAATGTTTTTAGTCAGTGCATTTTAAGTTATTTATTTTTATGTTAAATAAGAAGGGAAGAAATATACAATGGGGAAAATACTCTAAGCAAAAAAACAGTTCAGTACAAACTTCCAGAGATCATGCAAATCCAGACTCTGACAATCTATAGGAAATGCTGCAAAATCTTCCTCTTCGAAAAAGCCTTTCCAACATAAGAATGACACTCAGTAATGTCTTCTACCCTTAAATTCTACCCTTAAATTCCTACCAACCAACCCACCCCTTCAAAATAATGCTACCCCAAGCAGCATGTAACCTCCAGAGACTTCATGAAGACCACTACAGACTTTGCTATTGCTGTTTTACATGGAAGACACTCAGATACAGACATGATGGGCAGCAATATAAAACCATCGGACCAATGGGCAAACAGAATACCTGTGATATATTTCTCCCGTCCTTCTCTTTTTCTTCCCTCTAGTTAGAATTTTTTGTGTATGCTGATACATATTCTTCCACTTTACGTACAATCTAAGGCAACTGATCCTGCCACTTGATCTGTGTGGAAGACCCTTGTGCCCACAGTGAGCTCCACTGAAGTCAATGGGGTCTGTCCACATTAATCCAGTGGCATGACTGCTACCTAAAAGAGGAAACATTTGACAAATCAAAAACATTGCCTGCATTTACACCCCTACTTTCAGTTAGGCCCTGATCTTGCAAACCCTTATGCAAATGTTTGACCATAAGCACACAATCTGCTCCACTGAAGTTAGTAGAAAGAAAAGGAGTACTTGTGGCACCTTAGAGACTAACAAATTTATTTGAGCATAAGCTTTCGTGAGATACAGCTCTCTTTTAGTCTCTAAGGTGCCACAAGTACTCCTTTACTTTTTGCGAATACAGACTAATATGGCTGCTACTCTGAAACCTAAAGTTAGTAGGACTCAGATGCTTAAAGTTAAGCATGTGCTTTCTAGTTTGGAAACTTCACTTCAGGCTCTCAAGGCAAAAAGCTTAACATCTTTCTTAACAAAGCCTATCAGCCTGCAAGAAATGCAAAACTATGTTTCTGTCTAACATTGATTTCAGGCAGTGTTTGGCTTGGCACTCATCCAAAAGCATTTACTGGTTACCTACACACTGGAAAAACCTCGTTCCAGATGACTCTCAGGTCATAAACAAGAGAACAGAAAAACAGCAGAACAACCACAAAAGAAGGATTTGCTATTGGACTGCATTGAAAAGAACTTGCTGATTTGGAACACAGATGTCTGTACAGCCCTACAGGTTGGCTGCAATTCTATTTATTTCAAGGGGTAGTAAAAATGGTGCATTGCAATAACGTATATTTGCTACAGTACTAAGCAATGAGCTGCATTGCACTGTATGTTCTGCCACCGGTAAAATCTACTTAAGTCACACTTTGCATTTTCTTTTCTGCAGCACATCACCTTGATTTGCTACATCTCAACCAATCAATAAGACAGTTTAATAGATAAAATCCAAATGTGCAGGCACCAGAAATGCAGATATTCTAAGTTTCAGTTGGGTGCTGTATTCTGCAGCATCTTCTGTCTCTAGTATCATATAAAAAGTGTATTTAAATAATTGATTCTACAGCCTGCAAAAATGAAATAACAGCAACCACCAGCATCAGTTCCCCATTTACCTTTCTGAGGTTACATTCAAAGCTTCGCTGTGATAACAGTATTTACTATCGACCAGTTAGGACTGGATACTCTACAGAACAGAGTACCCAGCAGCCCCCATTGTTCTCAAAAGGAACTGCTGGGTACAGAACTTTTGAATATCCAGCCATTACGAGCCAAACCTGTCACCTTGATGTTGAGTAGTACTAAACTACATGAATAGTTACAGGGATTACTCAAGTAGTAAGTTATTATTCAACATGAGCCAGGGGGCAGAATCTGGTACTTCATTTTTAGTTGCCAGTTCATGGTAGAATAGTACTAGACTGCTCAGACCTTAACATTTCTTAAACATACATGGCCCACTTGGAAACATATTAAGTCAACTGTTCCAGTCACAGTAGAACCTCAGAGTTACTGACACACCTCATTTGGAACTGGAAGTACACAATCAGGCAGCATCAGATACAAAAAACAAACAAACAAAAACCCACAGTACAGTACTGTGTTAAACGTAAACTAATAAAAAAATAAAGGGAAAGTTCAAAAGAAGATTTGACAAATTAAGGAAACTGTTTCTGTGCTTGTTTCATTTAAATTAAGATGGTTAAAAGCAGCATTTTTCTTCTGCATAGTAAAGTTTCAAAGCTGTGTTAAGTGAATGTTCAGTTGTAAACTTTTGAAAGAATTGTTTTGTTCAGAGTTACAAATATTTCAGAGTTACAAATAACCTCCATTCCTAGGGTGTCCGTAACTCTGAGGTTCTACTGTAGTTTTTATAAAACAACATTTATGGCACTAAGCCTCCTCACCTTTCACTTCAGATACATAGCGCTAGTTATCCTCAACTATCTGGTGGGAAAGTTTGGAACGACTTGTTTACAACTGTATTTCATTTCTACTGTACAACACATGGTATATTTTTAACTGGAGTGCTATTTAAGCACAATAAAAGCACCCTGGTCTAGTGGAAGGATGGTCTAGCAGTTAGGGTGCTAGCCATGAGACTCAGGCTCATTTCTCTAATCCACCAGAGATTTCCTGCGTGACCTGGGGCAAGTCACTTCGGGCCAGATTTGGTAAAATGGTAATAATGGTACTTCCTTCCCTCACAGGGATTTTGTGAGGATAATCATAAGAAAGGTTATGTGATGCTCAGAATTTACAGTAAGATAAATAGATCCCAAACTGATACATAACAAATGCTTGTCACACTGCTTAAGGTACTACAGGAAAGTGCTTTGATATTCATCGGCGGTCCCTTGACATCAAGGATGATCTCTTTCACCAGTTTTATTTTTCATGGGTCCTTTGGTGACTGAGGAGTCCAATTCTTGAGCCACAGGCTCGTTGGCAGACACTGCAGCTGGTGTTGGAAAACAGGGCTGGGCCACGATTGCTGAGTGACAGTTGTCTTTCCTTTCTTTTCTGGCATTTTTCTGTGACCAGGGCAAGGCGATTTTCCTCAAAAGTGGACATTTCCTCTTTCACAAGTCTTCACCAGTTATCCCCATCCTGGGCTGCTGTCTCCCAGTGTGTGGTGTCAATGCTACATCTCTTGATGTTTATCTTGAGGGTGACTTTAAAGCATTTCTTTTGGCCTCCCCCTTTCCTTTCTCCTTTGGTGAGTTGGGCATACAGCAGTTGTTTTGGTAAGCATATATCAGGCATGTGCACACAGTGCCCGCTCCACCTCAGCTTATGCTGGATAATCAGGGCCTCAACACTGAAGATGTTGGCCTCTGTGAGGACACTGATATTAGTGTGATGATCCTCCCACTTTGAGGATCTTCCGAAGAAAGTGCTGGTACTGGCATTCCAGGTGTTTTCCATAGGTCACCCAAGTCTAACAGCCGTGGAGGAGAGTTGGAATTACCACCACTTTATAAACTAAGTCTAGGATATGTTCTGATGTTGTGATCGTTGAACCCCTTGCAAGACAGTCTGCCAAAGGCAAGGCTGGTGCAGCAGATTCTGAATCTCAGCATCTATGTCTGCCCTGTGTGAGAGTTGGCTGCCAAGATAGGCTAAGTATTCTACATTTTCCAGTTCTTGTCAATGTACATCTTCCTTATTGGGTCTGATGATTGACCGGGGACTGGCTGGTGGAGAACTTTTGTTTTGCCCATGTTCAGAGTTAGACCTAGGCTTTTGTAAGCTCCAGAGAAGTAATTAAGGGCTGTTTGTAGATCCTCCTTTGAGTGTGCAACTATGGTCTTTGTCAGCCATAAGGCTCTGTGGAAAATCATGTCAACATTTGGCTGCCAAAGCAAATTTATCACCATTGTAAGACTCCTCCACAACCAGATGACTGCCTCCATCCTGTGCAGTGGCTCTACCTTTGAGCCCTTTGTCATCCGAACTGGTGTAAAACAAGGCTGTACACGGGCACCCCCCTTTTCTCCATTTTCTTAGCAGCTATGAAAACACTAACCCAAGACCATCTACCACAGGGCATTGGCATCCAATATGGGACTGACAGCAACCTCTTCAACCTTTCCCATCTCCATGCCAGAACTAAAGTAATATAGGTAACAATAACCAAATTCCAGTACACAGATGATTGGGCTTTGATATTACAGTGATATTGTATTGTGGGTATTGTAGTTGTAGGAATGCATGATAGAGATCTTGTAGGTGTTTGTCTCTGTCTGAGGGGTTGGAGCAAATGCGGTTATATCGAAGAGCTTGGCTGTAGACAATGGATCGTGTGGTATGATCTGGATGAAAGCTAGAGGCATGTAGGTAGGAATATCGGTCAGTAGGTTTCCAATATAGGGTGGTGTTTATGTGACCATCGCTTATTAGCACCGTAGTGTCCAGGAAGTGGATCTCTTGTGTGGACTGGTCCAGGCTGAGGTTGATGGTGGGATGGAAATTGTTGAAATCATGGTGGAATTCCTCAAGGGCTTCTTTTCCATGGGTCCAGATGATGAAGATGTCATCAATGTAGCGCAAGTAGAGTAAGGGCATTAGGGGACGAGAGCTGAGGAAGCGTTGTTCTAAGTCAGCCATAAAAATGTTGGCATACTGTGGGGCCATGCGGGTACCCATTGCAGTGCCGCTGATTTGAAGGTATACATTGTCCCCAAATGTGAAATAGTTATGGGTGAGGACAAAGTCACAAAGTTCAGCCACCAGGTTAGCCATGACATTATCGGGGATACTGTTCCTGACGGTTTGTAGTCCATCTTTGTGTGGATGTTGGTGTAGAGGTCTTCTATATCCATAGTGGATGGGATGGTGTTTTTAGGAAGATATCCAATGGACAATACCCACCTGCTGAAGTGAAGAAACAGATTGACAGAGCCAGAAGAGTGCCCAGAAGTCACCTACTACAGGACAGGCCCAACAAAGAAAATAACAGAACGCCACTAGCCATCACCTTCAGCCCCCAACTAAAACCTCTCCAATGCATCATCAAGGATCTACAACCTATCCTGAAGGATGACCCATCACTCTCACAGATCTTGGGAGACAGGCCAGTCCTTGCTTACAGACAGCCCCCCAATCTGAAGCAAATACTCACCAGCAACCACACACCACACAACAGAACCACTAACCCAGGAACCTATCCTTGCAACAAAGCCCGTTGCCAACTGTGTCCACATATCTATTCAGGGGACACCATGATAGGGCCTAATCACATCAGCCACACTATCAGAGGCTCGTTCACCTGCGCATCTACCAATGTGATATATGCCATCATCTGCCAGCAATGGCCCTCTGCCATGTACATTGGCCAAACTGGACAGTCTCTACGTAAAAGAATGAATGGACACAAATCAGACGTCAAGAATTAGAACATTCAAAAACCAGTTGGAGAACACTTCAATCTCTCTGGTCACTCGATTACAGACCTAAGAGTGGCTATCCTTCAACAAAAAAGCTTCAAAAACAGACTCCAATGAGAGACTGCTGAATTGGAATTAATTTGCAAACTGGATACAATTAACTTAGGCTTGAATAGAGACTGGGAATGGATGAGTCATTACACAAAGTAAAACTATTTCCCCATGTTATTTCTCCCCCCCACCCCACCCCCCACTGTTCCTCAGATATCCTTGTTAACTGCTGGAAATACCCTATCTTGCTCGTCATCATGAAAGGTTTTCCTGCTTCCCCCCCTCCCCCCTGCTGCTGGTGATGGCTTATCTTAAGTGATCACTCTCCTTACAGTGTGTATGATAAACCCATTGTTTCATGTTCTCTGTGTGTGTATATCAATCTCCCCTCTGTTTTTTCCACCAAATGCATCCGATGAAGTGAACTGTAGCTCACGAAAGCTTATGCTCTAATAAATTTGTTAGTCTCTAAGGTGCCACAAGTACTCCTTTTCTTTTTGCGAATACAGACTAACACGGCTGCTACTCTAAAATCCGTTCTCTGAATGCTTGATATTTATGAATCCCACATGGCAAGACACAGCAGGATGTATCCCATGATTTCTTTTAAGTAACAGTTTCATACAACTGATGTAATAATGTATAGCTTAACAACAGTGCTGAACTTTATATGGAAGTTAGTAACATTCTCATGCAGCCACTTTGTTGCTAGTGTCTCATGCGCTCTTGCATGCATCCTATGCAAGAACAGTTGCAGGGGAGAGTGCATCTACAGGAGGAAAGAGTCTTATGGGGAGAACACACATAGGGAAAATTATTCCTTTCATTCACAAAGGTACAGCTGAGAGGATTTTAGCCCATTGTGTCTGGGGAGGTATAAGGAGACATTGTCTATATGGGGGGAAAAGCAGTCTAGCAGGATTGCATTATTCGTTGCTGGAGAAGAGAGAACAGGCTTCCAGTGGCCTGTCCTCCCCACCTTGTCTCTACAATGCTTCTGTCTGGAGGGAGGGAGAGGTATTTTAACAGCCTCTCTAGAAATATCTCCTACTATAAAGACTGAGCATACACTATGCAACTATTTCTTCCTGGTTACCATCATCCATGGATTGGTGACTCCATCTGCCAGGGAAAAAAATCCTTGTATTTGGGGAGATGGTGAGGTGGGGACAGAAGCTATAGATGAAAATGCAAAGAGTCCTCCCTTCCAAAGGCATAATCAGCCGTTTAAATTCACAACCTCAAGGGTACTACATATGCTATCCATAAAGTCGTATTGTTTATGAAATTGTATGGTTGTTTAATTCATCAGTGAGCATATACCTAACTTACTATAAATCTTAAATGCATAAATCACGAAGGTACATAGATTTCATCAGGTTTAGAATTAGAGCTGATTTCTAAAAAGACGGCATTAGAGAATTCCCAATTTAATCACTAATACCTCATCTTAAATCTGTGTTTTTAGATTCACAAATGTGTTTCAGCTCCTTGCACGCTGCCAATGGAAGGATGTGGATGCATAAAGCACACAGAATGAGACCCTCTACAGTTTGGCCCAGAATCAGGCCCAGGCACAGTTTTTTAGAGTTGTATGCATGTGGTTGCCAACACGACCTGCGTACAAGATGGCTAACTTGATTGTACATGCTTACTGCTAAGAATTTGAGCCATAATGCACCAACATAAGAATCAGCACTATATTAAATTAAAAGATTAGTTTTTGTCAAATGACCTCTAACCCCAGAGGAAAAGGCCTTCTCTAGACCCTACAGACTTTTGCAAAAAGCATTGGTTGCCCTTCACTACAAGACTGAATGGGTGCACTAAAAGTCAACCAACAATTTGTTAACCACACAGCTGGTGGCCTCAGATAAATGAGTTGTGAATCATTTATCCACTTAAACACCATAATGGAATCAAATTATTTTTCTTATGTGTAACCCTTCTGCCCATCAGGGTTGGCAGCAACAAGGGCCGGGTTCAGTATCTAGGGGTTCCATTCCAATAACACAATGCAAAACCGACTCGAGTCCCCAGCCAGTGACCTGGGACAAATATATACCACCTCCGCTGGGCGCCTCTAAGAGGCGATACTTCCCCTCTCTCAAGCACAATGTCTGAGTGTAGCAAAAGCCTTTTAATAACAGAGAGAAACAATGTGGCATTATGTTGGGGAAACACCACCAACAGAATTCATAACACAACCCATGAGCAAAAACCCACCACAAGCAAATTGGGCCTTTGGTTCTTGAGTCCAGCAACCCAAAAGTCACCCAAAGTCCCAAAAGTCCAACAATCCAAAAGTCTCTGTCCCTGGTCAGTGCAGCCCCAGAGTTCAAAAGTTTATTTGCAGAGTTTTATCTCCCAACCTGGGTGGAAATGGGGAGGGGGTGTTTAAGGCCAATTGCCCCACCTCTCCATGGTGCTCACCTCTGACCTGCTCTGCTCTGCTCCACCAGCCGTTCCACAAATCGCTCTGCTCTGCCAGCTGCTCCGCTCCACCAACCATCCCGTGAGCCACTCCAGCCATCTTGCAAACTGCTCTGCTCCGCCAGCTGTCCCATGAGCTGCTCCAACCATCCCGCAAACTGCTCCGCAATATAGCTTCAGCGCCCCCCACCACTTAACACAACACTTAGTGATTTCAGCTTTTATTAATTTTAGCTCTTTAGTGATTTCAGCTTGTAGTAGGAGAGCCTCAATACTGGTGCACCATTAGCCCAAAATGAATTCAGCTTAGCAGTCTATAACTAGACTCCTATTAGAATCAAAACTAGCTCTGATATTCCACAGTGGAGACAGTGCAATTAGCATATAGGCCCCTCACCAAGGGTTCATACCAGCAAGCATTAACCTATCCTCAAACTCTCTCAAATCACTGGGTTTTGGAACCCATGACCCTTGCCTAGCAAGTGCTGCTTAGTTGATGGTGAGTCCCTCCATCATAACAAAAGGCCAAGTATAGTTCCACTGTCCTTGATTCACATAATCAGGATAATAGTTTATTCTTCCTGCCCCAATAACAGAGAAACTGGGGCTCCTACAGCAACCAAAGTGACCATCTAGGTGGGGTGGGTGTGCCTATGCAAATGAGATCAGCCCATAAAACTCTTTTCCACAACCCACCACGACTCACTATCAGATGTCAGGGTAGAGTTCATCCTAACTCTGCTTATGTATGTAAACACTAACTAGCAATTCTTGAAATGTGAGAAATATATATGTGGCTATGTTATGGTAATGTTTCCTTCTGACTCAGCTTGATCTCACCTCGCAAATACAAGACATGTATTGCTATGTGTCAAGGCTTTTCTTATAATTTTATTTTGTAACTTACAACGGTATCCCTGTCCCCCGTAAGATATTTATATAGCCATATAAATAAGAAGAAAACTAAGAAAGAAGAAGTGGGGCCGCTTAACACTGAGGATGGAGTGGAGGTTAAAGATAATCTAGGCATGGCCCAGTATCTAAACAAATACTTTGCCTCAGTCTTTAATAAGGCTAAACAGGATCTTAGGGATAATGGTAGCATGACAAATGGGAATGAGGATATGGAGGTAGATATTACCATATCTGAGGTAGAAGCGAAACTGAAACAGCTTAATGGGACTAAATCGGGGGTCCCAGTTAATCTTCATCCAAGAATATTAAAGAAATTGGCACTTGAAATTGCAAGCCCATTAGCAAGAATTTTTAATGAATCTGTAAACTCAGGAGTAGTACCGAATGATTGGAGAATTGCTAATATAGTTCCTATTTTTAAGAAAAGAAAAAAAAGTGATCCGGGTAACTACAGGCCAGTTAGTTTGACATCTGTAGTATGCAAGATCCTGGAAAAAATTTTGAAGGAGAAATTAGTTAAGGACATTGAAGTCAATGGTAAATGGGACAAAATACAACATGGTTTTACAAAAGGTAGATGGTACCAAACCAACCTAATCTCCTTTTTTGAAAAAGTAACAGATTTTTTAAATAAAGGAAATGCGGTGGATCTAATTTACCTAGATTTCAGTAAGGCATTTGATACCGTGCCACATGGGGAATTATTAGTTAAATTGGAGAAGATGGGGATCAATATGAACATCAAAAGGTGGATAAGGAATTGGTTAAAGGGGAGACTGCAACGGGTCCTACTGAAAGGCGAACTGTCAGGTTGGAGGGAGGTTACCAGTGGAGTTCCTCAGGGACCGGTTTTGGGACCAATCTTCTTTAATCTTTTTATTACTGACCTTGGCACAAAAAGTGGGAGTGTGCTAATAAAGTTTGCAGATGATACAAAGCTGGGAGGTATTGCCAATTCAGAGAAGGATCGGGATATTATACAGGAGGATCTGGATGACCTTGTAAACTGGAGTAATAGTAATAGGATGAAATTTAATAGTGAGAAGTGTAAGGTTATGCATTTAGGGATTAATAACAAGAATTTTAGTTATAAGTTGGGGACGCATCAATTAGAAGTAACGGAAGAGGAGAAGGACCTTGGAGTATTGGTTGATCATAGTATGACTATAAGCTGCCAATGTGATATGGCTGTGAAAAAAGCTAATGCGGTTTTGGGATGCATCAGGAGAGGCATTTCCAGTAGGGATAAGGAGGTTTTAGTACCATTATACAAGGCACTGGTGAGACCTCACCTAGAATACTGTGTGCAGTTCTGGTCTCCCATGTTTAAAAAGGATGAATTCAAACTGGAACAGGTACAGAGAAGGGCTACTAGGATGATCTGAGGAATGGAAAACTTGTCTTATGAAAGGAGACTTAAGGAGCTTGGCTTGTTTAGCCTAACTAAAAAAAGGTTGAGGGGAGATATAGAGATTGCTCTCTATAAATATATCAGAGGGATAAATACAGGAGAGGGAGAGGAATTATATAAACTCAGCACCAATGTGGACACAAGAACAAATGGGTATAAACTGGCCACCAAGAAGTTTAGACTTGAAATCAGACGAAGGTTTTTAACCATCAGAGGAGTGAAGTTTTGGAATAGCCTTCCAAGGGAAGCAGTGGGGGCAAAAGATCTATCTGGTTTTAAGATTCTACTTGATAAGTTTATGGAGGAGATGGTATGATGGGATAATGGGACTTTGGTAAGTAATTGATCTTTAAATATTCAGGGTAAATAGGCCAAATCCCCTGAGATGGAATATTAGATGGATGGGATCTGAGTTACTATAGAAAATTCTTTCCTGGGTATCTGGCTGGTGAATCTTGCCCATATGCTCAGGGTTTAGCTGATTGCCATATTTGGGGTCGGGAAGGAATTTTCCTCCAGGGCAGATTGGAGAGGCCCTGGAGTTTTTTCGCCTTCCTCTGTAGCATGGGGCATGGTTGACTTGAGGGAGGCTTCTCTACTCCTTGAAGTCTTTAAACCATGATTTAAGGACTTCAATAGCTCAGACATAGGTGAGGTTTTTCATAGGAGTGGGTGGGTGAGATTCTGTGGCCTGCGCTGTGCAGGAGGTCGGACTAGATGATTCGAATGGTCCCTTCTGACCTTAGTATCTATGAATCTATATTTAGCTCAAGAGTCTGCATATGGTATCTTCCAAGGAACAGGGTCTTTACGATCTAATCCTGCTTCTATTGAAATCAATGGGAGTTTCACCATTGACTTCAATATGATCATGAGCAGGTCCCTTATTCTTAAACAAATGTCTACAAAATCTGATATTTATACTGTTAGTTTAGGTGTCTTTAAAAATCTCAAAGTCAGTATTCTAATGAGCTCATTTATCTTTTGGAATGCAGAAGCATAACTGATCATAAGAGGCAGCAACTGACAAGAAAGCAGTTGTGAAATTAATTTCAAAAACAAAGCTAAACATCTGCTCCGAGAATCAGCTTTCTAACATGTATATGGGAGCATTAAACTTTGAAGTGTTATAGTGTTTAACCAGTACTACTCCAGCTGTTACAGATTTTTGGCTATGGTGCAAATATTATCTGGCAAGTCTGCATGAGCAGCTGACAAGGATGAAGAATGACAGTTATGAGAAACAGAAAAACCAACCATATGGCACCAATAGTAAGCTAATACTTTGGGTATCAGGCAAGATTTGGTTGTGCTTGATTTGAGTGCTCACAATTTATAGACAATTTAATTATTGTACAATTTTATACACAATTACATTTAACGCTCCATAGTGTTGCAATTGTAATCTTGCCATATAACTGTAATGCAGACTGCACAAAGCCTTATTCTGCATCTCTGCCACATGTGAATAATCTTTATCCACATGGTAGTGCCACTAAAGTCAGCTGAACTACTCGTATAAGCGAGAGATATTCATGTGAGACAGGGCTGCAAGATCAGGCAGCTGGGTTCCTGAGTTATGCTAACGATTGGTATATTGGAGCTGGTCAGAACACAATAATTCTATTTTATGGAAAACATTGAGGTTTCACAATTTGTTTTTGTTTTACACTAGAACCAAAATGAGTCTTTTGAAGTTTATCATGAAAAAACATGAGTAAGCAAATGACCCTCCAGAAAACAGCCAATAGCCCAAGGCATGCATCTGGTATGAGAGAGACCAAGGGTCAAGTCCCTGCAACTGCCTGACTAGGAGTAATTTGAACCTCCATCCATGAGTGCCCTAATAACCAGGCTATAGTCAGTCTCCCCCAGTGGAGCTTGGTATAAATAATTAAATAAGCACTGGGCCAGAGAGAGAGACTGACTGTATGGCCTGCTGGCCAATGTTCTTATCGAGGATGTGGAACACCCAGCATGAAGTTTCTGTCCTGCATCAGGCAAAGCAGGGTCTTGAACCCTGGTCTCCTACATCTCAGGTGAATGCCCTAATCACTGGGCTACTGGATATTCTGTCAGCCTCGCTCTCTCTAATCAGAAATTCCATCCTGGGTCTGTGAAACCTTCCTGTCAAAACCGGTATGTTGCTGTAATGTTCGGATTTTAACAAATCAGCATTTTCCACCAAAAAAAAAAAGTTGCATCAACAAATTCCAGACCAGCTCCACTGTATATTACTAGTAAGTCACAGTGAGCCAGCTTCAGTCCTGGTGTAAATGGGGGCATCTCCAGTGAAGTCAATAAAGCCAATTTTGGTCCCAAATCTTTCACTGTTCCTATTGTGGTTGTATCTACTGTGTATTTGCAAAGAAGGGCCCTTGTGTGGAGCAAATATTTTTGAGGGAATTTTTGAGAGACCTACCTTTGGGCAAGGGAGAACAGGAGCCCTGAAAGTTTGCACCGGAAAATTAGCCCACAATTGCCTCCATCAGGTGATTCACCCACCCCACTTATCCTGCACAGACTCATTGTCAAGCCAGTTTATGACAGCAAGCCATACGAGAAAAAAAAGGCATCACTCAGCAGCAGTTTGTGTATGCTTGATAATACAGCAGTGACCTGCTCTAATCGCATACTGTTGCCATGCTTGGATGCTTGAAAATGTAAGAGGAAGAGCCCCTGGGATTATGCAAAGCCTGTGGGTTATGGGTTTGATTCCTCCATTTATCTGACAAAAATTTGTCCTAAAGGCATGCACAAGTTATCTTGAACCACAGTGAGAAATTACAGTGGGATCACACAGGAATCAAGCTACATGCTGGTTAAAGACACTTGTCTGGAAGTATATGACAACAGGATTCTGTCAGAAAACCATCAGGGACACCACTAGTATTCAGAGTAGCAGCTGTGTTAGTCTGTATTCGCAAAAAAGAAAAGGAGTACTTGTGGCACCTTAGAGACTAAAAAATTTATTTGAGCATAAGCTTTCGTGAGCTACAGCTACAGGAGCTTTCGTGAGCTACTACCGATGAAGTGAGCTGTAGCTCATGAAAGCTTATGCTCAAATAAATTTGTTAGTCTCTAAGGTGCCACAAGTACTCCTTTTCTTTTTTACCACTAGTATTGCAAGCCAGTCTGCCCTGCAGTCTGCAGGCAGAAGTGGTGGGGTGTTACTGTCAAGTAACTACATTAATTTACTGCACAGCGGGCAGCTCTGGCAGGAAACTACAAGAGCATTCCAGTTTGCAGACCAAAGCTCCCATCTTCCCTGGATGTTATTCACTCTGTTCATGTTCCCCTCCAGGCATCCTCTTTTATTTCCTCTGTCAAGTCTCCAGTGTCTGCTCCTGAGCACTGGAGAGCTTCCTGTGACCTGGCACTGCTAACCTGTATTAGGACTCCTAATTCCGCACAATCAGGCTATTCCTATTGCCTGTACATTTTTGTCCATGCTACTATTGCCATCCATTAGCAATGCAACACAAACCCTGAGCAGTAGAGTTCTGTGAATTACCTTTTGCACCCACCGCTTGTGCTTACACCTGTGTTTCTGGAGGGCAAAACGAAGTAGTGCCCCAGCATTTCTCTCTCTGAAAGTCCATGGTCCTACTATACATCACCATTTTCTCCCCCCTCTGTCGTCTCAGTTTTGCACTTTAGAAAAGTTCACCTGAAGGTTTTGAATGACATGGTCAATTTGTAGTTCATAGTTACACATGCTTCATGCAGAAACCTTCAGGCCAAGCTCCAAAAAGAGATTTTTCATATTCATATGGGCCCCAGTCAGGCCACCAAGCATAATACTTAGAACAAGAAAAAATGCAACCCAATTGCCCCGTTTACACTGCAAAGACAACCTAGCAGGGCACGAGGTGTGTGTAGCCAGAACTGAGCAGTAAGCCCCAATAAATGGTAGGCTAAAGGGCAGCTGTATCTTAGAGTTGAACAGTTGGTCAAGGGAAGCAATGCAAACGCCCATGTCCATAAGAGAGTGGACTAGCAGAAGGTAGCATAGTCAAATGGCTAGAGCACTGGACTGAGATCTATGTTTTATTCCTCACCCACCTTCAGTTGATTTAGACTGCAAGCTTTTAAAGGCAGGGACTATCTTTTAGTACGTTTACACAGTGACTAGCATGACGCAGCCCTGATCTCACTTGAAGCCTCTAGGCCCTACTACTAATATAAATAATAATAATTAGTAAGGGAGAACCCAGACTAATATCTTCTACATATCTCACGGTTGGTTATGCAGCAATAGCAGCAGCTCAGAGCTGGCAGGACCACAGAGAGCCAAAAGAAGCCTGGCTGAAGGGAATGTGGGTAATACAGAGGACAAGGGACAATACTGAGTCTCTTAAAATATTTTTAATGGATCTTTCATGGTAGTATCTCAGTACCAAATCACAGCTTTGTTTCCCATGCCGGTACCACCCCGACACTACAGGCATGGACAGCAAAGAAATTTAGCTACAGATCCCAGCAGGAAGCAGTAGTTGGTAAAGGGAATAGTTTCCACAACCCTGTGAACAGAGAAGGGGCATGGATTTGTTGCCAGCTGCTGCAGATCACCAGCTGTCCATGGTTTTCCCACTGTGTCCCTGAAACCATAGTGACTTCCTCATGGTAATTAATGCCAATAGCTGCAGCAATATCTTAGTCATGGTAGTTTCTTTGCCTTTCTGCTATTTAGTCATTTTATGGCATAGTGTTATGTCCATCTCTGCCCTCTCCTCTCCCTTTTCCCCCATGGAAGATGGCTGTGTGGCCTTCTTGTGCCAGGAACTTCATATAGGATGGGAGACTCATTCAATAAGTAAGACCAAAATTATACAATGAAGTTCTTCCTTTTGGAACAGCTTACATACCTGGGCATAGTGGTAAACTTCCATACAAGCCAACCATCACTGGGCATCAGTACGTGTCAGTTGCAAAAGCTGTCATCACAATGACAGAGTTACACATTCTTCAATGTCCTCTAATCTGCAGAGGCAAAGAGTTTGAGGGCATAATAGAAGAGAGATGCCTGCAGGGATGTAAGGAGCTGACAGTATAAAAGAGCAGTTATGTTCATTCACAGCATGTCCAGTAAGCATAAAATGATTTTAAAAATCATTTTTTCTGGAAGGAAGCCACGCTGTGTTTTCAGCAGGGGTGCGATGTGCAGAGAAAGTTTACGTTTAGTAACCCAAGCTCACTCTAGAAGCTGAATTTCAGATGAAACTGAAGCACCATGTAAGGCTCATCACATAATGGAAAATAAATATTTTGATCTTGATTACTTAAGCTTGGATCAGTACCCCTGTAGCTTCACCTCTTCTTTCAGATACCAGGGATCTCAGCCTCCATTACATTCCTCAGATAAATTTGAAGAATACTTTTTGAATATCTGAGGTGGCTGACAGGGCTCCAGAGGAAGTCAGATATGATTTGCATGAGTCAATTGCTAGATCTTCATTGTATATATGCTTCTCCAGCCTGCCCCAGATTCCATTTAAAGTTAGTGTGTTGAATAGTAAAGATCTCATCTGACTTCTAGTTGTCAATGGCCTGTCTGAAATTATTTAACTGCTCCTGCTTGACAATTCATGTAGGTTTTTAGTTGTATTTCACGGATAAGATACTTTTCAAGATCAGCATCATTCTGCAGATTTTAAATTCAATGTTAAACTCTCTAAATGAAGCAGATTTGATATTGTTAGTTGCATAAAACACATTTATGTATTTACAGAAAGAAAAAAAAAGTCTAGACTCTGCCTCTGGTTACATCAAGGTAACTCCAGAGTAACTCCTTTGACTTTTATGAAGTTACTCCAGTGTAGTCAGGATGAGAATCTGCCTGTGCTTCTTGCCCTAGGGAGTTTACAGTGTAAGTTAGACAAACATAGGGAATTAAAAGAACAGAGCAGGAAGGGAAATGAAAGAGGGTAACATCAAATAAAGATAACAGATGTGCTTGACCCTTTAAAGAACAGATTTGGGAAGCAGATGATAGCACTAGAGCAGAGGTACCTTACCAGAGACAAGACAACAGTAGGGGGTTTTAAGGAGGCATTTGAATGTAGAGAATATACCACAGTATATGTCGGACCCCTAGAGAGGGAAGTTGCTTTAGTTACATGGAGCAACATGGAGAAAGGGACAAAGGGAGAAGACAAAGGGAGTTTTCAAAATGAGGCAAGCTGGCAGTACGTAGGTCACAAGGGGGAGACTAGGTAGAAATCAGAGATACAGATGGAGCAAAGTTGTACAGCACCTTGTAAATGAGCAGGAATTCAGTCTTCATGTACAAAGTGATTCAAGTAATTTGGGCCCCAATTCAGCAACACATTTAAGCATGGTGTAAACGGTAATACTCCTGTGCTCAAAGTTAGACAAAGGTTCAACATGGCTAAAACTGAGCTTTCCCCTCTTCATTTTTAAACCATCCCCTCAGTCTGTACCCCATAATCTGAGTGTCATCTTTGAAACAGCCCTCTCGTTAGACCCACACATCCAGGCCATGTCCAAGTCTTGCTGCTTCTACCTGTATAATATTTCTATTGGCCTTTTCTGTCTGTCCAGACTACAACAGCTCTCATTCAGGCCCTAGTCATCGTAAGCCAGCCCTCAACTACTGTAATCGCCTCCTCTCTGGACTTGATGATGGTTGCATTATCTCCTTTGACGCTCTGTGCCTTAAATCAACACTCTGGAAACCCCATATTCACCACTGTCATAATTATGATATGTTTTGTACAAATTATGCCCTGTGAGGTAACATTTTAAAAGTCTCAATCTGTTGAACATCAATACCCTGTTGGACTATGTGTGCTATCATTGAATGTGAAGTTATGCTGTGTGTTATTGAAATACGTTGTGGGATTGAGAACACACATAACCAGCCTTTCAGATACAACAATGGAATAGCCACACATGCTGGTGACCCATTAAAGGGAATCCACACTCCCAACTACTATCCAAGGAACTGTTTACAATGAACATGTCTCAGAGAGACCATATATATAATGGAGGCTGCTTGATCCATGTCATAGCAAAAGATCTTTCCAGCAAGCTGGAAGAAACTATAAAAGAAGGGGAGTGACATCATGCCTTGATCTCATTTTCCCCACAACTCAACATCTGGAAACACGTGTGGAGGACAAAGACTTTGAACTGGGGAGGGGGTCCTGGGCTGAAGGAAAGTTTCACCCTGTGTATTGAAGATCTGTGACCTGTTTGTACTATCAGGGTAAGACACTGCTTGATTCAAATGCTACTTAATTTATAGAACTCACATGGTGAATTTAATTTAATTTCATAGGTAACCAACTTTGATCTCTATGCTTACTATTTATCACTTAAAATCTATTTCTCTCTAGTTAATAAATCTG
Organism: Dermochelys coriacea; assembly: GCF_009764565.3. Taxonomy (NCBI): domain Eukaryota; kingdom Metazoa; phylum Chordata; order Testudines; family Dermochelyidae; genus Dermochelys; species Dermochelys coriacea. The sequence goes on from NC_050068.2 coordinate 49,186,892, forward strand.
TTTTATATTTTATTTAAAACAGTGTGGTTTGGTTGAAGAGCTTGGGAAATCTCAGCTCAGTTACAAAGGCTCATGTGTCCCCTCTCCATATCAAGGGAGAGGCAGATTGAGTAATGAACTTACACTGGTCACGCTTCTGACCAGTGCAAGAAGGTACACTTCTGGTGTACCAAGCGGGGGAGAAATTGGCTGGAGCCTCCCTATTGTTGGTTCATGAGTGGGTGGGAGAAGCATTTATGCAACTCAGTTGGGTGTGTCCTGGCCTGTGGATGTCTGTGTAAGTGGTTTGTAGCTTGTCACAGCATCACAGTGTGAGAGGGATACTGCAAGTTGGTAAGACAGGGCTCAGTGGTCCCACGGTTCAGGTTGCACCCTGGAAAAACCTGTCAAACCTCTCAAGTAAAAAACACAGCTGTTAGGATCACCTCTGAGTCAGTGTTTTGATCACAAGGCCCCATGCTGCAGCCGTCCACAAGCTCCTCCCCCCGCCCCCAAATCTCACACAAGCTCCTTGTCTTTGCCATTATGCACCTTCACCATTTAACCCACGTATCAAATCTTCTAGCTTATTGAGCAATCGACTCCAACCTTCATTCTGCCAATGAAGACATCATCAATCACCCATTTATCTCTTCTCAGTCATCCAGTGCATGGGGAAAATTACACATTATCCTCTTAAATCCCTTCTTAAAATAAAATAAAATAAATAAATAAATCTACCTTTGCCAAGGTGTCTACAATTCACATTCATCTGGCATTGGTTATGTGAGTGGGGAACAGTGACTTCTCTTTTCTGCTCAACTGGGTTAATTGTATTGTTTCCTCATCCTCGTAACCACCCCCACTCTGTTTGTTTCATACATCTGCCAGTAGCACTGCCAACAGCAAGTGCTCAAAAATCATGAGTCAGGACCCCAGAAGTCATGAGATTTAACCCCCCTGCCACACACACTTGATTTTTAAGCCAAATAATACATTTCGTCATTATATCTTCCTTCTGAACTGTCAGGATGCATTTTGTCACATTTAAAAAAAAACCAACCTTCTCTGCAACCATTAAGACTAGAAACTTGCTTTTTTTAAAATGAAAGCTGAGCTTTTCATGCAATCTCTTGCTTCCAGCAACTGAAGCTTTAAGAAATAAAAAGCCACACCAAATTCTGGGAATAAAAAAATCACAAAGAGTGGGAAACACACTGTTGATCATCTGGGCTGTAAACTCTTTAGGGCAGGAACCATCTTCATTACTGGTCTGTCCAGTGCTTCACGCAAAGGGATCCTGATTGGGGTTCCTAGGTATGATCATAATGTGAACAATAATTAATATGGTTGTAAACACTAACTAGAGAAATTATTTAGTGTGACTCATGGGTACAGTCTGTATTAACTCTTAGCAGATGTCCCACACAGGCAGGGACTGGATGAAATGCCACTGTCCCTCGCCTTCACATGCCAATCCCCAGACCCACACAGAGCTCTTGGTAGGTCCAGGAGAAGGTAAGGGACTCATGTTCACCACCATCACCATGCAGCCTGGGGCAGACCTGAAAGATTCCCTCCAAGCATGGATCTAAGGCAGAGGTTTTAAGCCATTGTTTTTTTTGCCAAGTCCTCCTTTGGAGATACATGTTCCACGTGCTCCCCCTCATGGGAGCTGAGGGGTAACTCACCATGTGGCAGTTGAGGAAGCCTTCTGCTCCTTGTAGCAGTTGGGGAGCCTTGGCTGCTGGGAATTGGCTCCCTGCCCATCTCACTCCCCACCCTGCACAGGGGAAGCAAATGGGGCCACAAATGAAGGGCTGGATTCAGGCCAGTCCCCATGAGTATTGGCCCCCACATCAAACACAGCCCCCTCCAAACCCCAGCCCTTCAGCACGGCCCTGTCTGTCAGGCTCTGTACTCTGGGCCCCAGTGAAGGGATGGAGTTGGGGGAGGGGGTGAAGAGATCAATCCTCCCAGAGTGCAGTCTTTGTGTTCCCACTTGCAGTCTCTTCACTGGCCTTGCCAGCCCAGGAGAATAACTGCTGCGGCAGTGGGGGAGCACGACAGCCAGGGACCCTGGTCCTGACAGCCAAGACTGCCTACACAGAGCTCCGTCCACTTCCCCTACTGGACAAGACATGGCCCCCTTTAGGTCCTCGCACACTCCTGATAACCTCATCATGCCTCTGGGGGTGGGGATGTCCCACAGTTTGGGAATTTTTGATCTAGCAGTACGATCTGATTATTTGTTTTTATTACAGTGGCCTCCAGGAGGGCTGCAAACATTACTGTTGAACCAATTAAAAAACAAACAGTTCTCCATTTGCCCTCCATCTTCCCAGCTGTAGAACCCCATTCTATTCCCTCATGAAAAGTTTAAACATAAAAATACTGTTCCCTTTCCCCGCCTCCAACCAGCTGGAGAATCTTCCCTAATTGAGCAAGAATCAGGCCTACTGACCCTGGAGTCCCAACATGTGGTAACTATACTGACTGTTCTTTTCCAATCTGTTAAACTCAACAGATTCCCTTGCACTCTGCCTCTTTGAATAACTGAATTCTGGGCTAACTTAACCTAGGCTTAACAACTGGGTTATATAACTAGAGCTACTGGTGCAGGAAGTGAAACCAGATATTATAGTGATAACGGAAACACGGTGGAATAGTAGTCATGACTGGACTACAGGTATTGAAGGGTATGTGCTGTTTAGGAAAGACCGAAATAAAGGTAAAGGTGATGGAGTAGCATTGTATATCAATGATGGGGTAAAATGTAAAGAAATAAGAAGTGATGGAATGGATAAGACAGAGTCCGTCTGGGTAAAAATTACATTGGGGAAGAAAACTATTAGAGCCTCCCCGGTATAGTGCTTGGGGTGTGCTATAGACCTCCAGGATCTAATTTGGATATGGATAGAGCCATGTTTTAATGAAGTAAATACTAATGGAAACTGCGTGATCATGGGAGACTTTAACTTCCCAGATATAGACCGGAGGACGAATGCTAGTAATAATAATAGGGCTCAGATTTTCCTAGATGCGATAGCTGATGGATTCCTTCATCAAGTAGTTGCTGAACTGACTAGAGGGGATGCCATTTTAGATTTGGTTTTGGTGAGTAGTGAGGACCTCATAGAAGAAATGGTTGTAGGAGATAATCTTGGTTCAAGTGATCATGAGCTAATTCAGTTCAAATTGAACGGAAGGATTAACAAAAAAATCTGCAACTAGGGTTTTTGATTTCAAAAGGGCTGACTTTCAAAAATTAAGGAAATTAGTTAGGGAAGTGGATTGGACTGAAGAATTTATGGATCTAAAGGTAGAGGAGGCCTGGGATTATTTTAAATCAAAGCTGCAGAAGCTATCGGAAGCCTGCATCCCAAGAAAGGGGAAAAAATTCATAGGCAGGAGTTGTGGACCAAGCTGGATGAGCAAGCATCTCAGAGAGGTGATTAAGAAAAAGCAGAAAGCATATAGGGAGTGGAAGATGGGAGGGATCAGCAAGGAAAGCTACCTTATTCAGGTCAGAACATGTAGGGATAAAGTGAGACAGGCTGAAAGTCAAATAGAGTTGGACCTTGCAAAGGGAATTAAAACCAATAGTAAAAGGTTTTATAGCCATATAAATAAGAAGAAAAACAAAGAAAGAAAGAAAGAAAGAAAGAAAGAAGTGGGACCACTAAACACTGAGGATGGAGTGGAGGTTAAGGATAATCTAGGCATGGCCCAATATCTAAACAAATACTTTGCCTCAGTCTTTAATAAGGCTAATGAGGATCTTAGGGATAATGGTAGCTTGATAAATGGGAATGAGGATATGGAGGTAGATATTACCATATCTGAGGTAGAAGCGAAAGTCAAACAGCTTAATGGGACTAAATCGGGGGGCCCAGATAATCTACATCCAAGAACATTAAAGGAATTGGCACATGAAATTGCAAGCCCATTAGCAAGAATTTTTAATGAATCTGTAAACTCAGGGGTTGTACCGTATGATTGGAGAATTGCTAACATAGTTCCTATTTTTAAGAAAGGGAAAAAAAGTTATCCAGGTAACTACAGGCCCGTTAGTTTGACATCTGTAGTATGCAAGGTCTTGGAAAAAATTCTGAAGGAGAAAGTAGTTAAGGACATTGAGGTCAATGGTAATTGGGAGAAAATACAACATGATTTTACAAAAGGCAGATCGTGCCAAACCAACCTGATCTCCTTCTTTGAGAAAGTAACAGATTTTTTAGACAAAGGAAACACAGTGGATCTAATTTACCTAGATTTCAGTAAGGTGTTTAATACCGTGCCAAATGGGGAATTATTAGTTAAATTGGAATAGATGGGGATCAATATGAACATCAAAAGGTGCATAAGGAATTGGTTAACGGGGAGACTAGAGCGGGTCCTACTGAAAGGTGAACTGTCAGGTTGGAGGGAGGTTACCAGTGGAGTTCCTTAAGGATCAGTTTTGGGACCAATCTTATTTAATCTTTTTATTACTGACCTCGGCACAAAAAGTGGGAGTGTGCTAATAAAGTTTGTGGATGATACAAAGCTGGGAGGTATTTGCAATTTAGAGAAGGACCAGGATATCATACAGGAGGATCTGGATGACCTTATAAACTGGAGTAATAGTAATAGGATGAAATTTAATAATGAAAAGTGTAAGATTATGCATTTAGGGATTAATAACAAGAATTTTAGTTATAAGCTGGGGACGCATCAATTAGAAATAACGGAGGAGGAGAAGGACCTTGGAGTATTGGTTGATCACAGGATGACTATGAGCCGCCAATGTGATATGGCCGTGAAAAAAGCTAATGCATTCTTGGGATGCATCAGGCGAGGTATTTCCAGTAGAGATAAGGAGGTTTTAGTACCGTTATACAAGGCACTGGTGAGACCTCACCTAGAATACTGTGTGCAGTTCTGGTCTCCCATGTTTAAGAAGGATGAATTCAAACTGGAACAGGTACAGAGAAGGGCTACTAGGATGATCCGAGGAATGGAAAACTTGTCTTATGAAAGGAGACTCAAGGAGCTTGGCTTGTTTAGCCTAACTAAAAGAAGGTTGAGGGGAGATATGATTGCTCTCTATAAATATATCAGAGGGATAAATACCGGAGAGGGAGAGGCATTATTTAAGTTCAGTATCAATGTGGACACAAGAACAAATGGATATAAACTGGTCATTGGGAAGTTTAGACTTGAAATTACACAAAGGTTTCTAACCATCAGAGGAGTGAACTTTTGGAATAGCCTTCCAAGAGAAGCAGTGTGGGCAAAAGATCTATCTGGCTTTAAGATTAAACTTGACAAGTTTATGGAGAAGATGGTATAACATGATTTTGGTAATTAATTGATCTTTAAATATTCATGGTAAATAGGCCTAATGGCCTGTGATGGGATGTTAGATGGGGTGGGATCTGAGTTACTACAGAAAATTCTTTCCTGGGTATCTGGCTGGTGAATCTTGCCCATATGCTCAGGGTTTAGCTGATCGCCATATTTGGGGTCGGGAAGGAATTTTCCTCCAGGGCAGATTGGAAGGGGTCCTGGAGGTTTTTCGCCTTCCTCTATAGGAAGGGGCACAGGTCACTTGCTGAAAGTCTTTAAACCATGATTTGAGGACTTCAATAGCTCAGACATAGGTGAGAGGTTTTTCGAAGGGGTGGGTGGGTGAGATTCTGTGGCCTGCATTGTGCAGGAGGTCGGACTAGATGATCATAATGGTCCCTTCTGACCTTAGTATCTATGAATCTATGAATGTCGGTTGAACTCGTGACAGAAAGTGTATTGTAGGGAACTGTAACATGCTGCTGGGGATACTCACAGCTATGAGCCACTATACTACCTGATCTGCCTCTCACGAGTGAGTTTTGCTGGTGATTAGACTGTGTCAGCTCCTTCCCACACCAGTCTGTTTTCCTCACCAACAAACTCCTCAGGGCTCTCCCAGTCCAAACCTCACCTAGTATGTAACAGTGAACTTAAGCCCCCAAACTCTTCAGAGATGTCTCTCTGCAATGCACAGCCCTTACAACTGTGCATTCACAGATCACAGTAAGTTTGCTGCTCTGTTAAAGAGTCAGTACATCATAGTTTATCAATTTAACTGGGGTAAATACACCTTTCCCTTGAAACACAGCATTGAATTGGTTTACAGTACAAGTAAAACAGGTTTATTAAAAGAGTGGGGATTAAGTGATACCAAGTTGAAGAGATAAAGGTAGAGATAGTTACAAGCAAATAAGAGTGAAGTGAAAACATGCATCTAAGTCTAAAACTTAATCTAGCAAAATAAAGTCTTTGTTCAAGATTATTTTTTACACCCCGGTCATCTTTCCAGCTTTCTACTGGCTAGGACCTATCACTGAGATCAAATTGCTCTGTTTCTTCATCTGCTGAGGTGAAGAATAAGGACAGAATCTATGTTCCTTATATCCCCAAAAGGGGAGTCAGGAAGGCCTCCTGGGGATTCAGGCTCCAATCTCTCTCTAGGGTGCATGGAACATGTTAATTCTCCATCTCTTGAGTTTAGGATCAGGATAATCTCCACTTGTTTAGCTTGATACCGTTCTTTAGAGCTAATATATAAATTGCGGTAAACCCACATTGCTTTGTCTAGGACAGACCTGTTTATTACCTTTACCTTGGCCATCTTGTCTTAAACATAGTCTAGAAACATCACAGGGAATTCATAAACTTTACATATAACGTTAACACCTCCATTGTACAATTATATTAATAACCAGTGTGTTATGCCTTGTGAGAAAGTAATATTTTGTTCAAACACCATTGCACTAGTGTGCAACTTTAGGGGTGATTATAGTCACAGGAACTATCCTGCGTTGGTACAGGGTGGATTGAATGTCCCAACATTTTTTTTATTGCTATATTATTTTGTGCTGTAATTAAGACAAGCATTAAGCTTGTCCTCCCCATCCAAATTCAGATATTTGTTGCTCTATTACAATTTAGTTTTCCAGTTGAATTGCACGGCCTGGATCCAGGAGAAAATATTCTTGGCCTTTAGAGCTATGGGAGCCCCTGAAGCTGGCTCAACAGCAGGCCAGTCATTTTACAGCTGTCAGCCCAAGAGCACACTTAAAACAAAGTGGGCCTCTGAATTTCCTGTTCCCCCAGCAGATTAAAGGCAATGAATCAAGCCTGTAGTCATTAATTGCATATAGAAAAAAAGAGAGGAAAGAAAACAGCATGCAGTATCGTAAATTAGAGGACTATATATGTCTTTCAGAGTTTAATAAGCACACCACCATTATTTACATCTCTGAATCATCTGTTAATTTTATTGTATCATGAGATCAGACAGGGATGAACCACCTTCAGATAAATGGGGAAGGGGGGGAGTGGGTTTTACTGGAATTCCCACTGACTTCAAGAGAAACATGATTGGACCTTAAAAGTGCAACTTTTATTTTGGATGAACACAACTGCTTTGTCTCTGAGCTGTACACTAGATCTCAGGTGTAGACAAAGAATCAATTATGTTAATTTCAAAGAAATGTTTAGTTTGGCCACATTAATTAAGAAGAGGAAAAACATTTGATGAATAATTTCTACAGGGACTAAAATATGACAGGCTATTAAATACACAAAACAACAGCTGAATGCTCTGACACACATTGGTCTCATAATGCATTTGGTAATAGGGGATTTCAAATGATTAAACAGCTAATAAAGTCTGAGTTCTTTGTAAGGATGGCGGGTGGGTGGATAAAAAGTATAACAGCAATGATTGAAAAGAAATGACTAACGCGGCCCTGATTATAAACTCCTACCACAAAGACTTTAACTTGACCCAAAATACTTCTTCTGAGCTCAAATTTGACATGCTTGGTCTCAGCCACAGAAAATATGTTGGCTACTTTTAAAAGAGATTTCCAAATTTTCCTGATTTTTGTGGCTTTAAGTCTTGATTTTAAGGTCCCATTAACTTTGTATTGGACTAAATATCCCTTTTGTTCAAGTTAAAGTCTCTCCAATGGTCATCTGAGACTATTTCTTCCATGAAATTCCTAATCATCATCTGTTGCTTTGTGGGTGTCTGAGGATATATGGCATCAGGATGTTTCTGTTACTTGTTTTAGTTCATGGACACTGCTACAAATCACCTTATCTGAACATATTCCTATAGCTCTATCTAAAGTTGCAGTGCAGTAGAAATAGGTCTAAAACAGTGATACTCAGACTGAGGCTCACAAGCCACAAGTGGCTCTTTGCAGCATCTGATATTAAAACACTCCTTTAATTATAAATGAATCAGGATGCTTTTACTATGTTATAACCAATTGCAGTTGATAAAATAATACTTGGTCAGTCATTTTGCTGTGAGAATAATATACAACTAAATGAAACAATGAATTCACACTACTGTGGCTCTTTTGGGTAATGCTGATTGCTAATTTGGCTCCTGAACCACTGAGATCTGAGTATCGTGGTCTAAAGTAATGCAAATGATCAAAATTAGGGACAAAAGCAGGAATCTTATAAAGCAACACAGCATGCACAATACACAGCTTTCTACTGTGTTGCTAATTCAGTCAGTCATTTTGCTGCTGATCTTTTAGATCCATGACCTTTTCCGCCTCCCGATGAGGATCATTAGGAAAACACAGTTCTCCTTTTTATCCCCCTTACATTCTGATATCCCCTAGTTTACGGACTGCAGTGAAAATGTTTATGCTAGGGAAGTGTCTCATTACCAGAAAGCACACATAGCAAAGCTCATATTTGCACTGACGCTGGTTAGTCTCTATTTAGAATTCTCTTTAGAATTTAAAGTACCGCATTCGCTCAATTGAGTTAACAAACTGCCCAAACAACGTTTTTTACACTGCCCACATCTCCTCTGCATTTCCTGATGCCAACCTCTAGGTTTGTTTGTTTCTCCCACAAGCACCTTCATCCTCTCCTCTCCTTATTCGCAGCACCCACTTCTACTGTAACAAGAAGTCAATCTAGCCATTATTCATCTTTGGAGGAATCAGGGATATTTTTAATGAATGTATATAAATGTGTGCCTTTTGATTGCATTCCTCTGTCCTACCTATGGCATGGTGGTTGGTTTCTGAGACTGAGCTCTTCAGAGCAAAGACTGTTTTTGTGTGTGGGCATACATACATAATGGGTGCCACCAGAATGCATATTTAGAATAACTAACCTATTTCCCCCCCCCCCCCCGAAATAGAATAAATGCTGTTAGGTTCAGAGATGGGCCTGAGCAAAAAAGTTGGATCCAGATCAGGATTTTGATCACATTGGTCTATTACAGAAATAGGTTCAACTTGTGAAATATGGATTCTGGGATTTTGAACCACCATCACTTTTGAGGTGGTCTAGGTTTGGTTCATGCCGATCTCTAATAAAGTCTGAGAATATTAAGAACATTTTGACCTTTATTTAGTGCACTAAGCAGCACCGTTAGCTTATTAAAAATAAACAACCCTAGATCTTTTGTTCCTGTTGTCAATTACAACAAACTGGTGAAGAAAAAGAATGTTGTCCTAGCTGCAGTGTTATTTATAATCACCTAGATGCAGAAAAGTGTAATTTATATTTCACGGTGAATAATAGTCAGACCTGGAGCTCCCTAATACACAATTTATAGTTTTTTAAATTGAAGTCATTACTCTTATGCTGAAAAACTGTTTGTCATGATAAAGGAAATTACTTTTCTATCAATTACTCCTGGAAGATTAATTTACATTTGTAAGGCATAACAGCATCTCACCTTCCAAAGAGGATGCTTCTCATAAGCATGAGGTAGTTTAGGATTTTTTCCAAAAAGCTAATGGAAGACAATTTGAGAATAAAAACAAGTGGACCTAACCACAGAGTATAAACTCTTCTTGAGCTATATACACCATTGCATGACCTACCAGTTTGTGCTATGACTTGTAGTGGGGTGGTCACCCACTCCTGCCTTAAAACAGTCTGGGGAGAGGGCTGTGGCAAGGAAGAAAATGCCCCAATCAGACTGTGGCTGGCTTAATGAGGGCCCAGGTGGCCCTTATAAGAGGGCAGTGGGACAGAAGCACAGAGTCTCCTCTAGCTGTGGAGGGAGATGTTCCTGGCAGCTGGGGAGCTTGAGAAGGTACCTGGAGTGCAGCAGAGCTGGGGAAGGCCAAAGTATCTGGGAGGCTCCAGACTGGAGGCCTAGCAGATGGCCTAAGCCAGGGTACTGGTTGCAACAGGGCAGCCCATGGGTAGGCAGATGCAGCAGGTCCAAACTCCCCTTGCCTGTGATGATTGGCTTATACACTGCAGTCAGCCCCAGTGTGCATGGGCTCAATGGTGACTGGCAGTAGCCAAAGACTGAGGTGAGGTGGGGATAGTAGGTGAGGGTTCCCTGGGGAGGGGAGACCCAGAGACTGTGGGGGTACCACCAGGAGGCAGCACCCTGGGTAAAAGGGGCACCGGGGTCTGGGAGGGACACAGGGGGCCAGTGGGACACAAGAGCTAATTCTCTGAGAGACCAGCAGGAGGTGCTGCAGGGGTGAGTCTCACCCTGTGACATACCTCAGCAGGACTTACTACTGGGACAAAGTCAGGATATTGATGGGAGACTTCCAATAAGCAGGTGCTGCAGGAAATTGTATTGGTGATTCTGTAAGAGGGATGCTTCCCTTGGAACTAACACTAAACCAAGGTGTAATTAAACTCAGATTTAAAAGTCATAAGGGACCATCATGATCATCTAGTCTGACCTCCTGCACATTGCAGACCACTGAACCTCACCCACCAACTCCTGTAATAGACCCATAACCTCTGGCTGAGTTACTGAAGTCCTCAGATCATTTATAGGCTTCAAGTTAGCGATTCTACCATTTACACTAGTTTAAATGTGCAAGCTATCCATGCTGTGGAGAAAGGCGAAAAACCTTGAGATCTCTGCCAACCTCACCCAGGAAAAATTTCTTCTTGAACCCAAATATGGCAATCAGTTAGAACCTGATCACGTGGGCAAGATTATTCATGTGAACAATTCATAGACAGTCTATGCTAAAATGTCCTGTTATGTTATCCCAGCCTCTCTCCCCCCCCCACCCCCCCCCCATTGCCAGCAGGTTTGTTTCATCCATCTGTTATGTTTGGTCTTTGAGATTAAGTTCTTTAGGGCAGGGTCTCCTCATTTACTATATGGTTGTACAATAAGTAAGACAACAGGGGCCTAAGCTGGTTGAGACCTCTAGGTGTTACCACCATATAGATAAAACAAGAACAGCCCAATATGGTGTTCATTTGACAGTGATGCTATTTTTTAGAGTAAAACAATACTAGGGTCCTGATCACATGTGGACACTAAAGACTCAAAGGCACTTTGTAAAACACTAGATGCTAACTTTTCTCCAAACTAACACTGCTAATTACATTATTCCGTTGAAACTGTAGAGGGCTGCCTTAAGTAACTTCTAATAAAATTAAATTAAAAAAAAAATCACTGTGCAGAGTTGCTATGTTTCACTGAAGAAACAGTTGCCTTTCAGTGGTGGCCTAAATGAAGTGCTTAAGGATGGAAGAGGCTACCTCAATTATATATTTTTACAGGCCCACCTTTGGTGGGTGTTTATATTTTCCTTCTGTTATCTGAGCTTTTAGGGTGCATTTAAGTAATTTTCAACCTTTTCTCCACAACCATAAAGATTAGAATCTTTCTTTTAAAAATAAGGTGTCTCAAAATTGTCTCCAGGATCTGGGCCTTTAACTAAAACTAAAAATAAAAGATAAGCGGGACTGTATCCTGGGTAAAACTTGCCTCTCGATGCTTTTTTCAATCTTCTTTGTGCATGTTCTGTTTGATACACAGAGAAATTTCAGATTTCTAATAAAACATTTTGATCACTGAAATGTTCGGGGAAAAATTATGAAGATCTTTGCAAAAGTGTGTCTTACATTTTAAAATTCCAGAATTTTAAAAGTTTTCAGACTGGTTGTCAAACTCAAGGGGAATTCTCTCCGGCTCCCCACTGTGAAACACTCAACATTTTTCAAACCGTTGTCACACAGATGCACACTTATAGTACCTTACTAAAGGCTCAAAGCTCTTTAGAAACATGAATGAATTAATACCCACAACCTCCCTGTGGGACAGATGTGTTTCCTGTATTAGAGATAGGGATATTGAGGCACAAAAGTTACTCTTTGGCCCACACAAGAAAGCTTTAGGAAAGCCAGGAAGAGAACCCAGATCTTCTGACTAGTCTTGTGCATTAACCACTATAACAGTGCTTTTCTCCTCATTTTAAATATAAGATCCAATATCTAAGAAACCATTCATTTTAAATCCTAAACAATTAAAGTCTTGGAAATACAATACATCGCTATATTAACAGGCTAATGTTTGTATGACTCTAAAGATACTAAAGTACCTCTGTGTAAGTGTTATGTTATATTGTACAGACAGCAAAAGCTTTTTCTAGACAAGTATGTGTGCACATGTACATTGAAGGGGGAGGAGGAAGGAGAGGAGTTTGCTGTGACACTAGAAGGGAGATGGTTAACTGAAGTGAAAATAACCTCAATAAAAATCCCATCAGTCAATGCTATGTGCTCCACAATCTCTGCCAACAGGATGGAAAATGCTACAGCATATCCTGGCATGGTGCAGCAACAGTTATTCGATCAGTTCATGCCTGAAACTAGGGAGTTCTCTAGGGAGTGGAAATGCAGTAGTTGCTGGTTCTAAGCAAGCCAGTCAGTGTAAGGGATGCCATTATTTTGTTAACAGTGATCAAGAGATGGGGGGGGGTGCAGAGGACTATTTTTATTTATGTTCAATAAATTCATACATTTCTATTTGAATGCAAATTGTCTGTAGTGATCTGAGCTAAAACTAAGTGTGAAGTGCTTTCTAGATTCCCTTTGATTAATTAAAGTAAGTCTGTCCCATAGCTGGAAATAAAACCATCTGGACTTTGCCTCATCATCCCATGACAACCTATATGCAGTTATAGAACTTAAGGCTGTGCAATAGCTACTGATAAAGATGGAGCAAAAAGTCTTTAAAAAAAATCATGTTAAAGGTTAACAATCAATCACAAGAACATGCCCAAAAGACCAACTCACAATCAGGTAAGTCCATTAGCAAAATCAGAGCTCACCAATTAGAGATGTCATCTATCACAGGTATGCAAGTGTGTGTACCATCACTGTACTCTACTGAAGCACTATTGTAGACCGGTGTTTGGGAGGACAAGTTTGACACGTAGGCGAAGCATTAGACTGTATTGTCTTGGAGTACTCTGCTGTAGTGTTGGTGGGGGAAGAGGAACTGAGTGCCTCACTATGGCAGTGATTGAGAGGGTTGTTTGAAGTCTCCAGTTTGGTAGCAAACACGTGGGACTGGCTTCTTTTTCCAGGGCCACTCTGCTTCTATATTTTTCTTTCCCCTTTTCTGTTTCTCTCTCCTCCCCAGGGCCATAACCATGCCAGGACATGCAGGGCAGCTACCCAGGGTGCAAAGCTTCAGGGCAGAAAAATGGTGTGTGAGGGGGCGCGGCACATGTGGTCCATTCCACCCCGATTTCTACCTTCCATTTAGCACAGAGGTTTTCAAGTTGTGGGGGTAGGGACACCCTACAGTTTGAAAAGAGGAGGTTATTCACCCTGTGCAGTAACTGAAGTAACTTCGAGATGAGTGTCCCGGTGGGTGCTCCACTCCAGATGTTGGTGCGTCCCTGTGCCTTCGCTCGGAGATTTTTACAGCAGTACTTGTACCAGTCGCGCACGTGCAGAGCCTACACCCAGCTCTGGGTATACCTTCATAGTACGCGTGCACAACCGGTCTCCTCAGTTCCTTCTGTACAACGGAGGCTACCCCAACTCCAAAGTAGAGGGGAGGAGGGTGGGTAGTGGAGCACCCACAGGGACACTCATCTTGAAGAACGTCAGTTACTGCCCCTTTGGCAGAGGTGATTGCCACTAAGAATGCTGTTTTCATAGAGGTGTAAGAGGGAGCAAGTGACTAGAGGCTTGAATGGTTGTTGAGTTAGTATTATCATGCTTAAGTGATATCATGTACAGGGTGAGTAACCTCCTCTTCTTCAGGAGATGTCCCTGCGGGTGCTCCACTCCAGGTGACTTAAAAAGCAGTGTATCTCAAGGAGGTAGGGACTTCAGATTTGGTAAGAATGCGGTAGATGATACAGCTCTGCCTAATCGTGTATCAGAGAGAGGGCCTGGAGTAAGGGCATAATGTTTAACAAATGTGTTTTCAGCAGACCAAGTGGCCACTTTACAGATGTCAGCCAGAGAAACTTTGTGTAAAAAAGCCACGGAGGTAGCCACAGATCTAGTGGAGTGAGTTCTGACTCCGGCAGGAGGTGTGGCTTTCTTTATCTGGTAGCACAGTTGGATACACTCAGAAATCCAGTTTGAAAGTCTCTGGGTAGAAATAGGTGACCCTTTGGAGCGCTCCACAATGGAGACAAAGAGTCTAGAAGAGTTCCGAAAGGGCGTGGTTCTATCCAAATAGAAGGACAAATCCTGCATACATCTAACATGTGCATTGTGGATTCAAAAGAGTTTGCATGTGGTTTAGGAAAAAAGGTTGGTAGGTGCACAAGGCCATGTGACCTAATAGTTGTAGACAGTCTCGAGCAGCGACCTGAGGACTGTTGCGAAGTTTCGTGGCCAGTAGTTTTATGTTGTTGAAGCGGTCCACCAGGAGAGATGCTAATTCCATCTGGGAATCGAGGTGTGCTCCTATGAACTCCAGGTGCTGGGTAGGAGAGAATGTGGATTTGGTTTTGTTTATTTGTAGGCTGAGGAATAGGAAGCAAGTGACGTGAGCTGGGTGAATCAAAGCACTTTGTTGAGCGTTGCGGCTTTGAGGAGACAATCATCGAGGTAAGGAAATATTATGACCCCTTGTCTCCTGAGGTAGGCAGTGACTATGGCTAGGAGCTTGGACGTGGCGTGTAAGAGCTGAAGTGGGAACGTTGTTTTCCATACCCTCGACCAAGGCTTCAGATCTGCTTATTAGTCAGAGGGGGTTGAGACGCTGCCGAGGAATTGGGATGGTGATGCTGATATCTGGGTCTCTGGCATTGCTGCTGTTGCTCATGTGACCTATGGAGTTGCTTGGTGTGTGCAGGGTTGCGTGGATGCTGGTAAGGTTGAGATCTATATTGTCGCCTTCTGGTCATAAGGCTTTGAATTCCTAGGAACCGGAGAGTTGCCCTTGAATCCTTCATTGTGTGAAGTACGTCGTTCGACGTGGAGGCAAAGAGTTTGTTGCCGTCGAAGGGAAGATCTTCAAAGATCTTCTGGACCTCTCGAGGAAAGGAAGAGGAGGAGAGCCATGAACCTTGGTGCATGACAACTGCTGTAGCAATGGATCTTGCTGCTGTATTGGCTGCATTGAGGGCTGCTTGAAGAGCGGTACGTGAGATGATTTGTCCCTTGGAAACTAGAGCCATAAATTGTTGTTTCTTTTCTTCCAGAATGTCATCAATAAAGTCCATGAATTTGTTTTAATTTTTGTGGTCATATTTTGCCAGAACGGCAGTATAATTAGCAATGCAAAATTGTAATGTAGAAGATGCATATACTTTAAGTCAAGCAGATCTAATCGCTTATTGTCCTTGTTGGGTGGGGTGGAGCGGGAAAACTAGAGCTTGGTCTTTTGGTTGACTACATCTACTACCAGTGAGTTTGGTGCTGGATGAATGAAAAGGAATTCAGAGCCCTTGGAAGGGATGAAGTACTTGTAGTCCGCTCGCTTACAGGTAGGTAGGCTTGCAGCGGGAGTCTGCCAGATGGCATTAGCAGGTTCCAAAAGGGCTGTGTTGATCGGTAATGCAATCCTAGAAGAAGAGGAGGGCTGCAGGATGTCCGTTAACTCATGCTGCTGTTCAGGAACCTCCTCCAAGTTAATTCTTAACTCACTAGCAACTCTTTTGAAAAGGTCTTGAAATTTTGAGAAGTCGTCCAAAGATGACAGGGGAGGAGGAAGTAGGGCTTCATCAGCCATAACAACTGGGCCTACTGGGTTGGAGGCAGGTCGTGACTGATCCTACAGTTGTGACGGTGCTGCCTGGTCCCTTACATCAGTGGCAGATTCGTCAGCTGGCGGTGGCAGGCAGGTGTTGCGCCTGGCTGTGGTGGCATGGCGAGTGTGGTCTTGAGAATAAGATGCCCATGGAGCCCAATATTGCCACTGTAGTGGAAAGGGCATGGATCATGCCATCCAGGGGTTTACACATCATGGGGCAGGATCCTGAAAATAGGACGAAGTAATTTTTCTGTGATCTTTATTGATTGGGGTCTGAGGATGGGAGATTTGATATGGTGAAAACTCGCCCTGCAGTCCAGCTTCCTCATCACTGGAGGAAGGCTGTCCAGACCCCGAATGAGCATTTGGAGAGAAGTAGGCATTGAGTAGGGGTGACTGCAGGATCGGTCAGGACACCAGCAAGTCCCTTGACTGTGTAAATTGCAGTGCTGGAGCCCCTCTGTGAGGTGAGGGCTGTGCGAGAGGAATCTGCTGCACCAGTGTCCTGAGCATTGTTTCACTGCCGGCCAGCTCAGCGGGTGATGGTGTTGGGAGAGCAAGAATAGCCTGCGGGGGAGGGGCAGTGTCAAGCATGTTGACATGGGTCGGCACCGCTTCCATCGCGGTGCCGAACGGTGCCACGAGAGAGGCAGGCAACTGGAAGCCTGAAGCCTTAGCACCGGAGCTTTGTGCTACCACTGCAGCTACAGGCGGGTTTCGCCCAGCGCCAGAGGAGCCCAGTGCGTCAAAGGTGCTCAGCCGGGGAAGCGCCAGGAGGGAGGCGGTAGACCTGCCTGGAGAAGTCTTGCCCTGTGAAGAACACTTTGTGGGTGAGAGAGGGTGCTGGTTTTTAAAGTTTTTTTGTCTTTCTTTGAGGCGGCAGTGGGGGGTGAGATTGCAGCGTATAGCAGAGTCGGCACCTGGGTTTGAAGCTGACCCTAAAGATTTCTGAAGGAGGAGCAATTTTAATCTCAGCTTCCTGTCCTTACATGCCCTGGATTTATAGCTTACTGCAGTGGGCACATTTTTGGCAGATGTGGGACTCCCCCAAACATTTTATACATTTTGAATGGCCATCTGAAAGAGGGATGGCATCATTGCAGTTAGAGCAGTGCTTAAAGCCAGGCATATCGGAAACGGCTGAGGCTGACAGGAACAAAGAAAAATTTATTTTTTTTAAATTTTAGTTTTAGAGAGAAAAAGACAGGAAAGTGGTATCTAAGTACTACTGGTAACAAACTAACTAACAGGGAAGGTATATGAACAAAGGGAGAGAAAGTCTCTAACGAGTCTGCTGAGCTCTGTTTCAGGCCTGTTTCATGGTAGAGAAGGAACTGAGGAGACCGGTTGTGCATGCGTACTATTAAGGTACACTCAGAGCAGGATGGGCTAGGCTTTGTGCGTTCACGACCGATATGAGTACTGCTGTAAAAATCTCCTAGCAAAGGTGCAAGGATTCACCCACACCTGGAGTGGAGCAACCACAGGGACACCTCTCAAAGAAGAACCATCACTTCCTTCCAGGAGCCAGTGGATCGGAAGCTGCCCACCCCTCTTGGGCCCCTGGCTCTCCATGCTGTGGGAGTTGGGGTGCTGGCTGGCTGCCCGGCAACCCTCCCTGCTCTGCTCCCAGAGCCAGGCTGCCTCTGCTCTGCAGAGAGCCAGGTGGCACAGCTCTGAGCTGTGCCCTGATGTGCTCCTGCCTCTCCTCTGAAGAAGCCCGGCACTAGCTGGCAATGCCCCTGACCCCGGCCCCTGCCCCCGGAGCCCAGATGCCGTAAGATGCTTCCTGAGGTGCTTGCTTGCCACTCCCCTGGCACTCCTGGCTCTGCTGCTGGCAGCCAGACTCCATGGTCAAGGGCTGGCTCCATGGGGCATCACCAGCCAGTGCCGGGCTCCTTTGAGGGAGAGGTAAGAGTGTGCCGGGGACGGAGCTCGGAGCTGCGCAGCCTGCCCTGCCTAGGGAGCACCCAGCTGTGCAGAGGCATTGCCTCTATGGGGACACAAATGTGCTCACTTGCTCTGGGTGCTAAAATGCCTTGTTATGGCTCTGTTCCTCCCCTCTGTGCTGCTCTTTTGCTTCTCTCCTTAATTCCCAAGCCTCCCTCGATCTTCAACAGTTGAGCATCTTGTTGTTGTTGTCCACTACCTCCTGCAAATAGTTCACAAGAACTTTTTGTGAGTTCTCTCCTGCCCTTGCACAGATTGCCAACAGCTTCAGAAAGCAGCACGCCTCTCCTCCTTGCATCTGTCTGCAAGGAGGGCTCTGTACGTGCATCTTGTGATTCTTACACTTCACCAACACCATCCACTAGGTTAGTGCCCGGCACATCCCCCTCATCCTTGTTTTTTCTGCTCACAGACTGTGCTGTCTCTGCAAGTCAAGCCATATGCTTTTAAAAACGTATTTGTTGCAATCCGTGAAATGAGACTCCTATTGCTATTGTTTCTGGACACCACTTATGACAGAGATATTTATGTTTCAGATTATGTTGAAAACCCTATTCTAATAGTTTATTTAAGGTAACACCTGAAAACTATTAGTTCACTCCTGTAACAGAATCCAGATACCAGCATAATGACACATACACACACATAGGCACTCACTTCAGTTATTTGTGGTTATTTTGTAATTAGGGGGCATTTGTGATATGCATGCTTTGTGTGGCAGGCAAGTCAGCAGGGTGAGCAGAAGGCCAACCCAGTTAGCTGCATGCCTCATATACAGCTAAGTATCCAGGAGTTAGTCTACAGACAGGTAGATGAAAAAGTTGACCACCACCAAAACATTACATGTTTTTGCAATGTTTTGACTAAGAGTTACACCAAGATAATAGATAAATAAATTGACCTGAAATGTTAATTACATTGGGATAGGTGGGACTGTAACACTATCATTTAACCAGATTCAAATGATTTTCAAGTGATCTGCTGTTATTGGCAAGAGACATGGCAAGAGATGCACATGAAAACTTACCTCAGCTGTTGGTGAATCGCTGGGCCTAACTGAGACTAGGGCTTTGAATAGCACTAATTGGCTATAATGACAACATCTTAATACCAGCAGTCCAATTGTCTCATATCACAGGTCTGCTCACTGCGAGAGCACCTCCTTCTGGCCACCCTGAGGATTAGCTCTTTCCAGGTCCAATTCCCCATTCTACTGCTTGGTCACACACCTTGCCACATTCTCTTTCTGCACCTCAGAGTTCCTGTCTTCATGACTTTGCTGGTTCTGCCAGGCGCTTCTGTAAACCCCACTCGCACGCCCTCTAAATGAAAGAACTAGTAAATACTTGCAAAGTGCACTGGTATCTTCTCATCATCATGACCATGCTGAAGACCAACTCTTCATTTTGGTTGCCACCTTGGAGACGCAGAAAACCAGCCACTGCCCACCTCTTCTCTGCCTGCTCCCAACAAAATGGGTCCTGGTGCAGACTATAGCTAATTATTAGTTAAGTGTGGCTAGGGTGTGTGCAAAAGGCTCTGAGTAGGACTCAAGATTATGGGTGGTGCCAAGAACTCTGTAAAGGGCTGTGGGTGATCAATACATGAGGAGAACTGATGGGTGCTGGGTGTCTGAGGGATGCTGGATGTCTGGGGGTAGTGGATGAAATGCACATGCAACTCTCCAAGTAAGGCTGCCAGCAGCCTGACTGACCATCCTGAACTCAAGAAGACCCCTGTGAAAGTGGAAGGGGGGGAGGATACCACTTACTGGGGTTCCATATCTCTCTCCAGAGCAGGGAGCTCACTTGTGCTCAACTGTCTAATGGTAAAAAAAGAAAAGGCTTCTGGCACATATTCACCAGCCACTGCCGAGGCAGTACAAAGAACAGCCAGTTGGCAACCCTACTTCTCACCATCTCCAACAGGCACATAACTTTCCAGTACATTGACACAATGAGAGTGTTAGGAACTGGAACATAGGCAGTATGGCCTAGTGAGCAGAGCAGGCATCCAGGTCAGAACCAGAGTCAGCTAACAAACAGCAGAGCCTGGGGTACAGCCTGCATCAGAACTGGAAATGGAAGGTGAGGATCAGAGCTGTGGTCAAATACCAAATGCCAGAACCAAGGGTCAAGTCAAAGTGGAAGTCAGAGGTCTGAACTGGGGGGTTAGAGCCAGGAATGGTAGCCGATGGTCAGGAGCAAGGCATAAAGGCAGGAACCAGAGGGGCAGCAAGGTGGGAGCTAGGGGCAAGGGCAGAGGTGAGGCGGGAACAGGGCTAAATGCAGATTGCAACAGTAAGTCTGCTCGATTTCTCAGACAGCCCACCCAGCTCATTTTCTTGCTTATGCAGCAGGAGCAAGCCAATCAGGTGGCTGCAGACCTTGGGTACTTTGATAGGACTGCCTGTAGGACTTGACCTTCCAGGACTGGTGAGATGGCACTTTACCTATCTGCCTTAGGGGTGATAAGGGCATGTCAGAGATTCAGGGTACTCACAGCCCCGGGGTGCTAGACCTGCTTCCTATGATTCTTACACCACTCCCTCTTCTGAGCTGCCACTGGGACTAGTTAGTCAGGATGATGCTGGTGAACCTTTTTCACTAGCTCAGGGTGGTGACCATGGGTTGCAGACTCCCCGGATTGTTCCCATTTACCTTCCCAGTGTGAGGTATTGGAGGCAACCTTGCCACAAACAGGAGTCAAGGATCTGTTTCAATCTGTTTCTTCACTTCAGCAGGTGGGTATTGTAGTTGTAGGAATGCATGATAGAGATCTTGTAGGTGTTTGTCTCTGTCTGAGGGGTTGGAGCAAATGCGGTTATACCCACCTGCTGAAGTGAAGAAACAGATTGACAGAGCCAGAAGAGTACCCAGAAGTCACCTACTACAGGACAGGCCCAACAAAGAAAATAACAGAACGCCACTAGCCATCACCTTCAGCCCCCAACTAAAACCTCTCCAATGCTTCATCAAGGATCTACAACCTATCCTGAAGGACGACCCATCACTCTCACAGATCTTGGGAGACAGGCCAGTCCTTGCTTACAGACAGCCCCCCAATCTGAAGCAAATACTCACCAGCAACCACACACCACACAACAGAACCACTAACCCAGGAACCTATCCTTGCAACAAAGCCCGTTGCCAACTCTGTCCTCATATCTATTCAGGGGATACCATCATAGGGCCTAATCACATCAGCCACACTATCAGAGGCTCGTTCACCTGCGCATCTACCAATGTGATATATGCCATCATGTGCCAGCAATGCCCCTCTGCCATGTACATTGACCTAACATGACAGTCTCTACGTAAAAGAATGAATGGACACAAATCAGACGTCAAGAATTATAACATTCAAAAACCAGTTGGAGAACACTTCAATCTCTCTGGTCACTCGATTATAGACCTAAGAGTGGCTATCCTTCAACAAAAAAGCTTCAAAAACAGACTCCAATGAGAGACTGCTGAATTGGAATTAATTTGCAAACTGGATACAATTAACTTAGGCTTGAATAGAGACTGGGAATGGATGAGTCATTACACAAAGTAAAACTATTTCCCCATGGTATTTCTCCCTCCCACCCCACCCCTCACTATTCCTCTGATATTCTTGTTAACTGCTGGAATTAGCCTACCTTGCTTGTCACCATGAAAGGTTTTCCTCCTTTCCCCCCCTGCTGCTGGTGATGGCTTATCTTAAGTGATCACTCTCCTTACAGTGTGTATGATAAACCCATTGTTTCATGTTCTCTGTGTGTGTGTATATAAATCTCTCCTCTGTCTTTTCCACCAAATGCATCCGATGAAGTGAGCTGTAGCTCACGAAAGCTTATGCTCTAATAAATTTGTTAGTCTCTAAGGTGCCACAAGTACTCCTTTTCTTTTTATATATTCTTTGTGTCCCTGAATCCCAACTGGCAGAGGGGTTGAGACCCATCTGGCAAGGGACTCTCTATATTGGGCTTGAGGAGTGACACATGGAATACTGGATGTATGTGGAGGGACTGGGGAAGTTGCAACTTAAATGTAACTGGACTGACCAGTTTGCATATTTGGAAGGGACCAAGGAACTGGTGGTTTAACTTCTGGGAAGGCTGATTTTTCCTAAGCTGTTTTGCAGTGAGCCAGACCTTCTAGCCCCCAGCAAATACTGGATGCTCTTGGCATCATCATTCTGCAAACCATTTGTAGGCTTCTTTAGCCTCTTCCAGATACCTCCGGAGTTCATCTTGGAGATGGCTCCGGGTTTGGGGAATCTGTGGCATTGATGCTGGAATAGGGTAGGCTCAGGACCGGTGCAAGGATGTTTCGTGCCCTAGGCAAAACTTCCACCTAGTGCCCACCCCCCCTCAGCCCTGAGGTACCCCCCCACAGCAGCTCCCAGCCATGCCCTCCCTCCCTCCCCTCAGCCTGGGGAGCCATGCGGCAACTCCCCGCTGCCCCCTCTCCCTCACTCCCCTCGGCCCGGGGAGCCGTGCGGCAACTCCCCGCTGCCTCCTCCCTTGGCCCAGGGAGCTGTGTGGCAACTCCCCGCCCCAGCTTGCCTCTGCTCTGCCTCCTCCCCAAGCACACCGCTGCTTCTCCCGCCTCCCAGGCTTGCGGCGCTAATCAGCTGTTTGGCACTCAAGCCTTGGAGGGAGAGAAGCAGAGCGGGGTGGCATGCTCAGGGGAGGAGGCGGAGCAGAGGTGAACTGGAGCAGGGAGCGGTTCTCCTGTGTGCCGCCCCCCCCGTTACTTGCTGCAGGCAGCCCTCCCCCTGCCCCCCGCCCCAGCTCACCTCCGCTCCACCGCCTCCCCAGAGCATGCTTTTGGCCACCCCCAAACACTTGGCGCCCTATGCAACCGCCTAGTTTGCCTAGTGGTTGCACCGGCCCTGGGTAGGCTTAGGCCAGGGAACCATGGCCCTCCCACTTTTTGAAAGTGGATGGGCCTGGCGCATCCACTTTTCACCATGGCCCACCTGCCCCTCTCCTTCCCCCGAGGCCATGCCCCCCGTGTAAAGCCTGGGAGTACCATAATAACCCTAAAGACTCCAGCCAAAGTGGCAAGGGTTACCACCTCTGACTGAAGATATTCCAGGAGATTTTTTTCCCTCAGCATGACGTAATGTCATTTTCTTAAAATATCCTATTAAAATCTCCTGGATTGCTTTCAACAGTCACCGGGAGAACAATGCCAATTCTGGAAGACTCCAGGCCAATCCAGGTCATCGTGGCTTAAATGTAATACTTTTAACCGAGTGCACCCCTGTGGAATGTATATGTGCCTACTGATGTATGTTAACCCATCCTACATAGATTGTTGCATTTTAGCCATTCCCTTCTCAGGTGGAGACTCCCTGACAGAGTTACTTTCCTGAGAGTCTGTCTGAAGGAGTGTCATTATGTATAGGCAGGTTTCAGAGTAGCAGCCGTGTTAGTCTGTATTCGCAAAAAAGAAAAGGAGTATTTGTGGCACTTTAGAGACTAACAAATTTATTTAAGCTTTTGTGAGCTACAGCTCACTTCATTGGATGCATTCAGTGGAAAATACAGTAGGGAGATTTATATACACACAAGAGAACATGAAAAAATGCATTTTATCATACACACTGTAAGGAGAGTGATCACTTAAGATGAGCTATTACCAGCAGGAAGGAGGGGGGAAAAGGAGGAAAACCTTTTGTGGTGATAATCAAGGTAGGCCATTTCCAGCAGTTAAAAAGAACGTCTGAGGAACAGTGGGGGGTGGGGTGGGGGGAGAAATAACATGGGGAAATAGTTTTACTTTATGTAATGACCCATCCACTCCCAGTCTCTATTCAAGCCTAAGTTAATTGTATCCAGTTTGCAAAATAATTCCAATTCAGCAGTCTCTCATTTGAGTCTGTTTCTGAAGTTTTTTTGTTGAAAGATAGCCACTCTCAGGTCTGTAATCGTGTGACTGGAGAGATTGAAGTGTTCTCCAATTGGTTTTTGAATGTTCTAATTTTTGACGTCTGATTTGTGTCCATTTATTCTTTTACATAGAGACTGTCCAATTTGACCAATGTACATGGCAGAAGGGCATTACTGGCACATGATGGCATATATCACATTGGTAGATGCGCAGGTGAATGAGCCTCTGATAGTGTGGCTGATGTGATTAGGCCCTATGATGGTGTCCCCTGAATAGATATGTGGACAGAGTTGGCAATGGGCTTTGTTGCAAGGATAGGTTCCTGGGTTAGTGGTTCTGTTGTGTGGTGTGTGGTTGCTGGTGAGTATTTGCTTCAGGTTGGGGGGCTGTCTGTAAGCAAGGACTGGCCTGTCTCCCAAGATCTGTGAGAGTGATGGGTCGTCCTTCAGGATAGGTTGTAGATCCTTGATGATGTGTTGGAGAGGTTTTAGTTGGGGGCTGAAGGTGATGGCTCGTGGCGTTCTGTTATTTTCTTTGTTGGGCCTGTCCTGTAGTAGGTGACTTCTGGGCACTCTTCTGGCTCTGTCAATCTGTTTCTTCTCTTCAGCAGGTGGGTATTGTAGTTGTAAGAATGCATGATAGAGATCTTGTAGGTGTTTGTCTCTGTCTGAGGGGTTGAAGCAAATGCGGTTATATCGTAGAGCTTGGCTGTAGACAATGGATCGTGTGATGTGATCTGGATGAAAGCTAGAGGCATGTAGGTAGGAATAGCGGTCAGTAGGTTTCCGATACAGGGTGGTGTTTATGTGACCATCGCTTATTAGCACCGTAGTGTCCAGGAAGTGAATCTCTTGTGTGGACTGGTCCAGGCTGAGGTTGATGGTGGGATGGAAATTGTTGAAATCATGATAGAATTCCTCAAGGGCTTCTTTCCGATGGGTCCAGATGATGAAGATGTCATCAATGTAGCGCAAGTAGAGTAGGGGCATTAGGGGACGAGAGCTGAGGAAGCGTTGTTCTAAGTCAGCCATAAAAATGTTGGCATACTGTGGGGCCAACAAAGTCACAAAGTTCAGCCACCAGGTTAGCCGTGACATTATCGGGGATACTGTTCCTGACGGCTTGTAGTCCATCTTTGGGTGGAATGTTGGTGTAGAGGGCTTCTACATCCATAGTGGCTAGGCTGGTGTTTTTAGGAAGATCACGATGGATTGTAGTTTCCTCAGGAAGTCAGTGGTGTCTCGAAGATAGCTGGGAGTGCTGGTAGCGTAGGGCCTGAGGAGGGAGTCTACATAGCCAGACAATCCTGCTGTCAGGGTGCCAATGCCTGAGATGATGGGGCGTCCAGGATTTCCAGGTTTATGGATCTTGGGTAGCAGATAGAATACCCCAGGTCGGGGTTCCAGGGGTGTGTCTGTGCAGATTTGTTCTTGTGCTTATTCAGGGAGTTTTTTGAGCAAATATTGTAGTTTCTTTTGGTAACCCTCAGTGGGATCAGAGGGTAATGGCTTGTAGAAAGTGGTGTTGGAGAGCTGCCTAGTAGTCTCTTGTTCATGTTCCGACCTATTCATGATGAGCAGTGTCGATGAGTTATGAGGCTTCAGAAAATGGGGTGGTTCCAAGCTGGGTTTCTTCATTCCCTTGGTAATATTCCCCTTTAGGTGATACAGCATCTGCCTTTCCATTTCTGGTCCTCGGACTGCATGAAATGGTGAAGCTGAATTGGGAGAAGAATAGTGCCCACCTGAGCTGTTGGTTTAGGGACCAAGACCTCCAAAGATACTTAAGATTTTTGTTTGAATTAATCTTTTCAGTTGAAGTGGATGCAGGGGTGATTTCTATGACCAGCAACAGAAAAATAAACTTCCCTTCCACACCTGAAACATAGTCAGCATATCCCTATAGGATGGATTGCATGCCCAGATATGCACACAAACCGTCCCTGAAATTTGTGGAGCAATACACTTTGGGATATCATACTGCACAGAAAGCTGAGAAGTCAAAGTCACAATTAGGACATCCCATCCATGCTGCAAAATAATCATGTTAGGGTTTTCTAGCACAAATATCTCACACGACTATCTTGCAGAGTGGATGGCCACTGAAAAAACGCAATTATCACCTTCAAGAATGAGACTTCTGTGGTCAGGTATCAGAGCTTTCCTTGTGATTGGCCCATGAATCTGGAAATTGTTTCCAGAAGGAACTAGGAAATCATGAACCTCAGCACTTACAGAGAAAAACCCAGAATTCACTCTCTAGCTTTCTTCCAATAATATCACCAACAAAATAAAGAGAAAAAAACCCTCCCAAAGTCAGTCCCTGCAAACTGGAAGAGAGAAAGAAATATAACCACGTGCACATTTTATAATTTGTGAGGTACACATACAATGGTGATGAACATGGTGTAAAACCAGAATTAAATATGATTTTGCAGAGTGCTGTTAACAATAAATGAAATTCCAAGGAAAAGAATTGAGAGAACACAATCTTGTGCAGAATTTTAACTATGCTGTTTAATTTAATCTTTTCTTTTGGAAGAAACTCTAACTAGAAAAACAACTGCCAACCCTGTAGTCAACTGGCAGCCCTTCTATTTGTAATGTTTATAATTGCAGTACTGCTTTGTTTATTTCATCAAAATACTCTAGCTTGGCACACATATCAGCTGGAAATATTAGACCAGATTCTGATCCTAGTTACACTGAAACAAATCCAGAGTAATTTCACTGACTTCAGTGCAGTTCTTGTTTATTTACACTTGTGTAACCAAGAATCTGGTTCACTGTTTGTATATAGCAATAGCCGACAGTGAAAATGCTATCAAATTCATTGACTAAAAGAACCCAACTGAGCACTCATATAAAGAAGAAACACTCTGTAACACAAGGATTATAGAAGCCCTTCAATTTGGAGACTTTTTTATTAACATTTAAAAGCTATATAACTTAAAACATATCAACATATATTCTATTATTTATATAGCTGTTTACATTAATTTACTAGTGAAGAAAAGGGAAAGAAAATGGCTGAAAAGACATTTGATTTTAACATTATTAAAATGTAGTGAGGTTTGTGTGATACACAGGGTTAAAACAATTCTAAATATTTACCCTTAAGTAGATGTTGGTGTTTGTGGATTTTAGAATAAGAATCTTCTTCCAATTAAAAGGGCCTCTTGATGTCAGAACAGCAGCACACAGCACTGGGGCATTTCTCTGGTTGGAAACTATATGTTGCTTTTATTGTTTTCTTCAGCACCTCCTGCTGGAATGTCTTCACATAAATACCAACTTCAGATTAATGGAAAACCACTACTTTTTTTCCCTTTTGGCCAAAGCTTAAATGTTCATCCTGTAGTGGTCAGCAGAAGATGGTGAATAAATGGGAGGGAAACACTTTGGACCAAAGTCAAAGATGAGTCAAAGTAGATTCTAAGGCATAAATTCCACCTTTATCTAGCCATCTTAGCATGGAACTTACACTGGCTTAGATTCAGAATCGCTTAGACTCTCACCCGCTTTTCAATAAGATGCTACTTATTCCCATGTATGTGTCTCTTCTGACTTTGGATTGCTAAATATGCTGGAATCCAAGAGAGTCTAAACTGGTGTAATGCACATGTCAAGGGGCAGAAGGGAAGGGTGAAGATGGAAAAGCAACTTATTTGAGGAAAGATTGAAAACAACCTTGTTTAATAGTGTAACTTTCAGCTTTTATCAAGGACTTAGTAAACCAAAAAAAGCTCCAACACTTTAGCTTTAACTACATAGGAGAAAGTATAAAGTAACATTTTAGGACCAAATTGCCCCCAGTGCCAGTTATTCTCTAAGTAGGAAACTGACACTCCTCAAGTTTGGACTCAATTTTTGCCCAATCCTGCAGAACTGGATCCTTAAGAACTGGTGTTCAGCCCCTAAAGCTCTACTGAGGAAAAACATTTAACAATTCCTATTTATTTAAAAAGTAAACAGAAAGGGATTTTTTGGGGGGAGGGGGGCAGTAATTTGTTTTTAACTGCCATGGATAATTCTCTCACATATTAGTAAACATTCTGTATCATTTTGTCATAAAAAGACTTCTTTAAATCTGCATCATAATGAGCTATAATCTTTCAAGCTAATTTGCCACAATCATTATTAATTGGCCAGCTTGCCACCACCTGATATCAACAGATTTTTCATCTAAGTGAATGCAGTGCCACACAATTGTGACAGCAGGATTTAAACTAATCCCTCTTCACACACAAGCAAGCACCAAATGATGCTCATGACAAAGACACACACAGACCAGTCTGACATTTGCTGACAACTCCCATGGGATTCTCCCCTCAGCAGGAGTGGCCCTGCACATAAACCCATTTTCAAATGGCATAGATAATCGAAGCCATTTCAATCTAGACTGGTTACATTCACTGAAAGAAACCTCCTCTTCCTACTACACATTTATTATCATAACAAACACAGCTAACCTTTTGTGGAGTTTTTCAAAGCAAGAACTGTTATCAGCTGAAGATTTACAATAGTTTGTCGGGGAAATGTTATTATACAGACAGTTTATCATATACATATCATGTAACGTTGCACATAAAAGTGTTTAAAGGCTGACATGCTAATTACACTCCCAGTTTTAAAGTTCAGGCATGAGACTTCTTACCTTGCAGTTGCAGCTCCAAGCTGTCC
Source organism: Dermochelys coriacea (assembly GCF_009764565.3). NCBI lineage: Eukaryota > Metazoa > Chordata > Testudines > Dermochelyidae > Dermochelys > Dermochelys coriacea. The sequence goes on from NC_050068.2 coordinate 49,215,400, forward strand.
TTAAAGATAAAGCAGCCCATAAGACATCCTGGTTTTGTTTTCTTGCTTAAAAATATAATCTGTCAGAGGCACACAAAATGACTTGCAAGGGGCCAGCCTCTTCTCGCTGAACACACCAATGGGAAGATCAGGGCAGCACATGTGGGAAGCTGCCTCCCTGAGAGCCTGTCACAATCAGCATATGCTCTTTGTGACTGAGGTGCCAAATTAACCTTGGTGTTAGTGTCACAAAGCACTTCACTGTGGGTGCTCCATGCAACCATAGCACACGGCTCATCATCCTAGCCATACAACAGCAGAGGGTGACAAAAATAAGGCCTCCCCCATGTTTCATTACTCATGTCAAGACAGGCCTACAGGGGAAAGCTGAAGGGTTATGCCGCCTTTAACAGTGGAAACAAAATAGCGCTTCTTTTCATGAACTAAACCACTATAATTACTCTCAATAAAGTAAGTTTTTGTAAAGCCACACCATGGCTCCTGGAGCTTTGCTTCATTTCTGTCTTTTTTCATACATTTTTAATAAAATCTTTAAAGATTTATCTTTTTCACCCTCTTTCTGCTGCACTCTATCTTCCTTTTCAGTATTTTTCTTAGGTTTTTTGAGGTTTTTTCCTGTTTATATTTTCTGTCCTTAATTTTCGGCCCTGATTCTGCAAAATCATGTGGGGCAGACCCCTGTGCTGCATGGAGTTCCACTGAAGTAAATGGAGGTCTTCCTGTGCATATGGAGTTGGAGTTTTGGGCCTTACTTTGTTTCTTCTCCCTCAGTATGCTCGCTCTTGTTCTCCTCCTCTGTTCCCTTCCCTGTTAGCTCTCCACCATGCTCTGTCCCTTTTAGGTTTTCCCTCCACCAGAAGAAGGTTCTTCATCTCCCCCCTTTTCTTTTTGCCCCCAACAGCATAGGCTAAATTCCCCCATACCCCTGACCATGCCCTCCCCAGAGAACTTTACTATATGTTTGTTAGTAAATGGTAATGTTTGTTTCTGAATCCGTTTACCCTGACAAAATTTAGATCCACTGTTTGTCAAATAACTTGCAAAATGTATATAGTGACAGACATTCACAAGTTTCAGACTAGCTGCTTGCCAAGCCTTCCCGTATATCCAGGGAGTGGACAGATATGAACACGCTTATGTAGATTTAAAATGTAATAATAATACAGTACAGTAAATTAGCCATATGAAATCAGGCTGTAAAACTTTTAGTATGATGAATAAATATCTGCACATTGTTTAAATCTGTAAATTTATTTACAAGTGTCAACATGCTGAGAGGGAAAGAGACTAAACACATCTCAGTGTTAAAGTCATTCATTCCAAGCAAAAATAGAAGACCTACAAGCCTTAGTAGTCACCTTATTCTTAAATCATCCTCAGTGTTATCTTTACTGATCTACTATGTTGGTTTTACTTGATCAGATATTCCTAATTGTATGTAGAGGATTTAGGTCATGCAGTGGACTGGCTCTCAGAATGCCTAGCAACCAAAAGTCAAGGTTACAGCTTGAGGAGAATACTGCCCTAAATAAGCCTAATTTTTTAAATCAAGAAAGTTGTACATTCAATAAAGGAACATCGTATTATTCCCACAGTAGATTGTGATTGTAATTTATTAGTAAATTTATTAGTGAATTCTAGTAATGCAGCAACAAATAAATTAATAGGCTGTAGTCACGGTCACAAGTAATTCTAAAATGACTTTTCCATAGCACTCATAGTAAGGAATTGATCCCAAAAAATCATTTCAAAATCTTAGCAGTTAAAGATAAAGCAAGCCTGATGGCTTAACCAGCCCATCTACCTGCCAGTTCAGGATGGTCACCATAGGACATTTGTTCCACCCATCCTAGCCACTATATCCCTAAAATAATGCCTCTTATGGCATTTTTTTAATGCTATAAAAAACAGGTAGTTTTTCTTAATACTCAGCATATGTCTTTCCCTCTGCCAGTAGCCCTTGTTATGCTCTCATGTATCATACTACATTCCTCTCCTTCCTTGGTGTTTATAGCCTGCAAATATTTGTAGATTTACCACATCTCCTCCTGTTAGCCAAGCTTTACATATTTAGTTGTCAAACTTTCCTCATTAGTCAATACCACCAACACTTTTATCTTTGTTACTCTTTTGTGAACTTGCTCCAATTTGTTTTTTTTAAAATGGAAATAGGCAGAGGGAGGTTTTACAAAAATGGAATGAGGCGGAGATTTTGTTTTTTTTAAGAAAGGCAGTAGTTGGGTGCAGGTAAAGGCAGAAGTGTATTAAAAACAGAAAGAGAGGTTAAGATAAAGTTGTGCACCAGCCAATCTATGTAATTGTCAACTTACTACTGTTCCCTTCAAGATTGTTACAGTCATTAGTTGTCTAATATCAATCCCCAAATACTTACACATGCATAAGCTTAGCCCCACGAGAAATCCATTGACTTCAGAGAGACTACTCACACAAGTAAAGTTAAACATGTGCATAAGTGTTTGCTCAGTCAAAGTTTGAGAATCTAAGCTTTTCGGGGTTGGGACCATGTCTCCCTATGTGTTTGGATAGCTCCTAGCACAGCAAGGCTTCTGACCTCTTCGTACTGAATTACAAATAAATACTAAGTAATTTAGCACCAAATTCCATTGTCATTACTCAGGTTGAGCAGTGCAGTACATTCAATAATGTTTTTCTGCCTCTTGCTCTCCAGTACTTTGTCCTCTGGGCTTTTACCGATAAAATAAAACGGCTTCTGAGTAAACAGAATGCATGTGGCAACACTACCAGTGTTGTCTCCATTATTTGTCTTTCCCCAACCTTTGCAATCAGGCATAGCTTAGCTACTCGTAATACTTTACCCTGTAAGTATCCCATTGAAATCCCATCACATCTGGTAAGCTTGAGAGGGCAGCTGAATTAAAAAAAATTAATCAAACAAGTATTGACTGAGTCTGTGGGCAATAGAGGAATATTAATTCCTCCTGAGTTTGCTGGAGGCTGCTACTAGTAAACATGATCACAGTCTCTTACCAGGTTTCAGAGTAGCAGCCGTGTTAGTCTGTATTCGCAAAAAGAAAAGGAGTACTTGTGGCACCTTAGAGACTAACAAATTTATTTGAGCATAAGCTTTCGTGAGCTACAGCTCACTTCATCGGATGCATTGAGTGGTCTCTTACCACTCAATCACATTCCATTAAAGCCAAAAAAAGTTCAAATTTTCAGAGTTGACACAAAGGGACATCTAAAGGGCCAAGACGAGGAAGGAGAGGAAGCTGCATTTGTGGTTTTCTGTATATCTAGTCCCTCCATGGCAAAAATCAGAAGGGATGAACTTACACTCACACCCTACACTTCCTTGCCCCATCAGGGATTATTCGCATTGGGGCACATATTGTCAACATTATGTAGAAGCTGGCAAAAATCTAGAGTGAATGTGACCAATGGTTTAATACTGGCCATATTAGGCCAAATTTTATTTTAGTGAACTACAACAAGTTGTAATGCTCTACTGATGTCACTTTAGCTGCCTGAGTAAATTGAGCCAGATGCAATGTTAGAAGAAAGCTTTTAATTAGGCTTGCATTACCATTTTAAAAACACAAAAGAGAACCTAAACAATAACTTGTTGAAACAAACCTACAGAACAACTGTATGAACATAGATGACTTAGCAGTCATTTCACATTGTTTGGCATTTTTTCAGTAGGCTATTAATTCATAGACTCCATCAAAGCAGGAATAATTTATAATCCCTATGATTTCATAAAGTGTGTGATGCATACTTTCAATGGTTCCTCCAATTCGTAAAGAAAGTGAATATAACTATGGAAGACATATACTGTACTCCCTCTAAAAACCCTTGTAATAAATCTCAAAAGCACAGTTAACTGCTAAAAATAAAAACTAACAAGTTTCAGTTACCACCTTGTTCTATTACACTTTCTAAATAGACTATGAATGTGGACAAGCATTCTCCTGTCTGTCTAAAATTCACCCAAATTTATAACATCAAGAAGCCAAAACACCATTTAAGTAATTTGATTTCTAATTACCACTTTATACACCACTGCCAACATTACACACAAGTTTTATGTTGCATTCCCCCCAGATTTTTGCAGTTATTAACTAGGAACTGCACCAAACTCGGCCTAGAAAAGAAACTTAATTCTAGCAAAAAGAAATGGAGTACTTGTGGCACCTTAGAGACTAACAAATTTATTAGAGCATAAGCTTTCGTGAGCTACAGCTCACTTCATCGGATGCATTTGGTGGAAAAAACAGAGGAGAGATTTATATATACACACACAGAGAACATCTCTCCTCTGTTTTTTCCACCAAATGCATCCGATGAAGTGAGCTGTAGCTCACAAAAGCTTATGCTCTAATAAATTTGTTAGTCTCTAAGGTGCCACAAGTACTCCTTTTCTTTTTGCGAATACAGACTAACACAGCTGCTACTCTGAAGCCTGTCATTAATTCTAGCAGTTACACAGGGACTGTATTTGTTTTTCATTCTGCAAGTAAACTCAGTTATAAAGTTATCATTTCTTTCAGGAACTAAGAGCCAAATGCAATTGACCTCACACACAAAAATGCGTTCCGAGAGACTACTGCGTGAGCGATTAAGGTGAGCAGGATGTGGACCCACGATTAGTATTCTTTTGGACACTAAATATTTATAGAGAGAGAGGACTGCTGGCTATAACCAGTTACATAAAACAGAAAATATGAGGTTAGTTGAACAATGTCCTCTCTTCAGTTCAGTGACATTTTAAACATGATAGTGTCTTTCCATTTCTTTCAACAGCCAGTTATCAGTTTGTGACTCACATTATAGAGCTTTTAACAACTGCGCTCATAAATACCATATGCCACCTCTTAACTGAATCAAAAGCCTGTGTGCCAAAATCATTTCTGGACTGAAGAGCTATCTCTTTTTAAAATTACTTGCATGGTCTCAAAACAAGCAGAGCTTATAACATAAATGTGTATTGAAACATATCATTCCATCTAATTCCTAAAGAGTAGAGGTGAGTAAAATTCAGAATTTCTGGTCCATGGGAAATTTCAACATTTCAACATTTGTTTTCATCCCAAATTGGGACTGAAAAGTTGAAGTCTTTTGTTGATGGAAATACTACAAAATTTCAATTTGGAAGTATCAAAACATTTTGTTTCAGCCATTTCACTTTATTGAATTGATCTGAAACAAATTGTTCTGGCTGGGTCAGTTCAATATTAAACTGCATTTTTCCTATATAGGCACACTGCTTTATGGGAGGTTTTCTGGGTGGACTATATCTCCCATAATGCATCTTGTGATGCAACTTCCATGTTGCACCAGCAGCTCAGTCAGAGGGAATTCCATATTGCATTATGGGAGATGTAGTCCTCTACGGAACATGGTCCCGAGAACGGAAATCCAAATTAAATCTCCCATAAGGCAATGCATCATAGCGAAATGCCACTTATGTTTTGTTAAACTGATTCAAAATGGAAATTTTTGATTTTCTGGAAACTTTATTTTCTATCAGAATATCATTCCAAAAGAAAATTCCTGACCAGCTCTAGTGAAGAATAGGCTTTATAATGTTTTTACTGAAGAAAGAGTTATGTAACAAGAACTAATTGTTAAGAAAATTCAAGCTTTAGTTATTCAGTATACTTTAGGGCAGTGGTTCCCAAACTTGTTCTGCCGCTTGTGCAGGGAAAGCCCCTGGCAGGCCGGCCGGTTTGTTTACCTGCTGTGTCCACAGGTTCGGCCGATCGCGGCTCGCAGTGGCCATGGTTTGCTACTCCAGGCCAATGGGAGCTGCTGGAAACGGCGAGGGCCGAGGGACGTACTGGCCACTGCTTCCAGCAGCTCCCATTGGCCTGGAGCAGCGAACCGCGGCCACTGGGAGCCACAATCGGCTGAACCTGTGGGCGTGGCAGGTAAACAAACCAGCCCGGCGCGCCAGGGGCTTTCCCTGTACAAACAGCAGAACAAGTTTGGGAACCATTGCTTTAGGGTTTACTGTCCTTAGATTGCACTAGTGCATATCTCCTTTCACCAAATGAAAATAAAGATGGGGATATAGGACCAGAGCTGTTCAACATATTCATAAATGATCTGGAAAAAGGGGTAGTCAGCAAGATGGTAAAGTTTGCAGACAATACAAAATTAGTCAAGATAGTTAAGTCCAAAGCAGACTGCGAAGAATTACAAAGGGATCTCAAAAAACTGGGAGACTGGGCAACTCAATGGCAGAGGAAACTCAATGCTGATAAATGCAAAGTAATGCACATTGAAAAACATAATCCCAACTATACATACAAAATGATAGGGTCTAAATTAACTCCTACTACTCAAGAAAGAGAATTTGCGGTCATTGTGATTAATTCTCTGACAACATCCACTCAATGTGCAGCAGCAGTCAAAAAAGCTAACAGACTGTTAGGAACTATTAGAAAAGGGATAGATAATAAGACAGTAAATATCATAATGCCATTACAGAAATCCATGGTACACCCACACCTTAGATATTATGTGCAGTTCTGGTCACTCAATCTCAAAAAAATATATTAGAATTGGAAAAGATACAGACAGAGAAGGGCAACAAAAATGATTAGCGGTATGGAACAGCTTCCATATGAGGCAAGATTAAAAAGATTGGGATTCTTCAGACTAGAAAAGAGACAATTCGGGGGAAATGCTAGAGGACTATAAAATCATGAATGGTGTTGAGACAACAAGTAGAGAAGTGTTATTTACGCCTTCAAATAACACAAGAACCTAAGGTCACCCAATGAAATTAATAGACAGCAGGTTTAAAACAAAAAGAAGTACTTCTTCACATAATGCAGTCAACCTGTGGAACTCATTGCCAGGGGATATTTGAAAGCTAAAAGTATAACTGGGTTCAAAGAAGAATTAGCTAAATTCATGCAGGATAGGTCTGTCAATGGCTATTTGTCAAGATGGTCAGGGACACAACCCCATGCCCTGGGTGTCCTTAAGCCTCTGACAGCCAGACCTGGGAAGTGGACAACAAGGGATGGATCACTCGATCTGTTCATTCCCTCTGAAGCATCAGGCATTGGCCACTATCAGAAGACAGTGGGCTGGATGGATCACTGATCTGACCCAGTGTGGTCATTCTTATGTTCTTATGTTTTTTTCTCTCCAGAAATCTGTACAAAAGACAGATTCCTCAGAAATTAAAAAGGTTCACAAAAAGAAAAGGAGTACTTGTGGCACCTTAGAGACTAACAAATTTATTAGAGCATAAGCTTTCGTGAGCTACAGCTCACTTCATCGGATGCATTTGGTGGAAAAAACAGAGGAGAGATTTATATACACACACACAGAGAACATGAAACAATGGGTTTATCATACACACTGTAAGGAGAGTGATCACTTAAGATAAGCCATCACCCACAGCAGGGGGGGGAAAGGAGGAAAACCTTCCATGGTGACAAGCAGGTAGGCTAATTCCAGCAGTTAACAAGAATATCAGAGGAACAGTGGGGGGTGGGGTGGGGGGGAGAAATACCATGGGGAAATAGTTTTACTTTGTGTAATGACTCATCCATTCCCAGTCTCTATTCAAGCCTAAGTTAATTGTATCCAGTTTGCAAATTAATTCCAATTCAGCAGTCTCTCCTTGGAGTCTGTTTTTGAAGCTTTTTTGTTGAAGTATAGCCACTCTTAGGTCTGTGATCGAGTGACCAGAGAGATTGAAGTGTTCTCCAACTGGTTTTTGAATGTTATAATTCTTGACGTCTGATTTGTGTCCATTCATTCTTTTACGTAGAGACTGTCCAGTTTGGCCAATGTACATGGCAGAGGGGCATTGCTGGCACATGATGGCATATATCACATTGGTAGATGCGCAGGTGAACGAGCCTCTGATAGTGTGGCTGATGTGATTAGGCCCTATGATGGTATCCCCTGAATAGATATGTGGACAGAGTTGGCAACGGGCTTTGTTGCAAGGATAGGTTCCTGGGTTAGTGGTTCTGTTGTGTGGTGTGTGGTTGCTGGTGAGTATTTGCTTCAGATTGGGGGGCTGTCTGTAAGCAAGGACTGGTCTATCTCCCAAGATCTGAGAGAGCGATGGCTCGTCCTTCAGGATAGGTTGTAGATCCTTGATGATGCGTTGGAGAGGTTTTAGTTGGGGGCTGAAGGTGATGGCTAGTGGCGTTCTGTTGTTTTCTTTGTTGGGCCTGTCCTGTAGTAGGTGACTTCTGGGTACTCTTCTGGCTCTGTCAATCTGTTTCTTCACTTCAGCAGGTGGGTATTGTAGTTGTAGGAATGCATGATAGAGATCTTGTAGGTGTTTGTCTCTGTCTGAGGGGTTGGAGCAAATGCGGTTATATCGTAGCGCTTGGCTGTAGACAATGGATCGAGTGGTATGATCTGGATGAAAGCTAGAGGCATGTAGGTAGGAATAGCGGTCAGTAGGTTTCCGATATAGGGTGGTGTTTATGTGACCATCGCTTATTAGCACCGTAGTGTCCAGGAAGTGGATCTCTTGTGTGGACTGGTCCAGGCTGAGGTTGATGGTGGGATGGAAATTGTTGAAATCATGGTGGAATTCCTCAAGAGCTTCTTTTCCATGGGTCCAGATGATGAAGATGTCATCAATGTAGCGCAAGTAGAGTAGGGGCATTAGGGGACGAGAGCTGAGGAAGCGTTGTTCTAAGTCAGCCATAAAAATGTTGGCATACTGTGGGGCCATGCGGGTACCCATCGCAGTGCCGCTGATTTGAAGGTATACATTGTCACCAAATGTGAAATAGTTATGGGTCAGGACAAAGTTACAAAGTTCTGCCACCAGGTTAGCCGTGACAGTATCGGGGATACTGTTCCTGACGGCTTGTAGTCCATCTTTGTGTGGAATGTTGGTGTAGAGGGCTTCTACAAGCCATTACCCTCTGATCCCACTGAGAGTTACCAAAAGAAACTACAGCATTTGCTCAAGAAACTCCCTGAAAAAGTACAAGAACAAATCCGCACAGACACACCCCCGGAGCCCCGACCTGGGGTATTCTATCTGCTACCCAAGATCCATAAACCTGGAAATCCTGGACGCCCCATCATCTCAGGCATTGGCACCCTGACAGCAGGATTGTCTGGCTATGTAGACTCCCTCCTGAGGCCCTTCATTACCAGCACTCCCAGCTATCTTCGAGACACCACCGATTTCCTGAGGAAACTACAGTCCATTGGTGATCTTCCTAAAAACACCATCCTAGCCACTATGGATGTAGAAGCCCTCTACACCAACATTCCACACAAAGATGGACTACAAGCCGTCAGGAACAGTATCCCCGATACTGTCACGGCTAACCTGGTGGCAGAACTTTGTGACTTTGTCCTGACCCATAACTATTTCACATTTGGTGACAATGTATACCTTCAAATCAGCGGCACTGCGATGGGTACCCGCATGGCCCCACAGTATGCCAACATTTTTATGGCTGACTTAGAACAACGCTTCCTCAGCTCTCGTCCCCTAATGCCCCTACTCTACTTGCGCTACATTGATGACATCTTCATCATCTGGACCCATGGAAAAGAAGCTCTTGAGGAATTCCACCATGATTTCAACAATTTCCATCCCACCATCAACCTCAGCCTGGACCAGTCCACACAAGAGATCCACTTCCTGGACACTACGGTGCTAATAAGCGATGGTCACATAAACACCACCCTATATCGGAAACCTACTGACCGCTATTCCTACCTACATGCCTCTAGCTTTCATCCAGATCATACCACTCGATCCATTGTCTACAGCCAAGCGCTACGATATAACCGCATTTGCTCCAACCCCTCAGACAGAGACAAACACCTACAAGATCTCTATCATGCATTCCTACAACTACAATACCCACCTGCTGAAGTGAAGAAACAGATTGACAGAGCCAGAAGAGTACCCAGAAGTCACCTACTACAGGACAGGCCCAACAAAGAAAACAACAGAACGCCACTAGCCATCACCTTCAGCCCCCAACTAAAACCTCTCCAACGCATCATCAAGGATCTACAACCTATCCTGAAGGACGAGCCATCGCTCTCTCAGATCTTGGGAGATAGACCAGTCCTTGCTTACAGACAGCCCCCCAATCTGAAGCAAATACTCACCAGCAACCACACACCACACAACAGAACCACTAACCCAGGAACCTATCCTTGCAACAAAGCCCGTTGCCAACTCTGTCCACATATCTATTCAGGGGATACCATCATAGGGCCTAATCACATCAGCCACACTATCAGAGGCTCGTTCACCTGCGCATCTACCAATGTGATATATGCCATCATGTGCCAGCAATGCCCCTCTGCCATGTACATTGGCCAAACTGGACAGTCTCTACGTAAAAGAATGAATGGACACAAATCAGACATCAAGAATTATAACATTCAAAAACCAGTTGGAGAACACTTCAATCTCTCTGGTCACTCGATCACAGACCTAAGAGTGGCTATACTTCAACAAAAAAGCTTCAAAAACAGACTCCAAGGAGAGACTGCTGAATTGGAATTAATTTGCAAACTGGATACAATTAACTTAGGCTTGAATAGAGACTGGGAATGGATGAGTCATTACACAAAGTAAAACTATTTCCCCATGGTATTTCTCCCCCCCACCCCACCCCCCACTGTTCCTCTGATATTCTTGTTAACTGCTGGAATTAGCCTACCTGCTTGTCACCATGGAAGGTTTTCCTCCTTTCCCCCCCCCTGCTGTGGGTGATGGCTTATCTTAAGTGATCACTCTCCTTACAGTGTGTATGATAAACCCATTGTTTCATGTTCTCTGTGTGTGTGTATATAAATCTCTCCTCTGTTTTTTCCACCAAATGCATCCGATGAAGTGAGCTGTAGCTCACGAAAGCTTATGCTCTAATAAATTTGTTAGTCTCTAAGGTGCCACAAGTACTCCTTTTCTTTTTGCGAATACAGACTAACACGGCTGCTACTCTGAAACCTAAAAAGGTTCAGTACACAGAAAACAAAACTATCCTATTTCTTAGCTGTTCTAGCATAATGGCCATATTCTAAATATGTGCAAGAGGAAAGATGGCCTTATATTTGGGTACTAACTATACAGGGACTTGGGAGATGTGGATTTAGTTCCTGGCTCTGTCACATACTCCTTCTGTGATGTTGAGTAAATCACTTAATCTCTCTGAGCCTCATTTCTCCAGCTGTAAAGTGGAAATAATATTTCCATTCTCCCACCCTTTATCTGTCTTGCCTATATAGGCTGAAAGCTCTTCAGGCCAGGAACTAAGAACAATCAGGCTCCACCTTCTGTTATGTGCTAACAATATAAATTTTATTATTAATAATAAATATTGTATTAATTTGCAATACTGTAACTTAAGTTTATTAATTTTATTCATTGACGTATTTTAGACTTTTGTCCCATTATTGCCTCCCTTTCATAGTCGCCACACAAGCACTCATAACAATGCTAGCTCTAGATACAATAGCTTACTTTTAACAGCACTCTAAATAAGGCTCTCATTTTCCTTCTAACGTACATTGGCTTCAGTTTTCATCTTCCAAGGAGTACTCTGTTAAAAATTCACTGAGTGTGTTCATTTTAGGACAAAGGTCCGCTAGCATTGGAGAACAAAATTGAAATTTCAAACTTCTCAGTTTAAAATGTAGTCAGAGAACTGAAAACTTTGAAAGATCCCTGTTCTACGAATACAACTGTTAAATATCAGAGCAGCACTGGGGCAGCTTCATCACATCATCTTCTAGGATGGGTGCCAGTGAAAATAATCTGCCGTTCCTGGCCAGGAAAGCACCATCAGCATGAGTATGGGAATTGCATTTAGGGAGGGAGGGAGAGGGCATGAGTCCTGGCTCTTAGTTCCAGCTCTGTTCCATTTGCTGTATGACCTTGGATAAACCACTTAGGTCCTAGTTTTCAGAGGTGCTGAGCACCTGCAGCTACTCACTGACTTCAACTGGACTAGTAAGGGCTCAGAACCTCTAAATAATCAGGCCTTTAACTCCTCTCTGCTAAACTACCATGCTGATAAGCAGAGCATAAATATCAGATTGGTAAAATAGGGATAATTATGTAAGCTGGATGAGGTTTTCTGAATTTCAATGATTCCACAAAATTGTTTTCAAAATTTCAACAAAAAAACAGGGTGACATTTTTTGGGGGAAAAAATAATCCTATTTTTGAATGAGGTATAGAGCTGGTCAAAATACTGACCCCTCAACAAATCTGTAACATTTTAAATTTAGATAAAACTGGTCATATATGTTTTGTGAACAATTTCCCATTTTCAACCAGTTCTTATAGTTATATGCACCCACCTCTGCAAAATGTTTCAGGATCTGCAGATGAAATCTATATATTGGTATGATGGACACTCTTAAGTTCTCTTACCTTTTTCCCCATAAGATAAGGTTTTGCCAGTCTGAACAGTGTTCCCTATATTTAGTATGGGGAATCCTGGTAAAATCATTCCTAATAGTAATGATGTGAAAGGAAACTCTTAAGGCACTCACTCTAAGTGCAAGTTATTAGTGGGGCATCAGTGTTGGGAATGACAGGCAGTGAAGCTAACAATGCATGACTAAGTGTGGAAGACATGGAGGTAGGAAAGAGGGTTTTAGAGAGTGATGGAGGGAGTGATGGAAGAAGACAGGAAAGGTAGTATCAGAAGAGAAACAGTTAATGATAGAGACAGTCCTGGAAGTAAACAGGCCTGAAAGAACAAGGCAACACAGAATGAGATGGCTGAAGCTCTAGGAAAGCTGGTATGGGAATATAAACTGGAGTCTATTTGTAGTTCAGCACTGTGGCAGGTTTAGGAGTGAACTTGGAGCAATCATTTCCCATGACGGTGAAGCTTCGACATGCAATATCAGAGATGTGCTGATTTATTTCATTGTGCCAAAAGCTCTTGCAGCTGCTCCAATGAGCCACAGACATCCAGCTCAGAGAAGCATGTCTGCCCTTTGGGTATCATAATTGTAGAAATCTGGTAGCGATAAGATTCATCACAAAAGAATGGGGAACTCTCAAGTCTGTGTCAGTATCACCCTTCAGTGAAGGCTGCATGCATTTATTCAAATGTTGGCGATCAGGGAGGTAAAACCTTCCCCAAATAGGATTATATTTTCTTTGGACTAATTTTCAAGATAACTTTTTACAGTTTTTTATACTGATAGAAAAAGAAAAGATCCAGATATGATATCAGCATCAACCTAAATTTAAGGCAGCTCAATACAACAAATGGCCACAGCCAAGGATAAAAAAATAAAAACAGCTATTCCCTTCTTAACATGTCTTCTTTTCTCTACCACTTGAAAAGGAACTGACAATTCTGTCAGAAAGGACAAATAAAATCCTGTCAAAACCAACTGGAGCGAAAGGAATCAGGCTCTCACATCTCCCCTTTCAATCTCTCTCAATCTTCGTTTGGCCTTTCCTTTCGCAAAGCGACTAAAAGAAGTATACCAAACCTCTCAGGTGCCAGTAGCATGCCAGCTGTACCACAGCTGGGAGGCAAGCACAGTAGGTGCTTCAGCAGCTAGATCTTGTAGGTGCTAGCTCTGGTGGATACCAATAACCCCCCAGACACATGGTCAAATGAAAGGGTATTTTACTCGGGCTGATGGAAAGGGATGCAGGTGCAAATACTCTAGGTACGCAGGCTTGCCTAGGCAACATGTGGGGGGGGCACATGAAGTGCCCACCTCAGATTTCTACTTGGCCTACTCGGGGTGGGGGGAGTCGAGGGACTGATTTTAAAATTGTCAGTGATTAAAAAATCCACCACAATACTTGGTCAGTTGTTTCAGTGATTAATTACTCTCACTGTTAAAAATGTATGCCTTATTTCCAGTCTGAATTTGTCTAGTTTCAACTTTCAGGTGTTATGCCTTTCTCTGCTAGACTGAAGAGTCCATTATTAAATATTTGTTCCCCATATAGGTACTTATAGACAGTAATCAAGTCACCTCTTAACTTCTCTTTGTGACGCTAAATAGATTGAGTTCCTTGAGTCTTACCATTATAAGGCATATTTTCTAATCCTTTAATCATTCTCATGGCTTTTCTCTAAACGTACTCGAATTATCTGTGGGCATCAGAATTGGATACAGTTTTCTAGTAGTGGTTGCACCAGTTCCAAATACAGAGGTAAAATAATCTCTTTACTCCTATTCAAGATTACCCAGTTTATGCATCCCAGAATCACATTAGCTCTTTTTGCTACAGTCTGGCAGCACAAGTGGGAGTTTGGAGTACATCAGTGAAGTCTAAATGTTGGACTTTAGTGCCTAAACTGGGCACCTAAGTCCTTTCATGAATCTAGCCCTTAGTTCTCACAGTTAGCATATCTTCCCAAATCTTCCTTTGCTGTATTTCATCCCATTACTGCTAGTTATCCAAGGTTCCCTTGGATCACCCTAACAATGTCTCTTCCTCCCTGGTATTCAGATCTTGTCAGTACTTGCAGCAAATTATATTCTCCTCAGTAATCTGCTAGCCAAACTCTACAGATACAAGTTTTAATCTCGTTCTTTAATGACTTGTTCTCTCCAGTATCTTACTCTCCAAAGGCTTTGTGCCGAGCTGGTACAGAAATGTCCCCATGCTGCAAAATTTAGATCTGCATCTGGATCAATATTTTGAACCCACCAAAATGTGGTGTTTTTAGAATGAGGGAGCAGCTGCAAAATTCAGGGCCAGATCCTGGTTCAGGTGTTCTCTTAAATTACTTTTCATTCATATAATATCCAGCCAGAGTTTTAACTCAGGCCCATTTGTCATACTGAGGTTTTGGGAACTACCTGTAGAATACCACGTGCAGTCTCTCAGGAGCCATCTGAAGAGGAACAATCACCTCCCTTGTCCTTGAGGTGATACCTCTGATCATGTAACCCAAAATTATCTCAGCTTTATTTGGCCACCTTACTGCATTTCAAGCTTATGTACAACTTGCTGTCTACTCTCACCCCTAGATCCTTTTCAGCGTATGACACTGCTTGTTATTATATAACCTTCTCTCAGTGTTTTGGATTATTTTGTCCTGTGTAAAATAAATCTAGGTTTACACACAGGAACAATCCAGCACTATTCTGTTTGCAGAGCTCCAGCAGCAGCCCACTTCACACTTGTTACAGCTCATATACTATTGACTTATCCTACCAGTAGTACTAGTGTTCTCAGGTTACTGTTGTAAGATAGCCTTAAAGAGATACCTTTACAAGCGTGGGTATAGAGGCCCTAAAATGTAAGCCAGTGGAATTCAGTTAAGATCTACTGTGCCCACTGAACTTGACATTCAGTAAGGCATCCAATGTATACTATAAGTATTATGCTGATCATAACTTTGTGGGTTTCCATGTTTCCACTGCCCTTACTATTCATCATAAATATTTAAACAAGACAAGGTGGGTGAGATAATATCTTTTCTTGGACCAACTTCTGTTGGTGGAAAGGACAAGCTTTCGAGCTTCACAGAGCTCTACTTCAGGTCTGGAGAATGAAACTAGGGTGGTCAAACTCAGTGCAAGGTATTTAAAAGCTTATCTCTTCCACAAACATAAATTGGTCAAATAAAAGATTTTACTTCACCCACCTTGTTTTCTCATATTCTGGGACCAACATGGCTACAACATAAATATTGCAAAGATAAATATATAAAACATTATGAATCAGAAATTTCAGTTCAATCAATGAAGTAAAAATCTATATGAACTATTCAATGTAAACTATATTTCAGTCTCATTAAAGCAAACAAAGAAAGCCCTCCAAAATGTTCAGGGGGCGGAGGGTTTGCTGGAAAAAGATGTGATTTTATAATATAGCACAGATGTAACTAAATATTTACTCATTTCCTAGTTTGACATTTTCCAGGTCCTTTTTTCTGTTCTTTGGATAATATCTTGATCTTCAGTAAATTCCAATGTGATGTCAAACAGTATTGTATACATGAATCAAGGGACACGAACAGTGCTGATGATCAGGTGAAATCCACTTGACTGAATTACACAATCTATTGTATTTCATAAGGTTAGCTTTGACAACGGTATTAGGACAGCTGCAGTGAGATCAGGATGTTTTGTTTCCAACATTCGGTGTCATTTATATTTTTGAGATAAGTCTGTGATACTAAACATCTCATCTGTAGTTAGCCTGACAACTCTCATACTGATTTTTCCCTCCTCCTTAGCTGTTGGTGCTCCATTCCTTTTCTATCATTAGCGGAGAATGAAATCACTAGCTAGGAAATGTAGCATATGGACTATTTAAACGGCCACTCTCAGTCTGCCAAGACTTTAACAGATGTACAATACACAAACTGAAGCTATATGATATAACTGCTCAACTATTTATTGAACTGATGAAGCAAAGTCCTGTTAGTGACAACAGCCTATTCAGGCCAACCTTTATTTTTGGAGAAACTCTATAAACCAAAAAAGAAAACTACTGAAATTTCCATTCTTGGAAATAAAGATGAACTCATTTTGGTTCTTATTGTAGATTGAAAAAATGTTTGCTGCTTTTTTCAAAGCATTTTGAGCTTAATTTAACTTTTAAAATGAGTCCACAGATCATTTCCTTAGTGAAAGAAATTTGGCACTCAGGTTACAGAAAAATCTTTAAATTAACTTTGCTGTGCCTACTCATCTTCTATTTTCAAGACTACAACTGTAGTCCATCTAGGAAGCCAGAAAATGTAAAATTATGCCAGTAATTCTTATTCCAATACATGTCCAAATTTATAATGTATAGAAAAGTTCATTGCATTATAACTCATGGTAATTCGTATTAAATTGGCTGTTGCAAGCCTTTGATTCATCAGATTGAAAACAAGAAGAATGGAACAAAACTGCTGGGATTTGTTAAGAGAGACTCAAATTTAACACATTGTCACATTTTAAAGAATGTTTGAGCATTTTAAATGATAAACAGAAACAACAAACAGTGCAGTTAATTGTCTTAATGATGTAAATCAATTTTATACTGTAGTCTATGTGAAATTCTCAGCGATGCTAGAAAGGTCTGTGCCTTCAACATTTCTGAGAAATATAGAAGTTAGAAAGGTGATATGGCAGAAATAATAGAAGCATCTGTCAAGATTTCTAGATTCCACCTACTGATCACTCTACTAAAACCAAAAAACTTACTATCGCCATTGAATTAGAAAAGAACAAACTGAGCTTATCAGTTCTAAACGGTTTAGTATTGACCGCCCATTTAACTTCTTTGTGCAAAGTGCACATTCAACTTTTTTGTGTCATTTCTAAGGGGCTTCTTGTGGAGAATTCAGCTGTATAAACAATCAAAATTCAGCCAAATGACTTATGTTTATCAACATAAAAGTACATTTTTCCATCTTGTAAGAAACCACTAAATACAACAGAGAGCATAATTAGAAAGGAAAATGTACAGCAGACAGGAAAAAGCAGAATAGCAAGAAATATGATGCTGTGATGTAACACAATAGCTCTTTTATATGAGAAGTTCATGATAGCACATGATCACAAACTGTCTTTGTTTGGACACATAATAAAAAGTATTTAAAATAAATACATTAAATTATAGAATCATAGAAATGTAGGGCTAGAAAGGCCTTGAGAGGTCATTAAGTCCAGCCCCCTCTATTGCGGCAGGACCAAGAATACCTAAACCATCCCTGATAGGTGTTTATCCAACCTGTTTTTAAAACCTCCAATGCTGGGTATTCCACAACCTCCCTTGGAAGTCTGTTCCAGAACTTAACTTATAGTTAGAATTATTTTCCTAATATCTAACCTAAAATTTCCTTTGCTGAAGATTAGGCCAATCACTTCTTGCCCTTCCTTCAGAGGACATGGAAAACAATTGATCAAAGTCCTCCTTATAACAGCCCTTAACATATCTGAAGACTTATCAGGTCCGTCCCTGGTTTCCTTTTCTCAAGTCTAAACATGCCCTGTTTTTTTAACCTTTCCTCATAGGTCAGGTTTTCTAAACTCTTTGTCATTTTTTTTTTACTTTCCTCTGGAGTCTCTCCAGTTTGTCCACATCTTTCCTAAAGTGTGGCACTCAGAACTGGGCACAGTACTCCAGCTGAGGCCTTACCAGTGCCAAGTAGAGAAGGACAATTACCTACCATGTCTTGGATATGACAATCACTTTAATACAGCTCAGAATGATGTTTGCCTTTTTCTCAAATGCATCTCATCTTAAATTTATGATCCACTTTAACCTCCCAATCCTTTTCTGTAGTACTATTGTTTAGCCAGTTATTCCCCATTTTGTGGTTGTGCATTTGATTTTTTTGCTTCCCAAGTGTAGTACTTTGCACTTGTCTTTATTGAATTTAATCTTGTTGATTTCAGACCAATTCTCCAACTTCTTAAGGTTGTTTTGCATTCTAATTCTGTCCTCCAAAGTGCTTGCAACCCCTCCCAGCTGGTGTCATCTGCAAATTTTATAAGTGTACTCTCCATGCCATTTTCCAAGTCATTAATGAAAATATTGACTTGTACTGGGCCCAGGACTGACCCCTGTGGAATACCACCAGATACACCCTCCCAGTCTGACAGCAAACCACTGATAACCACTCTTTGAGTATGGTCTTTCAATCAGTTGTGCCCCCACCTTATAGTAATTTCATTGAGACTACATTTCCCTAGTTTGTTTCTGAGACTATCATGTGTTAAAAGCCTTACTAAAAAGCAAGATATGTCACATCTACAGCTTCCTATCTATTCACTATAACCCTGTCAAAGAAAGAAATTAGGTTTGTTTGGCATGATTTATTCTTGACAAATCCATGCTGGCTATTTCTTTTAACCTTATTAACCTCTAGGTACTCACAAATTCATTGTTTAATAATTTATTCCAGTAACTTTCCTGGTATCCAAGTTAGGCAGATGGTCTATAATTCCCCGGGTCCCCTTTGTGCTCCTTTCTAAAGATAGGTACTATGTTTGCCCTTCCCCTTCTCTGGGACCTCATTCATTCTCCATGAGTTCTCAAAGATGATTACTAATGATTACTGAGATTGCTTCAGCTAGTTCTTTAAGAACCCTAGGATGACTTCAACCTGCATGGGTTCTGGACTTGGTTTACAGTCTTTGGCATAGGTCTGCCCCTTCTTTCCTCCTTCCACTTCTGCAACTAAGAGTTCATGTGCAGGGTGAGATCAATAAAGGCCTCTAGGATTTTCAGTGTGGGCTAGTTCATCTTTTACCTCCTCACTGAATTGGTGTATTGAGCTGCCTCATTCCATTCAACATCAGCCACAAGTTGTTGGAAGCAAGCAGCAGAGGAAGTGGCTGGTCCTTGCCTCTGCAGAGCCGATGCAATGTGGGTCCTCAAAGATGGTCTAGAAGGCTTACAGGAAGGCATCTCAGTCACAGAGCACTGGGCTGTTCCAGTCCAATGTGGGGAAGCCCAATTGAACACTTAGCTAATGAGAAGGCTGACTATGAGTCCCACCTTTGGTCTGTGGTGTACATTCTGGGGCAGAGCAGGAACTTGCAGAATTTCCGATGGTTCCCGTCAAACCATTTGGACAGCTACACTGCAGGAGCCTGTTCGGACAATGGTGATCTGCTCCGGCACACAGTATAGCTGCTTTTCTCTGTGAGTGGGCTAGTTGCTTATGTAGGATCTCTGCTTTAGTTGAAAACTATGTAGCTTGGGTTTGTAGTGTAAGGTTCTCCAGCTGCAGATGGGTAACTTAGTCCTGTAGGTCCTAGGCCCTCAGGGAACTTCTGGTTGGAAGGCAGCCAGCCTCTTCCATCTTCTGTGGAGGGGTTGGATTGGGGGAGGGGTTGGATTGGGTGCAAAGGAAGCCTGAGCAAACTGTCAGGGCTCGACCATGGGTGACCTGCACACACAGGTCAGTTACCAAGCTTCAATCTAAACACAAGAAGCGGGGTCAGAATGAGGCACCAAGATGCAGACAGGAGACAAGTAGCAGTGTTAGGATGAACCAGAGTCTGGGGTTCACAGCAAGGCAAAGTCTGGGGTGGAAGCAAACAGGCTGTCTGCGTCATTGCTCAAGCAGCTCTTGGTGATGATGGTTTCCTGCTTTGCATACTGGAATGGGCCAATAAGTGGGCTGGGAGGGGGGCTGCCACTCGGGGCCTGCTGGGCAGTATGTCCTACAGCGTCTAGCTTCATAGGGTTCCCCCAGTGGAAACCTAGTGTAAGGTTCCAATGGTTATGTGGATGTATCAGTCACCTGGCACCACCCCCCCCCACATAGTCCCAGGTTCTAGTCCAGTAGGTTCTTATACCTACGGTGCATAGATATTTCTCTTGAGTGGCTCTCCTCTTCCTTTCTGAGAGATTATAAAGGATGTTTCAAGCAATTGCTCATCTGACCCAAGTCCTCTTTTTGTGGGATTTTGCAGGGTTCTATTCTGTCACCTCTCCCCTCCAACATATACGTGAGGCCAATGGGGAGAAACAGTATCTATTAGGTTTACATTCTATGTGCTACCAAGATGGTGGCATGTATGGTTTCTCAGTCCTCAAATAGAAACAAGATAGATGAAGCTCAATTCAGACAAGCCTAAGGTGATGTTAGTGGTCTGGGGAAAGGAGCTGGAAAGTATGGTGAAGGTGAGACCTGAAGTAGTTTTTCCCCCCTTTGTCCATGGGGTTCACAATTTGTATGTTTTGGATCCTTTGCTTCTGGAGATCCTGGTGCCATTAATGGGCAAAAGCACCTTTTCTAATCTACATGTGGTGGGGCCATCGTAAGTGGTGACCATTCTCTCACAGGACCATGCAAAACCTAGCTAGATGGACCAAAATGCACTGCCCGCCTGTTGGGCTGAAATTGGAACAGCTATCTGAAGACTGCATTGTCTTCCCTGTTGCCTATGGGTGCTGTTCAAGGTGCTGACTGATTTATAAGGCCTTATACAGTCTCTAAGCCCAGGGTATTTAAGAGACCGCCCTGCTCCCTAGATGCTGCTCTGACAGCTGAGGTGAGATAGGGAGCTCTCACTAATAGTCCCTAGATTTGAACATCAAGGGGCTGGAGGCACAATTTTTTCATTAGATTCTGGGATTAATTTTTGTATTGATCCGAAAGAGACCAACACTGTTGACTATTTCCTCTGTTGCTCTTGCCTGAGGGTTTAGGTATGGGGTCAGTATATATTTTGCAGAGGAAGACTTTATTGTTAACTCAACCTCTATTATATATGTGTTGATTTAAATACAGTACACAAATACTGAGACTTTGTAATGGGGCACATTTTATATAGTTAAAGTGCAAGAAAGTTTTTTGTTTATAAGGTGATACTGCAAGAAATAACTGGCTACTGAGAAATAGCAGCTCCTGCTCCAACTCTGACATCCCCATGAAATGCCTTAGAAGCAGTTCTTCAATTTTTTTTTGTGTCCTGCTCTCCTCCATTTGAAAGAGGTCGAAGGAGGAAACTAGATTTCTTTTGAAAGAAGTCACAAATTCTGAAGAATCAATAAATAAAACAGCAGGACTTTTTAAAGTGTGCAAGACAAGAATGAAGATGCATTTCCTGAAAACTTAGAAGAAAAGACAGCTCACAGATTACAATTTAATTACTAAGATATAAGAAAACAGCTGGGGAAGTTGATGGATAGCAGCTTTTGAAGGAGTACATAAAGTGATTTTACAGCAAAAAAGATTTTTTTTTATTTATTTATTTTTGTCTAGACCAGAGTTTCTCAAATGTGGCCACCGTGGCTGCATGTGTGGCCATCAGGGGATTTTCTTGTGGCCACAGCCTCCTGGGTTGTGATTTGGAGGGGGGCAAAGCAGCGGCCCCTTCCCTTCCCCCATGTTCCTGGATGCACTGCCTTGATGTTGGTTGCTGGGGCTCCCAATTAGTAAGAGCTCCCTATCTCACCTCAGCTGTCAGAACAGCACCTAGGGAGCAGGGCGATCTCTTAAATAGCCTGGGCTTAGAGATTGGGCCCTACCCACCTCTGGAGACACCTGGGCACAATGCTGGAGGAGCAGGCAGCTGGTGAGTTTCCCAGATTCAGCCTTGGGGTGGCAGGACAGAAGGCTCTGGGCATGGGGCTTCAGGCTCCAGCCCTAGGCTCCGGCTGCGCAGCTGGGGGCTCCGTCCCACACCCAGGGGCTTCAAGCTCCATCCCCTTCTGCCTCCCCCAGCTACCTGCCCACCCTCATCACCCCTGGCCCCTGCTGCCTCCTCTGACCCCCCCATCCAGGGCTTAATTAGCCCCCAGACTTGCCGGGACTGAGTAAGTCTGCTGTGAAAAGTGATACTTGTATGCTTGTTAATATCACTTTTCACAACAGACTTACTATCTAGCAATACATAAATTACAATGATTTAGACGTGTATGTCACATATTTATTTGTTTTTCCTAAAGCTAATTAAGTATTTTAGAGAAAAGTGTGAAAGCAGCTACCAACAAGTGTTGGTGGCCACACTCTGAGGCCACTAAATAATTTGTCCTGAGAACCCCTGGTTCAGACAATGGTCTAGATTTCCCTTCTAGCTACATCTTTATAGGGAAATCAGTTTGACAATATTTTTGGATGTGAAATTAATAAACCAAAAATTAAGGCACAGATCCTCAACTAATGAAGTTAAATCAATTTATACCAGCTGAGAATCCATCCCTGTGGATCTATTCTTTCTTTTTGGAATTATCAAATGAGTTAATAAAGGTCTAGGGAAATGGTCTTCAGTTGATATGATGAACTTTGCTAACAGTAGAAATGATCAGTCTTTAAGCTTTTAAAAAATTCACTGAGGAACTGGCCTATGATCTGTGATATCTTCCCATAAAAAGTATTAGTGACTTTTCAATGTAATGCTGCTGGATGTACTATTTAACAGATATCTTTGTTGCTGAAGCAGTTCATTACAAAAACAAAGAACCCCTTGATCTAATTTCTCCCTCTCCATTCATAATCACAGGTTTGTCAGTTATGACTTTTGCTCACTACTGTATTATTCCTGTTTTATGCTGTTGTAACTCCATTGATTTTAATGTGGGTTATTCTGGTAGAAAATAGTGAAATAAAATGAAGAATCAGGCCATATATATTAGGCTTTTCTTTTATCATCTCAGATATATGTGTATAAAAAACTCATTTATTTTGATGTTTAAAAGCCTCTCTAGTTGTTTATCCAATGATAAGGCATTTATTTCATAAATGTGAAATACATAATACAAATAATACAATTCAAAGGACTATTCATCCCACTTGGACAGATGAATAAATATTCATTAGCAAATATTTAAAAGAAACCTAACCTCTTCAAGCCTAAATACAACCCCATCCCCAAAACCTTTGGGAAATTATGGGCTTTATAGCATGCCCAGAAGGCATACCCTGCCTGTTTCCTGATCCTCAATTCTTGGTTTGGACAATGACCTCATGGTATCTGACCCAGCCTGACTCCTGCTTTGACCACTATATCAGATTGCCCAGCCCTTGTCCTGACAATATTTTAAGAACATAGTTTTCAATATAGATACACAACTCCTGAAATATCATCCGTACATACATTTCACAATTATTATGATGACCAATACGCTACTGGCTCTCGGTAGAGACTTCACATGACACTCTTTGGTGAATTATTACATAGAGACCCACCCAGGGGATCTCTGTAACCCCCTTATGTGCCCCTTATGATCTCTCCAATTAGCACCAAAGGATGCTGGGGTCACAGCTCCCCTATTTCTTGGTATATCAGAGAACAGATTTGTTAACCTTAGAACACAAGAACACTGGGTCAGACCAAAGGTCCATCTAGCCCAGTATTGGAAGACAGGATACTGGGCTAGATGGACCTTTGTATGTACAGATGCCACAGTGCTGGAGGCAGAGTCCGATCTGTACAGCTCCAGTGCCGGTGCCAGCGCCAACTCCATAAGGAGTGCTCAGAGACCTATGTCTCTCTCCCTTTTTGTCCGAGATTTGAAGCCTTTACAGATAAGACACTTGTTGCTGATATGGGTTTCGCCCAGGCACCTCAGGCAACTACTGTGAGGATCGCTGATGGGCATCGGCTTTTTACAGTGGTCACAGGATTTGAAGCCTGGGGATTGGGACATGCCCTGTCCCTAGGTTTGGTCCCATCTGGGACTAACTAACTTATTAACAGCTACTACCCTAAGGGAAACTATTAACAATTTTCAGCTATTTACAGGAGAAAAGTCCGTACAATGGTTTGAGAGAGAAAAGGCTTGTCGAAGCAAGAAGACGTTCCAGCACCATCACTGGAGGTAAGAAGGAACTGGGGGTGGGGGGAACCGGTGGTGCCCCATATACCACGGCATACAGGCACCACTCTAGAGGGCGCCAGAGCCAGTTCCCTACGGATACTGCTGAGGGAAAAACTTTTGGTATTGGTGCATGTGGCGAGCACACATACCTGCAATGGAATGGACATGAGCAAGCACTCAAAGAAGAACCACAGATTGATGAGTCAGGTTTGGTCAGGATAACAGGAAGTCAAGCCAGAAAAGCAGGAGCAGGAAGCACAAAGTCCAGAGAAGGGTGGATCCCACTTGTATGGACAGCTTCCTGTACCTGTGCTGGGTTTATGAAGGAACTGTGGACCAATCAGGACCTCCAGCACCCTGCCAGTCAGATTCCATGACTGGAGTCCTCTATTGGGTTTCAGCTTCTACCTTAGCCCCTGTTAGCAGGTAGCTGGATGGCAGATTGAACTTACTAGCTTCTAAGACTCCTGTGAGCCCAGGTTTGAGATCTATAGTCCCTGACAGATAGGTAAGTTAAGACAGGTCAGGAGAAAGTGATAAACTGGTTCTGTTCAGGCTGGGGGTAGTAAACACTTCTCTCTCTGGCTGGTCATTGCGTATCTCACAATGTAAGCCTATTTGCATTATTGAGTATAATGCTAATGAAGAAGTTGTTAATTCACATAAGAGAAGATCTGCGGGAAAAAACAAAAACCGCTGGCGGTGTTCTGTTTTTGAGTAAAGATAATGAATTTTGGGGGCATAACTCGGGGTACTGAGGTATGCCCAGGATCCTTCAGCAAGGACACACCCTGTCAGTTTGTTCTATCCTATAAAAGGAGTGACACAGCCAACCTGACTGGAACAGGCTGCAAAGACTTTGGGAAGCTGGCCGGCAGAAGGCACAGACAAGATTTCCTCAGGATAAGGGCAGGTGGTAATGACGTGCCTCACAGCCTTGGGTATCCTGACTGTAGCTAACCTGTAAAGAGAGGGCAGGGTCTGCTTAGGCCTCGAGGGGAGTGCTTGTGTTGCCTGTGGCCGGTGAGGTTGGGACACTGACCCCTGGCAGGCACAGACAAGGCCTCCTTACACTATTGGCAGGTGGAAGTGATGTGCATCACAACCCTGGGTATCCCCAGGAAGTGTCACAGCAGTCAATTCCAAAACTGAGGATTGCTCACAAGTAAGACCCCGCCAGCAGCTCCCTTCTGTTCATAACAAGAAAACTCTGTCTCAAGTACCCCATGTGGCCATATGACACGGAGGGAGAGGTGATTTCTCAAGGAAGCCAGTCCCAAAACATATAGGGCTTTATAGGTTAAAACCAGCACCTTGAATTCCACCCAGAAGTGTACAAGCATCCAATACAGTTCTTAGAGGCACTTGTGTAAAGTGATCCATTCTGTGCTAGCTTATGTTTCTGAGCGGTCTTCAGGTGAGGCCCCTACTGCTCTTCTTACAGTGATGAGGGTTGTCTAAGAATCTGGACTGAATGTGCTCATTGCGGCTTGATGTGGTGGGTCCTTGCCAGCTGACAGAAGACAAAGGTTGTTGCCCCTTTAAAGACTCCCACCTACAAAGAATAGCAGAGGGGGAGAAGGGAGAAAGTTTACAGGGACGGAGCAGGGAAGAGCAGGAAGCAGTTGGCCAGGTCAGGGAAGGGGCACTGCCATTCCTGACTGGAAGAGTGAGTGTGTGTGGGGAAAGTATTTATCCCCTGTGTAGCGCCAAAGAAGCCCTCTTTTACCGGGATCATGCTGGCAGCACCCATTCGCCCATGAAATGTGCAAAAGGACAGGGTTTCCTCAGGACCTGCTGCAGTTCCCCTTTTTTACTTGGGTGCTGGGAAAATTTTTTTATCGCATTGCAGATTGGCCCAGGCAGTGTGTGGTTTTCTGCCTTCCCCACAGCTGGTCTGGGACCATGGGGAGTTGGGTTATAATGTGGCAACTCTGTGGTGTCCAGTGCAGGTATTCATTATGGAAAGGTACAGTCATTGGATAAAATGGATGGGAAAAGGATTTGAAGGAAAGCAACCCTTAAGGGAGCTGAGGAAGGGGTCTTGGGGCTGCCATGTCTGGTACAGTGGGGAGTCAACCCCACTCCTTTTATAGTCCCCTTTTATCTCATGAGGGGAGGGCGTCAGGGTCCCAGCAATGGGATGGCTGGGACCAGGTTGGGGATTATGTGGAAATTATTAAGGAAATGATTATAACCTGCACTGTACAATTTATTGCCAGGTGCTTCCAGATCTTTTAAGTGAATAATGATGTGGCCTAACTAAACCACATCAGTTGCCTCCTATCTTTCTACCCGCATGACCGGACAAAAGAATGTTTCCATGTAAAATGCTTTACAATAATCCATGTTTGGGGTGACAAAACAGAGGATGATTGTGGCAAGGCCCAAACTGGAGAGAAAGTGTCACACATCTGCACACGAGGTACAGTTTAAAAAAAAGTGTCATTGGCCACAGCTGGCACCTGAGCATCCAAGAGCAGCCCAGGATCTCATAACACCTAGAGCAGGGGTCGGCAACCTTTCAGGAGTGGTGCGCCGAGTCTTCATTTATTCATTCTAATTTAAGGTTTTGCGTGCCAGTAATACATTTTAACGTTTTTAGAAGGTCTCTTTCTATAAGTCGATAATATATAACTAAACTATTGTTGTATGTAAAGTAAATAAGGTTTTTAAAATGTTTAAGAAGCTTCATTTAAAATTAAATTAAAATGCAGATTCCCCCCGGACCGGTGGCCAGGACCCAAGCAGTGTGAGTGCCACCGAAAATCAGCTTGCATGCCGCCTTTGGCACGCATGCCATAGGTTGCCTACCCCAACCTAGATCATGCACCTCTGTATAGATGGTGGTTACTCTAAGAGGCACCAGTACAAATTTCACCAACTCTCCCAGCTGCTTGCCCAACCCACCAACATTATTTTAGTCTTGTCAGGATTAAGTCACAGACTAACCCTCATCCAAATCCCAAATGCACTGGTTTCTTTGTTCCATTACTCTGACACAATCAGCATATTAAACACACCACATCCCATGTTGTCTCACTAGCCACCAACCACAGTGGCCTCAGATAATTGTTGAACAGCAGGAGAGAACCCTTGGAGCAAAGAAACAATTACCCACAACAAACCATCTGGATTATGTCAGAAAGGTAAGGGTGGAGCCACTCAGGAGCAATTTTACTGCTAGAGTCTTACTACAAATCAACCAAACTTTTGTATCAATAGTATCAGAAAGAATCAGCTTGGGACACTATGGGCACAACTGGAGGATACAGCCATGTTTATACTCAGCACAGGACTTGATTTAGGAGATGGCTTTTCACCACCTTTGCAGTTTCCTGGATCTGAGTCAGTGAAGTCTGAGCTAGGGCTGGGCTATGCCCTGTGATAACTTAGAGCAGCCTCAGGCTATGCTTGGCTTTTTTCCACTAGTGGTTTCCCCTTACAGAAGTAGGATCTCCAGTATGGTAGTGGGACTCAGTAGTGGGTTTATGGTAGTGGGACTCAGTAACAAATTAGCCTCATTTGAGGAATCAAAAGGGAAACTAAGGCGAGGGGCCACTTGCACGCTGCCTTGAGACCACAAGAGGAAGTCCCCTATTTATACTTCCACTGCATTATTATCACCTATCATGGATAAAGGGACAGTGTGCTTGGAATTATACAAACAAATGAGGAGAGACCTGCCCTAAAGAGATTGTTATCTATTTCAGATACAGACAAAATAATTCATCGTGAATCTTTTTTCTCTCCTTTCACTCATATTGGATTATACCATACTGGATCCGTATTAACTTTTGCTACATCTCATTCTACTGGGATTTTTTTATTTCTTCCCCTCTTACTTTTGCTGAATCCTGTCCTGAAATAAACGCTCTCTTTCAAGTTCTGCCTCATCAGATCAGTTGTCGGTTGCTTCCAGAGGGTGATCTTAAAGCCATAATCAAGCCATTTCATTCTCATTTTGGATTCACTGTTTAATTTCTAGTCTTAATTCTAGTAAGCTCCTCTTCTGAAAGCTGCTCTTATTTAATGCCTTCACCAAAAGGTAAAATGACTTCCTTGGCCTCCAGAACACTGTATAGTCTTAGAACCTGATCTTGCTAGCTTGTTGATATAAACTTCCTGCAAGGTGCAAAGCATCCTCAACTGACATAGACTTCAGAGGGAGGGTCGCATTTGCAGCATAATTCTTTATACCTGTAAACTGGTGGGCAAAGACATTGGCTGGGGAAAATTAGAATAAAGCCCCCAACAATCATTCAATCCAAGACTCTTTCCTAGGACTGGCTTTATTTTCAAACAAGAACTCCAAAACAAGAGCAAATAAACTCAAAACACTAGATGCTAATAGCCCAGGATAGATTGTCGGGCTCAACGGGTAGTGATCAATGGCTCCATGTCTAGTTGGCAGCCGGTGTCAAGTGGAGTGCCCCAGGGGTCGGTCCTGGGGCCCGTTTTGTTCAATATCTTCATAAATGATCTGGAGGATGGTGTGGATTGCACTCTCAGCAAATTTGCGGATGATACTAAACTGGGAGGAGTGGTAGATACGCTGGAGGGGAGGGATAGGATACAGAAGGACCTAGACAAATTGGAAGATTGGGCCAAAAGAAATCTAATGAGGTTCAATAAGGATAAGTGCAGGGTCCTGCACTTAGGATGGAAGAATCCAATGCACCGCTACAGACTAGGGACCGAATGGCTCGGCAGCAGTTCTGCGGAAAAGGACCTAGGGGTGACAGTGGACGAGAAGCTGGATATGAGTCAGCAGTGTGCCCTTGTTGCCAAGAAGGCCAATGGCATTTTGGGATGTATAAGTAGGGGCATAGCGAGCAGATCGAGGGACGTGATCGTTCCCCTCTATTCGACACTGGTGAGGCCTCATCTGGAGTACTGTGTCCAGTTTTGGGCCCCACACTACAAGAAGGATGTGGATAAATTGGAAAGAGTACAGCGAAGGGCAACAAAAATGATTAGGGGTCTAGAGCACATGACTTATGAGGAGAGGCTGAGGGAGCTGGGATTGTTTAGTCTGCAGAAGAGAAGAATGAGGGGGGATTTGATAGCTGCTTTCAACTACCTGAAAGGGGGTTTCAAAGAGGATGGCTCTAGACTGTTCTCAATGGTAGCAGATGACAGAACGAGGAGTAATGGTCTCAAGTTGCAATGGGGGAGGTTTAGATTGGATATTAGGAAAAACTTTTTCACTAAGAGGGTGGTGAAACACTGGAATGCGTTACCTAGGGAGGTGGTAGAATCTCCTTCCTTAGAGGTTTTTAAGGTCAGGCTTGACAAAGCCCTGGCTAGGATGATTTAACTGGGACTTGGTCCTGCTTTGAGCAGGGGGTTGGACTAGATGATCTTCTGGGGTCCCTTCCAACCCTGATATTCTATGATTCTATGATTCTATGACATTTCCATTTTCCACCATGCCATCTATTCCTTCTTAGCTACAGTGAATACATCCACCTTGATACCTGAATACCTGAACCTAAGTTTCTTCTGTCTGCTATCCAGGAAGCTCCATATCTGACTTCCTGAATGTCACATTCATGCTGCTCCTAGTCATCTGTTCTACAACTACAGCTCCCAGTTTTAAAGAGCTCAGGGCTGCAACAAGACCAGTGTCCTGTTACAATATCTTGACCCATTATGTTATTCTGTCTGCTCTGGCTAATTGATCCACTTGTAACAATCTGTTCACTTGTAATAATCAGTTCCTCTTCTATGTTCATTAACTGTGACTTTATCCTATTTGTTTTTTCCTGCCTATCTGTGACAGGCTAAAATAAAATTTTATTTCATAAACTGTCAGCTCATCCCAGCCTCAGTTTGTATATATACACCTGTATACATGTTTTTTGCATCTAGCTTATGCAAACTCTTGCTACAGTTTCTAACACATCATGTACCCTTAACATTCTTAGACCTGTGATTACACAAATGTTGGCATAGTTTTGCAGGTGCAAATGCTTGTGCTGGCTCAGATGTTTGATTATGGCATGTGCAAGTGTTGGTGGACCTGCAGGCATTTACATTTGCAAAATGCAGGTGCAAGTATGTGCAACTGCAATTTTAGGTGTGATTCAAGTAGAGGCCAGTTTTTGAAAGAGCCAGTCCCACTTCTTACATCAGTTGTTCCATTTACATATTCTGACAGGCTGGTGGAACTAGGCAGCGAAAAATTGATAAACTGTGTCAACAGATTAAAATATAAATTCTACTGAAGAAAACAACATATAAAATTATGCTTCTGTATAATCTGTAAAAAGAAAAGGAGGACTTGTGGCACCTTAGAGACTAACAAATTTATTTGAGCATAAACTGTAGTTCACGAAAGCTTATGCTCAAATAAATTTGTTAGTCTCTAAGGTGCCACAAGTCCTCCTTTTCCTTTTGCGGACACAGACTAACACGGCTGCTACTCTGAAACCTGTATAATCTGTGTGATTAAATGTTACTTGTTTCTAAACTAATGTTTCTGTCACTTTCAATTACAGCTTTTCGAAGCGTTATTCCACATCACTTAACCTCTCTAAATAACTCTCCTGTTCAGCCTTCTTACAGGGATCTACAGACTTAGCATGTATATTGAACTCCTACTACAATAACACTCTTTAACTTTAATTTAGAATTATTTTAGTCAAATCTGTAAACTGATATCCCATAATACCTCTAAGTTGTAAAAACAGAAAGGAACACTCAAATTCAGTCATGTTCAGTTACCTTTGTATTGCTCAAATTAGATAAACTGGGCCACAGATACAGCCTTTGCATGGGGAGCAGGGGAAAATGCAATAATATCTAAATGACAAATAGTTCTACTTCGTAAAATGTTTCCAGAAAACCACTGAAGGTATTCTAAAGCTGAACAGTTGAACAAGTTTTGCATTTATTGATGCTATTGGGACTGAACAGGTTTCAGGCAAATGTTAAATGGGGTTAAACAAATTCCAGTTTAACTAGTTTGAAAATATGATGAAGTAAACACTTAAAAGTATGCACAAGTCCTATTTTGTTTAAAGAAAAGTCTTTGAGTCAGAAGCGGTATCAAAACATGTCCCCACCCCTATATTTATCCAAATATTTTTCCTTTGTTAGTTTAAGGAAACTATGAGTTATGTGCAAAAGAGGAAGCTACACTTTTTAATTAATCAGTAACCGGAAGACTCGGGAGGAAGGTAACTCTGTGCTTGCTAAACAGTGGTTTTGCAGCAAGACAGTTACACTATGATGAAATATGCCACCTTGTGGTCAGATACCTTCTTGCAGATGAGAATCTAGGAATGGATATGGTAGGAAGAACAAAGAAAATTTTAAAAAGGAGAAGTAAAAAATCAATACAACGGAAGTCATAAACATTAGAACCTGTATATATCTACAGAAGCATTTTCTGTAACAGAATCATGTTGAACCACAGATCTTAAATATAGTTGGAATTTTGTGTCAGTACCACTATTGCTACTGTAGTAATAACAGGTATATTAGAAGCTATGATATTTCCAATTGAAATGTGCAACATATACCTAACTACCACTCATCTTCCCTTCCCATACCAAACTTAAATGCAGTAAATACAACTCCCTTTGTCACAAAGGAAACAAGCAATACAATCATTCCTGCCTCTTGCAAAAGCAACTTATACACAAGCATATCTTATATATGCTCCCAAGGAACTTGTAGTCTATGAAGACAAGGGGCATACAGTCCTCTAAAGCAGGGATTGTATTTTTTCTGTTTGGGCTCAGCACAATGGGAAAGGATGAAAGTACGAGGACCAGGAAGGAGAGCAGGGGGACTCCTGGGTCAAGGAATGGACTCTTGCTTGGACTACCCCACAGGCCCTGGAAACAGCCCTTTGTCTCACTGGATCAGGAGTCCTACAGCCCTCTTTCCCAGAGCCTGTGGGATAGTCCAAGCAATATTCCATTCCTTGACATATGAGTCCCACTGCCTTCCTTCCTGGTGCTTGTACTTACAACCTTTCCCAGACTCTCTTCATCCTCTTCCTATCAGCTCCTCTGGGCTTCCTTGGGGTCCTGAGCCGCAACTCCCAGGGCTTGCTTCTTTCTCTGGAATCTTTCCTTCTCTTTCCTGCTATCCAGGCATCTTCCTTAGTTATCCCAAAGGCCATTTTCCCTACCAGTTAATTGTGTCACAGGTGGGGCTAAGACCTCTCTCTCCTTAAAGGGCTAGCCTCCCTGTGACAGATCGAACAGAAGGAAAGACACATATCGTAATATATTTTAATGTACCAGGAACAAGGACATGCATTTTTGTAAAGGAATGATTTCAGAGGATAACTTAATCAAATCTACTGAAAAGGGAGACGTGCCAGAGACTCCGTGAGTTCACCAGGGACTTTGCTATTACTATTGATTTTATGTAGAAGATGCTCAGATAACTACAGTTAATGGGGCAGCAGTATAAATCCTTAAGAGAGATAGGTAGGTAAAGGAAATGTAATTCTACTTTGTCTGTGGTGCAAAAATTGATGTAATTATATGCTGTTCTCTCACCTCTTGTAATAATGTGTCCCTGCAGAGATCAACAATCTCCATTCTCTGTAACTGAGGACACTTTTTGCTAAACCAACACATCCTCTGAAGAGCGTGATAACTTGCAGTTTTTCTGACAAGGGCCAAAGGTCCGACAGATTTCTATATTTTGATAAAACTAGGTAATCTTGCATTTGTGTCTAATCTAAAGCTTAGAATAATTCTAAAGATACTGTAGGCCCCTGTTCAATAAAACACTTAAACACATGCTTAGCTTCAAGCACATGGTAAAACATGCACAAGTACTTTGCTGAATAGTGATGGACTTAAGCATGGGCTGAAGTGGTTTACTGAATCAGAACCTAAATTCCTATCTGCTTTCTGTTTGGTAAAAATGCCACCTTATTATTCTGCTCAGGTTAAACTGAATTGGTTGTTAGATGTGGGTTGCTTGCTGATGATTGTAAACAGAACGTTATCTCTGTCTTGTGAAAGCAGGCAGAGCAAGACCAATGGCATGACCTATGTACTGGGTCAAAGGTCCAGAGACAGCTGCAGTTTCCCTCGGGAGTAGTGTTACAGAAAGGTGCCTGCATGGGCACAAAAAGAGCTGAATTAAAGTGCCATTACAGAAGCATTTAGATTTGTGTTTATGTAACATAAAGTTATTGCCTCCATTATCCACGGTCAAAACTTTCAGTAAACAAAATGTTTATTTAAAATAGCTACTACACAAATTCATGTGGTAAACTACAGATGCACTTCAGCTTTCGTCTGTGACATTTCTTTACATTGTTTTTATTTTTATAATATCCTCTTGATGTTAGCAGAGTTGTGAGATAATTGTGAGGTTGGGGGGAGGGGAAATATCAATGCAGTAGCACAAATCAGGGGCACCAAACTATTATTTAACACTACATTTATGGCCGGTAGAGTAGAGTTCTCTGAGGTGATTTGGCAGAGAGTTAAAGATCTTCTCTACCAACTGATTACATAGATGAAATGTGCAAGCATTTGAAGCTACAGTACCTATTTTGACAATTAATTGAACCCGTCATTGCATCTTCATTGTTTAATACAGATGTCCAATAACAAAGGGACAGTGATAGGGTGCGCTGCCTTCCCCAGACATCCTAGCAGGGCTCTGTGGGCTGGGTTGATCCCCATACTAGGTAAGTTTACATTTGTTCCTCTCTTTGTTTATGTCCCCTTGTTTGGTTATGTCACTCTTTGTTTATGTCCAATTTGTATCTATAAAGGTTGTTTCCTGCTAAACAGAATTTACTGGTATGGTTTCTTCTGCTTAGTCATCCCACCCAGTTCACAGTGACATTGTGGCGAGTTTCTCTTTAAGTAGACCCTTCCATCTCTAAGACACCAGTTAAATCAAAATCAAATATGTGGGAACCTTAGCCTACAGCTCTGCATAGGAGATAGGGAGAATATACACTGTACCAGTGGGAACTGGGGAGAGAGGCCATGCCTCAAAGGCACAGTCCCACCCTGAGAGCTCCTAGGTGCAATGTGCAATACAGCTTGTTCTTCTTTCCATATACATAGAATCATAGAGGATTAGGGTTGGAAGGGACCTCAGGAGGTCATCTAGTTCAACCCCCTGCTCAAAGCAGGACCAACCCCAACTAAATCATCCCAGCCAGGGTTTTGTCAAGCCAGGCCTTAAAATCCTCTAAGGATGGAGATTCTACCACCTCCATAGGCAACCCATTCCCACGCTTCACCACCCTCCTAGTGAAATAGTTTTTCCTAATATCCAACCTACATATCCCCACTACAACTTGAGACCATTACTCGTTCTGTCATTTGCCACCACTGAGAACAGCCTAGCTCCATCCTCTTTGGAACTCTTTGGTAGTTGAAGGCTGCTATCAAATCCCCCCTCATTCTTCTGCAGACTAAATAAGCCCAGTTCCCTCAGCCTCTCCTCATAAGTCATGTGCCCCAGCCCCCTAATCATTTTTGTTGCCCTCCGCTGGACTCTCTCCAATTTGTCCACAATACAGCCAAAACTGGAGTGTGCCTCCTCCCTTTCTCTGTTGGGGAGGATTGGGCGCCCAGAGACATGAAGGGAGTACTCCCTGACTCCTTCAGAGCACAGTTGCTGAAATT
Source organism: Dermochelys coriacea (assembly GCF_009764565.3). NCBI lineage: Eukaryota > Metazoa > Chordata > Testudines > Dermochelyidae > Dermochelys > Dermochelys coriacea. Next base: position 49,250,248 of record NC_050068.2, read on the forward strand.
GTCAATAGCCTTTGTGCAGGGAACACAGGGAGGCAGAAAACTCTTTGCTCCCTTCCACACCTAGACATCAGCAATTGGTCCTAGCATAACATTTCTCTAATAGCTCATTTGAAAGGATTTTAGTGGACTGTCCCCACTTGACAAGTGTCTACATCACAGAAACCACCATGATACTAACTGGCAGCTTCATTCGCAGAGGGGACAGGGAGTGAATGGGCACAGAGACTGTACCCTCTCATGTCTAGAGATGGTATCTCCAGTTCAGGGTTGAAGCATGTTAGAAGGGGCAGCGCAGAGACTGGAAAAACTTGCACCATTGCAACAAGTGCTGCATTGTTTTCTCTGTGGGTAATTAGAGAACATCCATCTCCAAAGCTGACCATCATTAACCTTTCACAAGCAATAATTTCACTAAAAACTGAAAATGGGTGAGTAACAGCAATTGCAATATAAGGAGCTAATTTGGTTCCTCCTCTGTAGATTCATGGAGTTTAAGGCCAGAAGGAAGCATCTGATCTCCTAGGACCTTAGACTTTGCCCAGTTTTCCCTGTACTGAGTCTAAGAACTAGTGTTTGGCAAAAGCGTATCTTCTAAAAAGGCTTCCTGTCTTGATTTGGAGACATCAAGTGACAGAGAATCCACCACTTTCCTTGGTAGTTTGTTCCAATGTTTAATCACACGCATTGTTAAGAATTTGTGCCTTACATCTAAAATTTGTCTGACTTTAGCTTCCAACCCATCGGTCTAGTTATGTCTTTCTCCACTAGATCACAAAAGCTCTTTAATACCCAGTATTTTCTGTCCATTAAGGTACTTATACACTGTAATCAAGTCCTCAATCTTTTTTTGACAAACTAAGCAGATTTCAATCTAAGTTTCTCACTGTAAGGCATTGTCTCCAGATTTCAAATCATGTTGGTGGTTTTTTTCTGCACTCTCTCCAATTTTTCAACATCCTTCTTAAAATATGGACATCAGAACTGCATGCAATATTCTAGTATTGGTCTCATCAATGCCCTATAATGCCACCACCTTGCTCCTACTAATTACTCCCTTGTTTATGTAACACAGGATTACCTTAGCCCTTTTTGCCACAGCATCGCACTAGGAGCTCATGTTGAGTTGCTTTTGCACTACTAGCCCTAGATGGGGGGGAGGGATAGCTCAGTGGTTTGAGCATTGGTCTGCTAAACCCAGGGTTGTGAGTTTAATCCTTGAGGGGGCCACTTAGGGATCTGGGGCAAAAATTGGGGATTGGTCCTGCTTTGAGCAGGGGGTTGGACTAGATGACCTTCTGAGGTCCCTTCCAACCCTGATACTCTATGAGATCCACTCTGAATCCTAGATCCTTTACAGCAGTGCTTAAATTCTCCCTGAGTATTTCCCAGAGCCTTGTGGCCCAGGGCTTCTCCCCAGGAGGCACCAGGGCTTGGGGCTTCAGCCCAAGGGGGTGAGCTGGGGCTTCAGCTTTACTCCAGTCGGCTTTGAGCTGAATTTAAGCCCTGCTTTTCATAGTCACTGCTTTCCACAATGCAGTTCCCAATTCTGTAGGTGTGGCCTGCATTCCTTGTTCCTAGATGTATAACCTTGCATGGTGCATCATGTACCAAAATGCATTTTATTTGAATGAGCCCAGCTTCTCAAATGATCCAGATCACTTTGTTTGTCTATACTGTCCTCATCCTTATTAACTACTCTTCCAGTCTTTGTGTAATCTCCAAATTTCATTAGCAGTGATTTTATATGTATTTCTAGATCATTGATTAAAGTATTCAATAGCACTAGGCCTAGAACTGATCCCAGCAGAACCTCACTAGAAAAACCCCCATTCGATGATGATTCCTCATTGATAACTACTTTGAGATCTATCAGTTAGCCCGTTTTTAATGCATTTAATATGTGCTTTATTGATATTGTATAATGCTAATTTTTTAATCAGAATGTCATGTGGTTCTAAGTCATACACATAACAAGAGTCTAAGTATATTCCTGTTTATGAAAGATAGAGTTGGTAAAAGAGGTGGGAGTGTCACTTTATATTAAAAATGCCATTCCATGTTTTAAAGCCACATACGGTGTAACTTTTCCCTTTTTAAAACCAGGGACTCTGCAACCATCAATTTACAGCAGAAATCCATAGGGTTTACAATGTACTTTTCTTAAATGTTGGGTATATAGTCTCCTGGCTCTCAAATGCTGACAATGAAAAAAAATAGCAGCATCAGTTGCAATCTATTCACACAGCATGGTATTACTCCTGCTGAGATTTTAATTGGTCCCAAGACTGTAAATATCAGCAGTTTTTCAAAACTGCAGTATATACTGTTACTTCATAATTTTCATAAGGTTAAATCCCACCTCTTCCTCCCATGGTGCAAAGGCTTCCCTGACACTGGAATCAGTATAGTTCCACTGGGCAAGGGAAAGACACGTGGATTTTAAGGATTCCAAGGGTGCACGCAAAGATTGCCCAGGCTGGTGGTGATGGAACCACACATAGTTTGGTGAATGTCAAGGGGAAGGGCTGCTGGAGGATTTGCTCCTACAGATTTCCATTTATTCACCTGTGAGATGCCGCAGTAGACTCTGTAGCCAGTCCATATCTTGGGAGAGAGGGGTGGGGAAAATTCACTCACTTATACCCCTGGTAGTAGGCTATATCTCTCTAGTGCCCTCTTGGGGAGATGGTGGGGACTGCCGCTGTCCATATAAGCTGTTCAAGGTGTCAGCCCCCTTGCGGGGTGGGCAGCAAGTTAAAGTACTCCAAACAAAACAGCAGTATGCTTCCGCAGCCCACAAAAAGCAGGGTTCTAGACCTCTGGGAAGCCAAAGAGGAAAATAAAGAAAAGTACCTGCCCTTTTAATAGGAACTGGATGGCCAAAGCTATAAAATCATTTCCTGGTCAGCAACCTTTGCGTCCAGAAGCGAGGGAGCTCTGAGTTGCAGACTGGCTCCTTCAAAGTCTACCCTGCACAGGGATCCTTCCTTTTAAAGACCAACCCATCTCCAAGCTTGACAAGCCTCACAGATGCATTGGTTGAGGCTGAGTGTGCCCAAAGGAGCTCTATAATCCTTCCTGACTGGAGTGGGTGTCTGCCTATAGCAACTTCTGTTTAAAGGGGACTGAGCAGTAATCCCAGAAGATTTAAGAGCTGTCGTGATCTGTCATGTTTTGCAGCTGGAGACACAAGCATATGTGGGACAAGCCAATGAGAGTATCTACTAATCAGGCATGACTATCCAACTGAGAACATACATGGTATAGTGCATAGGTGCCGACTCCGTTGGTGCTCTGGGGCTGGAGCACCCACAGGGAAAAATTGGTGGGTACTCTGCACCCACCAGCAGCTCCCCGTCCTACCCCAGCTCACCTGCGCCTCCACTCCACCTCCACCTCCTCAGCGAGCGTGCTGCGTGTCCACTTCCCCCCTCCCTCCCACCACTTGCTGCCGCGAAACAGCTGTTTCGCACGACAAGCGCTGGGAGGGAGGGGGAGGAGGGGGAACGAGGCACGCTCAGGGGAGGAGGCGGGGCCGGGGTGGGGATTTGGGGAGGGGTCCAATGGGGGGGTGGAGTTGGGGCGGGGACTTTGGGGGGAAGGGGTTGGAATGGGGGTGGACCCAAGGGGTTGGGGGAGGCGCGAGCACCCACTGGTGCCATGAGAAGTTGGCACCTATGGTATAGTGTTAGCTGTGTACAGAGAGTAGTGATCAACAACAGATGAAGACTCCACAGTATCATGAATTCCCAACCTGACTCCAGAACAAACTTGTTCACTTTTAATGACAGAAATTACATAGTCACAGCAGATTAGCACATGTCTCAGAAACTGCAGTAGTTTCTGGAGGACACTAAATCAAGAACCAGGATCTGGAAACTGAAGGTGCCTTTTGCAAGGTCTAGAGTAGCTGACACACTACTCTCAGACAATGGGCCACAGTAGTCAAATGATTCAGTGCCACATGGAAATTTGAGCACAAGATATGTTCCTGTGGGTACCACAAAAGCAACAGGATGGCATTGTCAGCAATAAAGACAGTCAAGAGACTGATGCTAAGGGCAAAATAGACATGAAGGGATCTCTATCTGGTGATGTTGGACCATTGCAATACATCCTCCCAGGGACTAAATACAAGTAACCCAGCACAGGGTCTCTGGGCAGAAGAAAGTTGTGAGTAGCCAGCAAGGGTGTGTGGAGAAAGCATGGGGAGATCATAGTGCTGGGGAATGCATGGGAACATGATAGAATAGAGACAGGAGACACAGCCCCCCTAGCGACAGAGCTTAAGGTAAAAGCTTTGGCTGCTTTGTATGGAGTGGAGGAGCAGCGGGAACTGGGAGGGATTGGGGGAGAGAGTCTCTGGGCAGAAGAAATAAAACTCTGCTTTCTGTGACAGAAACAAGACCTGGCTTTCCAGCCCAGTGGAGGAATGATGGATAAGACACAAAAGCATTAAAAGAACACCAAGTTAGACAGGCAGCACACTACAACACAAGAGTCGCTGTTCACAGGGGAGCAAGTATGGATCCAACCATCACACAGGCACACAAAGGAATGGCAAAAGGCAGCCATTCAAACTGCAGTGGGATGCATAGCATATGAAGTAGCTATAGACTCAGGTCAGTGATAGAGATACAACCTAAGATAGCTTCAGAGTAGTGTCAGACAGCTCACACACCTAGACAGACAAGACCAAAAGCAAGGACCAGGAAAACTTAGAAAAAGCCTCAGCCATCAGCTGGCCTGATGTAGGAGTTAGAAGAAACAAGATATATGAGCTGCATAGAGGACCACCAGGACATCGACCAATAGAATGAAGGCAGCAATAAGATGGAAACAAGTGCCCAACCAATATCAATAACACAAACAGGAAGCCCCTCTTCCAGTTCCTCCAGAACCTCTTTCTGAGGTTCTGGCTGCACTTTTCCCTGCACCTCCTGATCTTGGCACACCCAATCCATGGCATTACAAAGTCATGGGATCTCCTCATCAACCTCCTCCTGGTATTAGCCAAGATGGCGATCCATCATACCTGGAGGAAGAAGTTGAATGGTGGCATGGGGGGGGGAGGGGTAGCAGATACTCTGTGACTGCAGGGCCTATTTCAGTTCCCTTGTTCAGTCACGCCTCTGAGCACAGCTCCTTTGGGCAGTGTCCACTGACTCCTTAAACTTCTTTGAGAAGTGGGCACTGTTGGGAGTTCTCTGCTCAGTGTCCCTTCTGGTTACCTGATTTTTGCCCTATGACCTTCACTCCTGTCCCTGTTTTTCATTTGTTTTCTCCAATGTTCAAGGTGCAGCGTGGGTTCACTGGCCACTCCCCTCCAGCTAAGAGACAGGGCCTTTAGCTATGTGCAGCCGTAGGCCCGCCCTTTTCCCAAAACCACATAAATAAAAAAACACAAACAAGAAACGGGAGATTGATTTGAAAACCAGCATATCTGAAGAACCATGAGGCCTCTGAGGGGGGCTACATACTAGGGACAAGAAGGTTAAGAAGAGAACTCTGGACCCAGCTGATCCCATCCTGCTACATCTGCAGCTAATGTAAGCCATGAAGAGGGATGATAAAAGTTGGAGGCCTACCTCAGTTCAGAGCTGACCAGGGAGGAGAGTAGAGCTCTATATCACTCCCAGAGAAAGAAGTCGGGTTTCAACCTGAAGCTTGAAACAGACTACTACCTGGAGAGAAGCCTGGGTCCAGCCCAAAACTTGAGATGAATTGTTACCTGGAGAAGCCTCCCAGTGAAGGGGACAAATGGATCCAGGGAGACAGTCAAAAGAGACTGGCTGCACAAACCCTGAGAAGAAGGCTAGGGTCTCACCAAAGATTCTTCAGATGACCCTGAGTTTTCAGTTCACAATTTGCCTTTCTTTTTCTTGGACTTCAATAACCCAGAAGAGTATGCTCACCTGCAGGGCTCAGGCACTACTGCACTGGACCACAGAGAGGCATCAGCTGATTGTCAGAGCCCCATGGCTAGGTGGGTTGTGCCCTGATAGGTCAGAAGGAGGTGCTGCTTAGTCAACCCAGTTACAGACCTAATAGGCTGGCGGTAATGCCCATGTCCCTAGAGTGCACTATGTACTAGTAACCTTTGGCCCCAGCAACTAAATAAATGTTTGCACAAAAGACCAAACAACTGCTAAAAGGAAAGATGTAGCAAATTGCTTGGAGGAGCACAGATTGCAGGAGGAAAGAATTTGGAGGAGGTACTAGGAAGTCAGTCTGTCTGCACATGGCTAGAATGCTAGCTACAGTTGCAGCATCGCCATAGTTCTCTTAATAAAGAGCCTGTTTAGTTGGAGACACATGGAGTCCTCTCCTATTATTACCCAGCATGTGGTACATGAAACAGGCTAGCTACAACCCCCAAAGTGCTGTTGTGTGCCTACCTACATAGGTAAGAATAAAGTTAAGAGCTGGACTACAGCAAACAGCACTTACATACCATCCTATATTAAGCACTCTCTGTCCTGGACCCCTATCACATGCAGCCAGTACAGTTTTCCACATGTGCACTTTGAAAACAAACCCCTAAATGTTAATTGCTGCATATCTGAAGCCCGAATGAGTCCTTAAGGGCCTGAATATCATAATATTTTTAACTGAATCATTCTAATCACTGAGATCTGGGGTGAAAAAAGAAGAGTGAAATGGTCACCATGATTCTGGCAAACTATTCATAAATGCTTGATACAACCCACTAAAATCAATAGGAGACTGTCAAACAAGGTTCAGTACTGAATGACTCCAATGTACCAAATCTCCAGTATAGTCTGAGAAACCTAAATTAGGGCAACCTTGAGGTAAAGTGGAAAAATGGAGCACAAAAAGAAATAAGACAGCGATACTTAACACATTCCCTTAGCCCAGGTCATTAAATGCAAAGGGCTATGTCTGATAAAGATTTCCTTAATTTCAGTGTTACAGCAGAGTAGTACGTGTCTATAGTGACAGACATACTATCAACACTTAGTGCCTGCTCCTACTTTCCTCAGTCAGGAATTTCAAAGTGAGTTTTACCTAAGTAAGAGCTGCAGGATGGGAACCTTCAGGAGTTATTTGGCAACCTTCTGACATAGGATCCTTTTTTTCAGGCAGTAGAAATAAGAGTTTTCTTTGTAGCAATACAGATTCGTCACTAGAGGTTTACAACATAAGAGGTGAGAAATTAATTTAATCTTCTAAACTAGTAGCTCAGCTAGTAAAGCTTTTCAACATTCAGAGCCCTGGGATTGCGGTTCATTCCACTTCAAATCTATAGTAACACAACTGTAAGAAAAGCCATATTAGTATTGATGTTACTATTACTCTTCATGCTAGCTATTATTTTGTGATAATTTCCCAACAATTATATATTAGTGCTATGTACTGACCTATTTTGGTTACTGAAGTTCAAAGCTAGATATGTCTCTAGTAAATATTTTCCAAAATGATTTTGTTAGTTCAGTTTTTTAATACATACATAAGCATTACATATGTAATAGCAGTATAATCTATTGCATTCTGTTGTTTTTGCATATATTTACAGCATAAATATATGATTTTTATTAAAAGTGTGAGGTTTTACAGCTTCTAACTAAAAAAATAAATTATGGGTCGAAATTGTGATTAGCATAACACCTTGCATAACTTCACATTGAGATTTCAATGGTCTGCTCCTGATGCCCACTTAAGTCTATTGGAGTTTGTCACTGACTTTAATAAAAGCAGGATTGGAACCTATAATACCGAGCATGCTGAAGAAAATGTCAGAACTTGAAAGAAAAGTGAATTTTTCTGAAACTGCCCCTGAACTTGAGATGAAACCTCTTTTTGAAAATGAATCTCTCATGTATGGAGAAGGGTTTCAGGAGAAACTGGAAATTCAAAAGCTTCTAAATGTCAGTTGATCCAACAAAAATGTAATCACTCCTCAGGAAAATGACCTGAAAGAGTATCATGGCCCAAAGAGAAGAGACCCTGCTAATATAATTGGTAAGCACAAGGAATATTAAATTTTATAGGAAAAGGGAATTAAGATTGTTAATCCTTGAATTTTTGCTGAGTTTATAAAATGTATTAGATACCATAAAACATTCAGATTTTAGTAAATGTATGGAGATTATGATCAGGGAATACCAGTATGTTCTGCCAATCATACAGAATGGATGAAACTTGAAGGAAAATCAAGACTACAGCACTATACTTCTTAAGAATGGAAGAGAGGATTCATTTTTATGTCATACATTATACTTTCATCTTTGGAAATATGCCAAGATGCAGTCAAAAGTGTTTGCATTTCAATCTTTAGGTGTCAGTTGTTAATCTCTAATTTTTAAACGAATTGGGTAATTCATCTACAGAAAAGTTTAAAAATATCACATACTCTACAAATCCATCAAAAGTCTATTATCTGAGTTATATCATTCAGAATATCAGAGTCTTGCATCAGTTACTGAACAATTCTTAAAGTATAGAGAATACCTGTATTTTCTATCCTGCAATCCTTTTGAGTGGACACAGTTTCCTTTGTCCTTCTTTTGTTACTATCAAGTGCAGGCTGCAAGGAAATAAAAGAATACAACTATCTTTTAGTCAGTGACCTTGAAGATCTCTGGGGAGACAATCTAAATTAAGAATCAAAATATCCTATGGTTTTTATCAAAATCTTAAGCAGAAAATAAGCACTTAATCAACATAGCTGCAGTCCATCTGAAGAAAGGCTTTGTAACTCTAAATGTTCTAAAAAGATATGTTTAGATTTATGTTCTGAACAGTTACAAAATTTAAACTGTCACCTAACGTTTTTCTATTCTGATTAACTGTGCTGCAGTAAATCCTACTTAAACAGATAGTTTGACAGTCCCTAATGGCAGAAGAAAAGACATTTGCTTTGCACAGCCACCCACAATTGAGGCCATGGCCTACTGATAGCAGTGAACTATATCCCATCTCCATTTCTTCTCACTTTCAGGCACACCAGAGAATCGAGGTCCTGAACAGGTCCTGACTCTTATTAATGGGGAGTTGGAACACAAAGATGTATTCATTAAATCAGAACCTTTTGTAAAATTGCCAATTGTCCTGAATAGGGAAGCAAAATTGTCCTATTTTTTCCTATTTCCAAGCACTTTGCCTCATCTTTACACAGGGACATATTTTTTTAAATCCTCTCTCCCCAACACTTTTTAACAAAGGGTTATTCTTAATCTTTTCCATGTCAACCAATGCACCTAGAAAGCTTCTTCAGTGCAGACAAATGTGCAGGACATGGTATGGCTTGATGTTCCACACAAATACACACAACTATCTGTTGTAAATTGCTGCCTGGACACATGTTCTTTCTAGCAGCTGTGATGACATCACTTTGCAAATTCTCCTCTGTTGTATCCCTTGCCATTGCACAGAAATGTACTTTTTTCTTTGTCATTCTTATTATTTTGCTTTACATGATTAAGTGAAGTGATGTGAGAAAACCTATCCAAATGGAGAGTGAAAGAGGAACTCTTGGTTTTTAAGCCCTTAAAGAGCAGGTGCTGCTTCAAGTGCTGCCTTTTTGGACAAAATATTTTTGTTGCTGCTGTTTTTACATATTTATTTGGCTAGCACCACTAATGTTGCTCTTTTCACTGTCACATTCAATCTGGATGACATCAGCCTACCACCAGTACAGCTGTCAGTTTATTAGGTTCACTTTGTGCTGTGTAATTAGTGGCCCAACTACTCTGAGGCACACTACAATTCACTTGCAGCCATACTGCCACTGCGGCAGGGAAAGGGTGATGTAACTTAGAGTGACAGCTGACAGAATGGCAACAATACACTACAATATTTGAACTTGAAAGGAAAATCCATTTTGCTCAGCTGAGTGGTCTGAAAGATCAAAAAGTACTGCACAATTTTCTATATGAAGAAATAAGGCCATTTTTCAGCAAGACAGTCCTTGGCCCTCTTGCCGGTGACAGCCATCTTGCTGAAAAAGTATTTGGGAGTTTACAGTAACAAGGTTCTAATTTGCTTTAACGTTATTTTAACAATAAGGAGAAAAAACTTTTTAAAAAGTATACAAAATTAAATATTACTTTTTTATTTTTATAATTCTGTGACAGTAGGATGGAGACACTTTTTTTCACTCTGCATGACATGTTGCTTTTAAGCAACATGGTTGGCAGCAGCAGGAGGCTCAGAAATGCCATTTCTAATTAAAATCTTTATTTTCAAATACCTTCCACAGTTTATTCATGCAGAACAGAACATTTTACCTTCTTGAACTTTCTGCTGGGTTGAGCAAAATAGGGGAAGGCATTCATACTGGAGTGAGTTCTGATGGTAATAGAAAGTACTACATATCTTTCTAGCATTTTTGTTCGCTTACAGTACACTCTCCTGAACCATTCCATGCTACACAATTACTCCTTTTTATTTAGACTTACACTGGAATCAGAAAAACAGATGTAAATAAAAAAGAGCTGGTGGTAAACTATGTCTTTCTAGTGCAGTGGTTTGCAACCTGTGATCTGTGGACCTCTGGGATCTGCAGACTATGTCTAAGATTTCCAAAGAGGTCCATACCTCCATTTGACATTTTTTAGGGGTTCACAAATGAAAAAAGGTTGAAAACCACTTAAATAAGACACAGAAGACTAATAAGACACAAACCACACAATGCTTCATACCATTTAGAATAAGAACATAAGAATGGCCATAGTGGGTCAGACCAATGGTCCCACTATCCTTCTTCTGACAGGGGCCGGTGCCAGATTCATCACGGAGAATGAACAGAACTGGACAATTTATCAAGTGATCCATCCCATTGTCCAGTCCCAGCCCCAGCTCTGACAGTCCAATGTTTAGGGGTGCTCAGAGCATGGGATTGTGTTCCTGACCATCTTGGCTAATAGGTCCATCAATAGCTATCCTCCATGAACTTTTCTAATTCTTTTTTGAATCTAGTTATACTTTTGGTCTTCACACTATCCGGTCAATAAGTTTCAAAGGTTGACTGTGCATTGTGTGAAGAAGTACTTCCTTATGTCTGTTTTTAAACCTGCTGCCTATTAATTTCATTGAGTAACCCCTTGTTCTTGTGTTATATGAAGGGGTAAATAACACTTCCCTATTCACATTCTCCACACCATTCATGATTTTATAGACCTCTATCATATCCCCCCTTAGTCTCTTTTCTAAGATGAACAATCCCAGTCTTTTTAATCTCTCTTCATATGGAAGCTGTTTCATACCCCTAATCTTTTTGTTGCCCTTCTCTGTACTTTTTTCCAATTTGAATACATCTTTTTTGAGATGGTACAACCAGATTGCATGTAGAATTCAAGATGTGGGCATTGTATAGGGACATTGTGGTATTTTCTGTCTTATCTATTCTTTTCCTAATAGTCTCTTAACCTTTTTGACTGCCACTGCTCATTGAGCAAGTGTTTTCAGAAAATTATCCACAATGATTCCAAGATCTCTTTCTTGAGCAGTAACTGCTAATTTAGACCCCATCATGTTGTATGTATAGCTGGGATTGTGTTTTCCAATGTGCATTACTTTGCATTAATCATCACTGAATTTCACCTGTCATTTTGTTTCCCAGTTACCCACTTTTGTGAGATCCCTTTGTAACTCTTCACAATCAGCTTTGAACTTAACTATCTTAAATAATTTTGTATCATCTACAAACTTTGCCACCTCGCTGTTTAGCCCTTTTTCCAGATCATTTACGACTATGTTGAACAGCATTGGTCCCAATTACAGATCCTGGGGAGGGGGGGGACACCATGCTATTTGCCTCTCTCCATTGTGAAAACTGACCATTTATTCCTACCCTTTGTTTCCTTTCTTTTAACCAGTTACTGATCCATGAGAGGACCTTCCCAACCCAACAGCTTACTTTGCTTAAGAGTCTTCAGTGAGTTGGCACCAAATTGCAGGTCCAATCCTATAAAGTGCTAAGGCCTCAATTTAGCAAACCATTTAAACACACAAAACTTTTGTTATGATTCCCTCTGAGACCTTTTTCACATGGCTTATCCGGAACAGCTCATACAGTTCTGGGAGAACACTTTGTCCAGTTCTTTGGAATCCAATTAATCAGTTGATCTCCAGACTCATCAATGAAGTTTACTGGCATACAATCAAACTACACTTCAATTAATCAGGCTCAAGTGTAGGGGATGACTACAGGGTATTCCACACATCCAAGTCATGAATCAGCTTATGTATACACTTTCACTTAATACTATTTATGACTAGTCTACTAATTTTTATAATCAGTCCCTATACAAATAATGAACTGTCCATGAGCTGCAAAGTATGTTAGTAAGCAAAGATCTAGGTGCAAGCTTATCACACATCACTCTTCTTACTATTTCATTATCTATTAACTATATGTTATTTATAGGGTTGCCAACCGTTTAATCACACAAATCCAAACACCTTGCCCTGCCCCTACCCCAAGGCCCTGCTCCCACTCTGCCCCGCTCACTCCATTACTTGCTCTCCCCCACCCTCATTCACTTTCACTGGGCTAGGGCAGGAGATTGGGGTGTGCAGGCTCTGGGCTGCGGCCAAGGGGTTCAGAATGTGGGAGAAGGCTCCGGGCTGAGCCTGGAGTAGGAGGTTGGAGTGCAGGAGGAGGATGTAGGGTACAAGCTCTGGAAGGGAGTTTGGGTACTGGAGGGGGCTCAGGGCTGAGGGAGGGGGTCAGGGGTGAAGGCTCCAGCCAGGTAGCGCTTACCTCGGGGGGCTCCTGGTCAGCGGTGCAGCGGGGCTAAGGCAGGTTAAAGCAGGCAGGCTAAGGCAGCCCTAGATATTTAAGACTAACCTCATTCATAAAGGTTTTGTTTTCATTAGTACTTTCTGAAGCCTGCAGAATCTGTCAAAGCAGTTGTTAGAAGCTGACATGAGTTAACAAAAAACAGTATCTTTGCGCTGAGAAAAGTGAATAGATTTGTGACAACACTAACTGGCATTTCCGATGAGGAATTATTACAGAATCTGTAATTATAAATCTGCCATGGCACTGACAGATGCAAGAGAAATGGCACATCACTTAGAAATTATTAAAAAGTCAGGTAACTGATCAAAGGGCTCTGAAAGAGCTTTAAGAGGTCACTCATAAATACTGCTATCCAAGAAAAGTGCAGAAGCAAAACAAAAATGCAAAGCCAAATCATAATGGAACTTGGTAAAAGCAGCAGGTAGTGATGTGTGATAGTGGCCACACGTGAGAATAACTGCTGAACCAAAAATGCAAACATGGCACAAAATAGGTTATTTCATAGTGCTGTGCATAACTAAAGGGACTGAAGAGTGAAGCACTGTACAGGACACTGATGCATCTGTCTCCACAAGCTCAGACTTGCGTAGTGACAATGCAGAAAAGCAGTGCAGGGTGAATTTTCTAATTCATAGCAAACTATGCAACTAAAAGGTTTCAGTTAGTCTGTTAGTCTGTATTCGCAAAAAGAAATGGAGTACTTGTGGCACCTTAGAGACTAACAAATTTATTTAAGCATAAGCTTTCGTGAGCTACAGCTCACTTCATCGGATGCATTCAGTGAAGTGAGCTGTAGCTCACGAAAGCTTATGTTCAAATAAATTTGTTAGTCTCTAAGGTGCCACAAGTACTCCTTTTCTTTATGCAACTAAAACAGATTCTAGTATAAATATGATAGACGTAACTATTTTAGATGGATAAAACTATATTACTGACTAATCCAAACAATCCCTGCCCCCACTTAATTTAGATAGCCTTGGAGGAGCACTTAGGTAACTAAGGTAGTGATTTAGGTGGTTGCAGCACTTTGAAGATGTGATGTACTAGACAAGGGGGCCAGGTAATATTGGTCTGGTCTAATAAAAGATATTAACTCATCCACCTTGTCTCTCTCATATCCTGGGACAGACACAGCTACAACTACACTGCATACAACTAATGAGAATAACAGACACATATGAAATTGTGAAGCAGTTCAAAACCACAGGAAAGTACTTAATTCCAAAGATGGTGGGTACATAAGTATTCTCAGTACTTGGTGCTTCAAGTGGATTTTGTGCTCTTAATTTTTCCAGCACAAAACAAATAAAGTATATAATGCACAGAAAATGGGGATGTTTTTTTTAAAATAGTGTTTCATGGGAATGACTTGAATTTACCCAGAGATGGAAATCGATTGTGAATAATGGTAAGAGATTCATCGACCACCTTATGGATGAGTGAGGACATTTCCTGATACCTGCATAGTGCTAGATCCAGGAGGAGCTGCTGTGGTAGTGGGACAGGGCACGGTTTGCAGGTGTTTTGCAGTTGTGATGCAGAGGCACTGTTTTGGAGCTGCAGCATGTTGTGCAGCGTGCCATGCCGTGCCGTTGCGGTATCACAGAACTGGGACATTGTGTTGAAGTGCTGCAATTTGTCACATTGTGGGGCAACAGGGTGCTGGGCATTAGGGGCGCTAGGTGTTGGGAGGCACAGTGGTCAGGGGGTTGAGATGAGATGACATGGCACTGGCACGCTGTGCCACGGGGAGTGTCACAGAGCGGCGCTGTAGGAAATGGTGCTGCGTTGCAGCGGGCGGGACAAGGCCCAGGCTGCAGGCAGGCTGGGCGGTGGGAGGCACTGGCCGCAGGCAGACAGGCTGCGGCGCTGGCTCAGGGCGTTGCGGTGCTGCGCTCTCGCGGCACTGGGACACCGGCCGGGCGGGTCACGGTGCTGCGAGATGCCCGGCGGCTGGGGGTGGGGGGTCCCCTGAGGGAAAGGCCCCGCCCTGGGCACGGAGCGATCTGCCCCTCCCCAGCCTGGGCGGCGCGGTTCCGAGCCCCTGGCGCCTTCGCTCTCCTCCCCTACCCCGCCCTCGCGGCCTGCCTGGGCGCGTTCCCTCGGCTCCGCATGTCGGTTAGGTCTGTCCCGAGGCGGCCTCCGTAGTGGGGGCTGTTCTCGGCGGGGCTTGAGGGGAGCGGGAGAGCCGGGGCGGCGCGCGCGCGCTTTTCAACTCCGCTCTGCCTGGGCCGCGCGGCGATGAGTCTCTGGGCGGACAAGTACCGGCCCTGCGCCCTCGGCAGGGTGGATTATCACCGCGAACAGGCGGCCCAGCTCCGCAACCTGGTGAGGGACCAGCCCTCCCGCCCCCCTCATCTCCGGCCCGGGCGGGGGGGGGGGAGCCCCTGCGACCCTCCTCTGGAAACCCCATCTGCTACCCCCTCCCCTTCTGGTACTCTCCCATCCGCGAGGACCACTGCCTCCCTGCTACCCCCATCTCCCTCCGGAACCCTCCCCCGGGCCCCGCTTCCCTCTGCCCCCCTCCGGCCCCCTCCCCGGCTCTCTCAGGGTGGCACGGGAACCGCCCCCATCCCCCGGGGCAGCAGGGGGCGCGCTCTTTAAACCAGCAAATGCTCCTCAGTAGCCGTGTTAGGGGGGGCTGGGGCTGGGGCTGGGGCTGGGCCAGGCACCTCTGCTTTACTGGTGAGAGGCTGCTGTCCCCTAAGTGCTGGCTTAGTAGCTCACGAAAGCCTATGCTCTAATAAATTCGTTAGTCTCTAAGGTGCCACAAGTACTCCTTTTCTTTTTGCGAATACAGACTAACACGGCTGCTACTCTGAAACCTGGCTTAGACTCTGATTCTGTTCCCAGTCACGCACAGCTGCCAACAGAGCAGTCTCCGCCGTCTAGTTATTGCTGCTAAGTTCCTGCTTGCTTTGCTTAGGGAGGCGAATAAGGAGATGAAGTTTTGCAAACTCTCTTTGTGCATGTGGCTTTGTTTTATTAAAGCAGGGGTAGGAGCTATTTCCACCAAATGCATCCGATGAAGTGAGCTGTAGCTCACGAAAGCTTATGCTCTAATAAATTTGTTAGTCTCTAAGGTGCCACAAGTACTCCTTTTCAGTTTGTGTTGCATCTGTCTGGGGTAGCAGGATGTTGACATCAGACTCGCCTGCCCTTCACTACTGCATATTTACCTCTGTTACAATACAAATAACAATAAATGTGTTAGTCTCTAAGGTGCCACAAGTACTCCTTGGTTTTTTTGCTAATACAAAATGAAAAGTGCAATATCTGAAAAAGATAAGTCTGTTGGGAAGAAACTGTGCACTGTAATACAGGTTTCAGAGTAGCAGCCGTGTTAGTCTGTATTCGCAAAAAGAAAAGGAGTACTTGTGGCACCTTAGAGACTAACAAATTTATTAGAGCATAGGCTTTCGTGAGCTACAGCTCGCTTCATCGGATGCATTTGGTGGAAAAAACAGAGGAGAGATTTATATACACACACACAGAGAACATGAAACAATGGGTTTATCATACACATTGTAAGGAGAGTGATCACTTAAGATAAGCCATCACCAGCAGCAGGGGGGGAAAGGAGGAAAACCTTTCATGGTGACAAGCAAGGTAGGCTAATTCCAGCAGTTAACAAGAATATCAGAGGAACAGTGGGGGGTGGGGTGGGAGGGAGAAATACCATGGGGAAATAGTTTTACTTTGTGTAATGACTCATCCATTCCCAGTCTCTATTCAAGCCTAAATTAATTGTATCCAGTTTGCAAATTAATTCCAATTCAGCAGTCTCTCCTTGGAGTCTGTTTTTGAAGCTTTTTTGTTGAAGGATAGCCACTCTTAGGTCTGTGATCGAGTGACCAGGGAGATTGAAGTGTTCTCCAACTGGTTTTTGAATGTTATAATTCTTGACGTCTGATTTGTGTCCATTCATTCTTTTACGTAGAGACTGTCCAGTTTGGCCAATGTACATGGCAGAGGGGCATTGCTGGCACATGATGGCATATATCACATTGGTAGATGCGCAGGTGAACGAGCCTCTGATAGTGTGGCTGATGTGATTAGGCCCTATGATGGTATCCCCTGAATAGATATGTGGACAGAGTTGGCAACGGGCTTTGTTGCAAGGATAGGTTCCTGGGTTAGTGGTTCTGTTGTGTGGTGTGTGGTTGCTGGAGAGTATTTGCTTCAGATTGGGGGGCTGTCTGTAAGCAAGGACTAGCCTGTCTCCCAAGATCTGTGAGAGTGATGGGTCGTCCTTCAGGATAGGTTGTAGATATTCTTGTTAACTGCTGGAATTAGCCTACCTTGCTTGTCACCATGAAAGGTTTTCCTCCTTTCCCCCCCCTGCTGCTGGTGATGGCTTATCTTAAGTGATCACTCTCCTTACAGTGTGTATGATAAACCCATTGTTTCATGTTCTCTGTGTGTGTGTATATAAATCTCTCCTCTGTTTTTTCCACCAAATGCATCCGATGAAGTGAGCTGTAGCTCACGAAAGCTTATGCTCTAATAAATTGGTTAGTCTCTAAGGTGCCACAAGTACTCCTTTTCTTTTTGCGAATACAGACTAACACGGCTGCTACTCTGAAATCTATTGGAAATTTATATCCTCCCAATATGAAAACTGATAACGAGGAAATCACTTGCTAACAGTCCAAATAGTACTTTCCTGGCCCTCACTATGACCATTTAATCCCTGCCACCAACAATAAACAGAACTCTTTTAATCTTCAGTGTGCTTTACAAACAATTAATTTTAACAGCTGATAGCCAGACTTAAAATGACACCTGTTCTTTGACCCAGGATGGCACCTTGGTATGGTGTCTTCACGGCAGTGTTAGCTCAAGGTACAACTGGAGTTTTGCCCAACTTTCTTTCTACACACGCACGTCTCTAGTTTTGAGTTCTAACTGGCTTGTCTGATGTGGGTGCAATGGGATGGGTGTTTGATGTTCGTGTGCTTTAATAGTGCAGTGGGGATGAGCAGTGAGTTACAACTCATCAGATGTTTATCCAATGAAGCTGCTAATCCAGTCACCGTTTTGCTGATCAAATTGCTCTGGGTGTTTGAATGTTGTTTCACAGTGTCCTCATTCTCAGGCTTGGTCTGCACTTAAGTTATGTCAGCATAGCTACATTGGTCAGAGATAGGGAAAAAATATCCATATCCTGACAAACATAGCTATGCCAACAAAACCTCCAGTGTAGCTATGTTGATGGAAGAGGGGTTTGTCAACATACATAACGTTGTTCGTGGAGGTGATGTTTCTACACTGATCTACTCCTGTAGGTGTAGGCTGCATCTACAGCACGGGGCTGTGTTGGCATACCTATGCTGACATAGGCTCTGTAGTACTGTAGACATACCCTCACTTGAGTTAGGCTAGCAACTCATATGGACTAACTCAAACTAACTTTCAGTGAAGACAAGCCCTGATGTATAGGGGAAAAAATATTTCTCTTCTTTAGAATGCACTCCATGCAAAGGTTTGCAAGCATTTTACATGTGTTATTGAATTAAGCCTCACACCATCACTATTACCATTAAGCAGATGGGGGAGGAAAGAGGCACAAAGAGATTTATTAGTTTGATTTTCAGAAATGCAGAGCAACCACATCATCCATTGACATCTACAGAAGCTCTTGCTGTCCAGCACTTCTGAAACCATCAGATCATATATGACTTGGTCAAGGTCACAGGGATTAAGATCAAAGATGGCAATAAAACCCATGGATACAAAACTGAATGCATGTTCAAGCCCCGAGATGTCCTGAGTCTTATCCAGACTGTCTAACCACTAGATTCACTAGCTGTAGCTCACGAAAGCTTATGCTCTAATAAATTTGTTAGTCTCTAAGGTGCCACAAGTACTCCTTTTCTCTTTGCATTCTGTGCTTCTTGGTATTATCTAACTAAAACTAACTTTGAAGGTAGATATTAGTGAAATATATCTTTTAAACTGGCTACTGGCGCTCTCAGAAACAAAAACCGGTTTTGTCATTTTAAAGAGACACTCAACTTAAAAATTATGCTTTTGTTTGAATATCTTGATATTGTTACAAGTAATACTCATAGGATATTGTAGCTGAAAGAGAGCAGAGACATAGTTTTCTCCATTAGTTTATTTTGTGGATAATTTTGCTGTTTCCCTATGTCAGTCTGTTTCCCGTTTGTGAGAGCTTTTCACGTAGCAACAAGCACGACAGAAACATTTTTTTAAAAAGATGAAAGTGATTGTGAACCACAAAAATTGGCAGGAGTCTCAGGAGCAAATGTAATACAATGTAATAATAAAAAATGTAAATGTAAGTACTTCAAACTCTTTCTCAAAAAAACCAAAACAAAACATCATTTTTAATTTTCAGAGGCATACAGCATATATGATGGAAGTATACCTGGAAGAAAGAAATTCAAGGAGCCACTAATTCTGGGTTATATTTTAAACTGAAGTATTGTAGAATTGTATATGAAAAATTATTTAATAGTAATGTTGTAAGCAAAGTCCTCATCTGATGCAGTTCGTTAATTTCCTAACATAGGGAAAACATTACTGTAATTAGTTTTATTGCACTGTTTGCAGGTTCAGTGTGGTGACTTCCCTCATCTGTTAGTGTATGGACCATCTGGAGCTGGAAAAAAGACCAGGATAATGTGTTTGTTAAGGGAGCTGTATGGTGCAGGAGTGGAGAAATTGAGAATTGAACATCAGAGCATAACAGTAAGACATTTATCATGTGCATTTTTTTAAAGAAAGTAATAGTGTATATATATACCTCTCTTTTATATACTAGCATGCTGAGTATGTATTCCTATAGAGAAGTCCACAATAGTAAAAAGAAAGTCAATAAAATTCAAAAATGTTCATATTTCTTCACCTCGGTAGAAAGTTCAAGCTCACTTATAAAATTGGTCACTTGAACATTTTCCTCTGACCAAGTGAATTTTAGTTTGTCAGTCTCCCTCACACTTTCACTTTGTGGCCAGGCTGCACTGCAGGGTATGTCCTTAGCATTAAGTACTGAGGACCAGATTCTGATGTTGATTTCTTTCATGTTGCTTTTATTGGTATCACTTTGAATGTACTTGTGTATTTGAGATCAGAATTGGGCCCAGCGCTTGAATTTTTGCTTCATGTTAACTCAAATTTAAACTAACTCTCAATTGATAGAATTCAGTTCATCTATGTTGTGGCCCTTACTTATAAAGCATTAATGTTATCTTTCTCCCATTTATGTTTGTGATAATTTGTTATCTAATCAATCCCATAGTGACAGTTTCAACAGGAGAAGAGATTTGTTTCAGTAATTAGCTGCCTGGGGAACAAGGCAGCCACTTGAAATCTATTGTTTAAGATGCTGTGTCATCAATTAAAAGTCCTTATTGGGAAGGGGTTTTAAGGTGTGACTGGATAGTCTAAGTACTTACTTGGGAAACAGATATTTGATAATAAAGATCTTGTTAATCTAGCAGACAAACGTATAACAAGATCCAGTGGCTGGAAATTGAAGCTAGAAAAGTTCAGATTAGAAATAAGGCACAAATGTTTAACAATGAGGGTAATTCATCATGGGAACAACTTACCAACAGTTGTTGTGGATTCTTCACCACTGGCAAATTTTAAATCAAGAGTGAACTCTAGAGCATATCTTTTAGAAAAACATTCAAACAGGAATTAATTCAGAGACTATGGCCTGTGTTATACAGAAGGTCAGATAATCACAGTCGTCTTGACTACATAATAATGTATGAATCAGCAAAATCGTCAGAGGAACACTAAAATTTCATAGTATGGTCAATAGAATTTCTCCCATTATTACTTTTTAATTCCTTCAGCAGTGGTCTGAATATCATATTTGATACGGTAGATAGAGCATATCACTGATTCTAACATCTTATTACAAGGTAGTTTTTCCTATTCATTGCTGTTACTTAAAGGAAATAATTTAGTAACTATTGCACCTATAGTATCCTTGCTTGACTACTCATTTCCTTCTGTGTTAGAACAGGCATATGACAGTGAAAACAAACTAGTAGAATGTTCTAGGTATTGGTGTGAGGATAGGCGCATCAACTGTACTACTTTCTTGTGACTCAGCTAGAAAAGAGAAACATATTGTGATGTTTATAGGGAAAAAACCCCATCTAATTAGTCCTAGAAAAATCTTCTGATAAGTCACTTGAATTGGAGGAGATTCATTGTCACCATAATAGGAAGAAATGCACTTAAACACTGTTCTGTACATAGTGAGAACATATCCTGTTAGTGGTAGAAATATACCAGTTTGGATCCAAATTCAGAGGCAACATAAATGTTCTTATAAATTACACCAATAACAGATTTGTAATTACATACTGTGATAAAGGAACTTCCTCCCATGTCCCCACTTCCCTCCAAAAAATCATTAAGAGGAAACCTTCCTGATGTCTGCAAACTATTTCTCTAAAATGATTGTTTGAAAGAGACAGCACATTATCAAGTCCAGAATCTCTCTTAATTCTGATAGTAGATCAACTCTTGTAGTAAACAGCCATCATTATCTTTTTAGAGGTTTAACCAGATCCCAATACTCCTGACTTCCACTCACATGGGGAGAAAGATGTACGAACCTAACCCCAAATTCAGGTCTTTTGCCATAATGCTGCTGTCAAGCTACCAGATCTGCCAATTATAATTCTTCAAATCCAAAAACTGACTTTTTTAAATATTAAAATAAGATGCTTTGAAATCTAACTTTTTTATTTTCTACACAGACACCCTCTAAAAAGAAAATTGAAATTAGCACCATTGCAAGCAATTATCATCTTGAAGTTAACCCAAGGTAAGTTCATAATAAAAAGGATATTTAATTAGGATATTATACTTGAATGACCACATTTTCAAAAAGCCTTGACTTCTAAGGATTCAACCTCTTACTCAAGCAAGTAGTACATTTAAAGAAAAACTTTTGTTTGCAGGTTTAGGCCCTAAATGTGCAGACCAGGTTTTTGAAATACATGATTTTGGATGATGAAAAACTTGGATTTCCTATGTTAATCGAGTAGTTTGCTGACTTACCAGCAGATTGTGCATACAAATGTGAGTGTTGGGTCTTACAAATAGGTGGATCTGCAAATTCAGAGGTCAAGTTAAGACAATTTTGAAAACATGGCCCAGAATGATTTTTGTTTTGTTTTGTTCCCCCTTTAATAAGAATGCAAAAACTAATGTTAAAAGTAAGCGTGGCATACAAAGTATTTTGTAATAATAAAAAAAAAAAAGCTCAAGTGTGTTTCTGGTCTAAAATACGGAGAATTTCAGTGTTTCTCTGATGATATTGCTGATTCATAGATTCATGATTATATAGTCAGAAGGAGTATTGTGATCATCTAGTCTGAACTCCTGTATAATGCAGGCCACAGGACTTCAGATCAAATAAGTTGACTTTCTCCTAATGTTTTAGAAACTACTTGTAGATGTACAGAATTTAAATATTCTACTCCAAATGCAAATATCCTAAAATGTAGACTACCTATTAAATGTATACAATACCAGTGCCTACTTTAGTGTTTTTTGGTTAGCATCAATGTTGTTTACCATTGTGCTTTATTGAACGGAGCTAAAACCTAACAGTTTGAATAATTGTCTTGAATTGGACATCTCTATCTTTCCATGTGTATGTTACTGAACAAACAGCATATACATCTGTGTTCTACTAATGTTCATGAATGTCAGTATCAGTACAGCCTATAGGATTCTGATTGAATTATCACTCCATGTTCAGTGAAGTAGTCTTGTACATTTAAGTAATATGAAGCACAGTAAGAGGTCAACAGAGAGAAAATGAACTTAAAGGAAGGGGGTGGAAACATACAGGTGTTAAATCTATTATAAACGTTTTTTAAACAAAGCAGTTTTATTTCCTCCAAACTGTTATATAGATTTCATCTGTGACACTCAGGGCATTGCCTGCCATGGGCAGATGCTGTTAAATGGAGTCCCCTGGATGGAGAAGGAGAAAACAGAACATACACTTAAATTATAACTCTGCTTTGCCTAACCATCTTCACACTGAAATGTCTGAAACAGTAAAATAACATCTAGCTTAGCCTACCCCTTCACCCATGAATTATTAACCAGACACTTTATTATAGCAGAGAGGTACCTGTATTAAAATAATTGTAGCTTAATCACTAAGAACCTTAGAAAACTGAATCATAAGTTAAATTTCGTATTCCTGCACTAAATTTTCTATTTGAGATATTGACGAAGCCTGCTGGTACTAAACCTGTTAGAACATAAGATTTTTCTCATTGAAAGTGTCTTTTGTCCTGAATACTCTTAAAAGAGCTAAAGAACCTTGAGACTACTGATCATTCCATCAGCTGTCAAACCACTGATATATCTATGATGACATACATCATTTCAAGGAGTAGCAATTCTATCATCTTAAAACCACACTTAAATGCCAAATCATGCAAATTAAGATATCGTATGGAGTCATATTTGATTCATAACTTGCATATTGCGTGATGAAAAACTTCCATTGTGAAATTTGGATGTCCCCAGTTCTAAAGCAAAAGCTAGTTTTAAAATGAATATCACTTTTTTCTATTGGTTGTAGCCACAGAGGTATGCTTTTTAAATGTATTGCATTTGTGAGTCACTGAAAGTGTATGGTACCGGGAAGCCTCTGTACTCCATCTTGCTTAGTCTTGATATCGGCTCTGTCACTTGTTGTTTGGCACTGAGGTAGGGAATCCATACATTCTTTGAACTTGTCACTAAATGTTGTATGGCATTTGGATCAACTGCTCAGTTATGGGGTCAGAAGGGTCTAAAAAGTCATTGCAGAGAATGCATGGGTTTCTTTTGTAAGCACACTAAGTTTTTTGGTTGTGGGAGAAAGTTGGCTTCAGTCCTATACCTGAAATTGCCATCCTTGACAATGGTGACACTGATAAACTTCCCATTGCTGGAGAATCCATTTTTCCCCGTACCCTATTGCTTTGTGAGTCTCCCCTCTCTTTGTAATGACACCCCTGGAGGGTACATCTCCAGGGGGTGAATGAACTTGGGAACTTTGAATCTAAAAGCATCCAGTAGCTTGAAGCCAGTAGCAGAATTATAAGCTCCTATGGGTGGTGTAGCAGCTAGATGAGTACAGAGAGCCACACTCTTAGTGTGGTTACACTGAAATAATTTAGAAAATAAACATGCCCACATTTTCTGCTATAAGAGACAAATCACCACATAGGGGAAAAAGAGAAGGGGCTACCTTCTTGTAACAATTTCAGATAAAAAGAAAACAAGCAATGTTGGGAGCTGAGTAGGCGTGCTTCAGAAACTTTCAAGCTGACACTAAACCTGCAGGTTCTTTTGAACAAGATCTCAATTTATGAAATCTCTAGCCCCTTCCATGGCCACATGATGTGGAGGACTTCATAGTGCTGGAATCAGTGTTTGTGTTTAGTGAAAGCCATGGGTCCAACTGGATGATTTAGCATTTTTGCCAAAGACAAAATGGTCTTTTAGAAAGCTGAGAAAAAAAGGAGTACAGGATTTATATGCCTAAATTGCTGGTAAGAAGAGATGTTAAAAGCAGATTTCTCATACCGTTACATTAAAATCATGCAGGCACAAACATCGTTTGTTGCAGTTACTAACTGGTCTCCCTCCCCACATACGTATAAAATGCAAGTCTATGTAGGGTACGAGTTTCAAAATGTTAGGACAATAGCTTGTCAATAGCCACTTAATGTACAGATAAAGATTAAATGAATTCTAAACTCAGTCCATCTTGTGTTCTTTCTTTATTTAATAAGCTACATTTTGGACTTTTTAAAAAAAAAAAAAACTGCCTGAGTCGCTACTTAGAAGAATGTACTGTAGATATGCTGTGGGCATTTTTAAAAGAAATAAGTGTTGTAACAAAATCAATTGTTATCTGAACTCTTTGTACAGTGATGCAGGAAACAGTGACCGTGTGGTAATTCAGGAGTTATTGAAGACAGTAGCACAATCCCAGCAACTTGAGACAAGTACTCAAAGAGATTTTAAAGGTTAGTAAAACAAGTTAAATGTGGGACAAAACTTTGGAGGAGTTCTGTGACTGTTTTGACCAGGTCTGAAGACGTACTTGAGAAGTAAACATGTCTCTCTTCCACCTTGTATCTTCACCAGTTGCCTCAAACATTTCTCTCTTTATGGCATTGGTTTGTATTTGACAGTGAAGAGTATTTCTGTGATTGTAGCAAAAGATGTTGACGTCGCATAGGTGCAGCTCTTGATTTGCTTATTGTTACTGTGAGCTACGTACCAGCCTTCCCAAAATTTGGTCACCTTTCATGCTTCTTTGTCAGAGAGTGGTAGCCATTATGGATATATGTGTAATGGTTGATAGGCTACTACTGATGGGCTGTCTATTTCATGTGGTATTGGTAGCAGAGAGAAATGAAGTAGGAATGAGTGTCCTTCATATATATTTGTCACTTTCAGTTTCTTTATGCTGTCCTACTATGTATGAAGTGTTCAGTGCAGAAATACTTCATACGTGGAAGAACTACAGAGGGAAAGTGGCTGCTAATCTAAAAGATACCCATTTTCCTCTTCACTGTTTCCAAATATAAATTGCTACAGCTGCTTTCCTTGCAAAAACCAAGAAACCCCAAAACCAGATAAATGCAAAAAGAAAAATGAGACAAACCCAAGAAAGATGAGAGAATAGAGTAGAAATAATGTACTAGTGGTCCTACCTTTGATATGCCATACCATTTTCTTCACAGTTCTCAGGGAAACATTAATTTTGCGCTATTACCAAATTTTACTAATCTGCTACAATCCAGTAAAGTATGCCCACTAACTACTTTGAAACATCTTTGGATAAATATGGAGAGCAATGTGCATGGAAGGGCCTCCTACGTTCAGCACAAGGGGTTTTCTACCTCCTCCATTCATTAAAATTAAAGTATGAGTTTGTAATCAAAGGAGTGTACTGATAAAATATTTGCTTTAATACTTCTTTACACCATAGGTTCTCAGAAAATTCAGCTGCAACCCTTTCTTAAAATTCTTGGGAAAACAAGCCAGCTACTGTATTAGCCATAGTATAAGCAGTACAGTGACTGTCTTGGCCTTCAAACCTAATTTGATTATTTGCATCATAGTAGCACTTACAGTCTCTGTCTTGAAGAGAGCAAAATAAATAAATAAATAGGCAAGACTGATGAAGAGTAGGAGGTAAGCAGATGTAGAAGATGAAATGGCTTGAGTAAGATATCTCCTCATCTCAGTGACAGTTGAAAATAGAACCCAGGTCTTCTGAGTCCCAACCCAGTGGTCCATGGGACCACATTGCACCTTGCTTGCTGTGCGCCTTGCTTCATTATCTTTCTAAAATTACTTTTGTTTACTGTGAAACTCTTATAATAAAGATAATTTAAACTTTTTTTTTCCCTCTGGCAGTGGTGCTGCTGACAGAAGTTGATAAACTTACTAAAGATGCTCAGCATGCGTTGCGAAGAACCATGGAGAAGTATATGGCCACCTGCAGATTGATCTTGTGTTGCAATTCCGTTTCAAAAATCATTGCACCTATTCAAAGCAGATGTCTGGCAGTGCGAGTGCCTGCTCCCAGTATTGAAGATGTAGGTTTGTAAGCAACAATGAGCCTCCAGTAGAAACTTAATCAGACAAGTTTTTACTGTGTGTATGTAAAGTATATTACAGAAAATGACCCGTCTCTGTAGTCCAGGACTTGCTTTTGATCAGTATACATAGTATCCATTGACTGGGCAAACTGGAGCTGTTCCCTTATATCTAGCTGACCTTTGCAAGAAAGCAGTGGCTGTTCTAGAGATGATTAAACCTGAAAACGGTCTATGGATTATGAACTGTTTCACTAAAGAGAGACAAGATGGATGAGGTAATATCTTTTCTTGGACCGCATCCACCTTGTCTCTCTAATATCCAGGGACTGACAGCTACAACTACAATACATATGTTAGCTATATCGTCATGGTACCTCTTTCCCATCTAGATCTGTCATGTGTTGTCCAGTGTGTGCAAGAAGGAGGGGCTGACTCTTCCTCAGGATCTGGCTCGGAGGCTAGCAGAAAAGTCTGGTAGGAATCTTCGGAAGGCACTGCTTATGTGTGAGGCTTGCAGAGTCCAGCAGTAAGTCACTGGAGAAACTAATGTAGATTACTCTTTGTTAAAAAAAAAATAAAAAAAAATAATTCGCTCTAAGCTTGTTGAGATATGAGATATAAAATATGAGAGATAACTTGTTGTGCAGGTATCCTTTCACTTCAGATCAGGACATCCCTGAGACAGACTGGGAGGTATATCTGAGAGAGACTGCAAATGCTATTGTCAGTCAGCAGACTCCCCAGAGGTAGGTGGAACTATTTGGTTCTGACTGTGAATTATTAGGGTATCAGAGTACTTCTAAGCTTAAGAAGTCTTTTATATTAAATGTTTTGTGGCATTTTAATAGCTTTGTACTGGAATGCCTCTGCTTTGCATCCAAAGGAAATGGGTTTAAAGCCTACGGAGGTGGCTAGATTGGATTTCAGAAACTAATAAAGTTAGCCTCTGTCACAAAATAAATAAGCAGGACACACAGTTATGATATGATTGTGCTGAATTTATATATCCATTATAAACACAGACCAGGTACCTGGAGTTCTGTAGCACTAGTCTGAAGCCAGTTCTGGTCTGTTTTGCTCTAAATGATAAAGTGGTAAACAGCTAAAAGTTACTTACCTCATGAAATTTAAACCATGACTGAGTTTTGTAGCCAAAAGTATACGAAGTTTTGGGGAAAAGTATTCTGATAATTTGTCCACAGACATATAAGACTTCAAAATTGAGTTAGACAATAAAGTTGTCCTAGTTTCTGGATGTGGTCTCATTTCTTAGTTAAAGTGTAATAAAACACTGTTGCTACTGTGATTGTCTAACATAATTTCTCTGTAGTTTCCTTATTCTATTTTGGATTATTGTGCCAGTGTTTCAAATTGTTCTGACCCTCGCTTGGTCTTATGCTCCATTCAGTTTGTCTTCTGCTTAGTATTCGTTAAAATGTCAGTACCACCACCAGTCTGAAAACATCTAATGCTGCCTGATGTTGCTTTGTCTATGAATGTTTTGTCCCTAGTCTCCCTTCAAGTCAATAGATAGTATCATGATGGAGCAAGAAAGCATCTTTCCTTGAGTCATTAACACATGCATAAAGTTCTGGAGTGTGCTTTACTTCTTTGGGCTTGTTTTAATTAAGTTGGTGGGTAAAACCCACATTCTACAACTGCAGTGTTGTAGGACAATGACAATATTTCCACTAACTGCAATATATCCTGGAAGGCCTGGTAGCTAAAAGATTTTTTGATCATATACCTGTACTATTATTGTGGATTTGATATTGATGTGACATTTTAGATGCAGTCACTCTCCTTTTTCCTTTCTGACTCAATGCCTGTGTAAAGTTATCTAGAAGATTTAAACTTGTACATTGCAATAATGAGCCAGTTCTTTTTCTTTCATCAAGCCATTGTGTGGTGTCAAAGCATTGAAACCATATGAATGGTGGCGGCCATATAGCCTGGGGAATCTGGCACTGATCTATTAAATGGCAGTTTCTGCAATACAGATCTGATTTTTCTGCTGCATTGTCTGTAAAGACCCCAAAAAGGTACTACTTCAAATCTGTCATCTCTAAGGCAAGTTTTTCTTTAGACATAAGAAACAAGGATTGTCTTTTGTGCTGAGAGTTCCAGCATATAATTTTCTACTTTTTTACAAAGTAGAAATGTAACACTTCAGTTACCTGGCAATTAAATCCATCACCAAATGCAATGTGTCCACAGATTTTCATATCTTACTTAATCTTCTTCAGGGTGTCTCTAATTTCGGCTGCATCATTCCCTGGCTCACTTTCTGTAGTTTGTACCAAATGAGTGACAGCCAAATGATGACGGATTTTTAAACATTATCTTCAGTACTCTGGCTTGCATAGTAACCTAGCATACATAGTGAAATCCATCAACCACAGACATATTAATGAACCCATCAGCAAGCACAATAACAAAAACTGGTAACTGGCTCCTTTGCGGCTCCATTTCAGTTAGATTCATGCAATTAAAGCTTTTTTTAAAATAGTATTGACTCACTGGGGATCACAGAAGAAATAAGTTGAATAATGGAATTGTAGATATTTATTTTTGGTTTTGCTGGATCTAGAATATGTGTAAAAAGAAAAGGAATACAGACTAACACGGCTGCTACTCTGAAACCTTTCAATATATGTGTGTGTGTGTGTGTGTGTGTATGCGCACGCGTCTGTCCTAGTGAGGCAGCATGGTAGATGTGATTTTAAGTTACTGAACAGCTCTTTGTAACATTGTACAGTATCGGGTAACAAACTGGCTTGTTCACAGCACTGCTATTTCCAGCTGAAGCTGATGGATGTGGTTGTTCTTTTTCCATAGTACTATGAAACTTCCCTCTTTAGCTGTGAAGTGCAGTAGTGTTGGCACAAGTTCTCTGTTGCTCTGGTGCATTTATGGTTACTGAAAACAGTTGCCTATTTTTTAAATATATAGTGCTGGCAGAATTAGAATTGCACTATTTTGAAGCCCTAATGGGAGGCATGCTCCCTATGATTCTATTTAAACTTAAGTGCCTAGCCTTCTTCCTGCACCTTATTTAACTTACCTAAATTAATGTATTCCGTTTTATCTTTGTGTGTGTTTATTTATTTTTTTTAAATTCACATCTATAAGTTGTTGGAATATAGAGACCAATGGATAATTTCCTCCAAGCCCTCCCTCAAATCTTCGATGAAGAATCCTTTTATTTTTGTAGGTGTAATTTTTAAGGAAGAAAGCTCTTGTGTTGTCACTAAGAGTCTGACTCATAAGGTAGATATCAACAGTAATTGGAATGGAGTCACAACTATATTGGAAAAAAAAACAATAAAAAACAATTCACAAGGCTGAGAACACACATAAGTGTCATAACGGTAAAAATAACATGCCAAGGCACTGTAATTGCTGTAAGATCAAATTGTCCCTAATACATTTTCTTTGTAAAGGACAAGCTTCTTCTGTTATTTCCTCTACCTATTCACATTCCTCTTTCCAAATTACTTTCCTTTTGTAATGTAGCTTTTATTTTTTTCTGTGATCTGTATCATTGCTGTATGATCTAGAGACGGGGAACAAACAGTAATCACCTATAGTAAGTGCTAGCATTTCTGGGCATCAGATTTCAGATAAGATGAGACAAAGTGGCTATCAAGAGACAGTTATTGCCAGAGGTGAATTTGGTGGGAATTTATCACTGGCGATTCTTCAGTTATGTGGGCAAGACGACTGAAAGGTGTAAACCAGCAACATAAAAATGAATCCTGATTTCTAATCATTTTGTGGCAACTTCTCATTGAGCTTGGACAAAAGTCGCAATAAGAGTTTTAAAAAAAAAGGGGGGGGGGCCCCAAGAACAGCTTGTTTTGGAGCCTTGTATCTTCCAAATTCAGCCTGAGCATGTCATAACTACTGTCCAAAACTTTATTAACCCCCTCCCCACTTCTGAGTTATGTAACATACATATTGAGACTGACTTTACATCGTGGGAGTACTGCAGGTTGATTAATATTAGAGGAAGGCTTCAGGTTAAGGGAACTTAATTATGCTTGGCAATCCATGTCTGGGGTTTCAGAAACATTGTTTAATAACAGAGCAAATGTTTTTTAGAAATATAAAATAGGCTTTGTGGACATTATTGTAACACTTCATGATTTCATTCCAACAGGTTACTTGAAGTTCGTGGACGGCTTTATGAACTCTTAACCCACTGCATTCCTCCTGAGATAATAATGAAGGTAATTTAATTCATCAGCACTTACTTTGTTCACCTCAACCAGAGCTAGGAGAATCCAAACTTGGGGCAAAAGGATTAAAATTACATTTTTTAAAAAGAGTTTTCAGGATCTTCAAAGGGACAGCTCAAGTGCTTAAAGTTAAGCATGTGCACAAGTGTTTGCAAGATCAGAGCACAAGATTTTATGCTCCTGAGGGCAGGAAATTTTGTGTTCTTCTTTGTTTTGGAAAATATCTAGCACAAGGGATGGTTCAACTGTAATCTAAATAATTCAACATTAACAATAAGGTCCAGCATTTACAAGACACAGATCAGATTATCTGTGAGCCAGAAGTCTTTGCTACTCTATCTATTTCAAATCCTTTTATTTAACAAATGTTTTTAGTTGCATAATATCTGTGGGCCAAAGCCAGTGACAACTTGATTGCCTTCGTTAGATTGAATTATCCAAGTTTTGGGGACTGGATAAGTGGGTTT
Source organism: Dermochelys coriacea (assembly GCF_009764565.3). Taxonomy (NCBI): domain Eukaryota; kingdom Metazoa; phylum Chordata; order Testudines; family Dermochelyidae; genus Dermochelys; species Dermochelys coriacea. The sequence goes on from NC_050068.2 coordinate 49,281,350, forward strand.
AAAGCTGGACTAATTTAGAATGCTAAGAATGTCTACTTAGTTTACTAGATAATCTGCATTTTGCTCAGCTGAACACAACAAAAAATACAGGACTCTTCTACTCTACCTGATAACAGCATGCTAGAAGGCATCCCCATGTTTTTTGAATTGCTAGTGGCTGATATGCTACTGATTATGGGGTGTTACTGGGGAAACTCTATAATTCATAGTGTTCTTGCCACAGCATTTTAGAGGTGGCAGCCACCAGCTCGCAAAAAAGGAATACCTACAGAGTCAGCATTGAAACACCTGGACTTGCCCTGGAGGATAGCGTTCCAGCCTGTACGGTACATGGATGGTTGCCTGAAATAGCAAAGGTGAAAGACTGAAATGGGAGGCAAGGTGCATTATTTATTGGGAAAAAGGGAGGTAATGTCTTATTAAAACAAGATCATCCTTTGAGTACCAACAGTATGCTCAGAGCTGAGAAAAATAGTGGAAGACATAGTCCCTGCTTCCGAAGAGCTTGCAGTCTAAAATAGAGGCAGACATTACATCTAAACTGATGTGATACACACGTCAACTTCAAGAGTGAGTGCTTTTTTGTAAGTGTAAATGGTATTGAAAGGCCTCATGAAGGAAGTGAGACATTTTAAGGGACAGGTTTCAGAGTAGCAGCCGTGTTAGTCTGTATTCGCAAAAAGAAAAGGAGTACTTGTGGCACCTTAGAGACTAACAAATTTATTAGAGCATAAGCTTTCGTGAGCTACAGCTCACTTCAGCGGATGCATTTGGTGGAAAAAACAGATTGACAGAGCCAGAAGAGTACCCAGAAGTCACCTACTACAGGACAGGCCCAACAAAGAAAACAACAGAACGCCACTAGCCATCACCTTCAGCCCCCAACTAAAACCTCTCCAACGCATCATCAGGGATCTACAACCTATCCTGAAGGACGACCCATCACTCTCACAGATCTTGGGAGACAGACCAGTCCTTGCTTACAGACAGCCCCCCAATCTGAAGCAAATACTCACCAGCAACCACACACCACACAACAGAACCACTAACCCAGGAACCTATCCTTGCAACAAAGCTCGTTGCCAACTCTGTCCACATATCTATTCAGGGGATACCATCATAGGGCCTAATCACATCAGCCACACTATCAGAGGCTCGTTCACCTGCGCATCTACCAATGTGATATATGCCATCATGTGCCAGCAATGCCCCTCTGCCATGTACATTGGCCAAACTGGACAGTCTCTACGTAAAAGAATGAATGGACACAAATCAGACGTCAAGAATTAGAACATTCAAAAACCAGTTGGAGAACACTTCAATCTCTCTGGTCACTCGATCACAGACCTAAGAGTGGCTATACTTCAACAAAAAAGCTTCAAAAACAGACTCCAAGGAGAGACTGCTGAATTGGAATTAATTTGCAAACTGGATACAATTAATTTAGGCTTGAATAGAGACTGGGAATGGATGAGTCATTACACAAAGTAAAACTATTTCCCCATGGTATTTCTCCCCCCCACCCGACCCCCCACTGTTCCTCTGATATTCTTGTTAACTGCTGGAATTAGCCTACCTTGCTTGTCACCATGAAAGGCTTTCCTCCTTTCCCCCCCCTGCTGCTGGTGATGGCTTATCTTAAGTGATCACTCTCCTTACAGTGTGTATGATAAACCCATTGTTTCATGTTCTGTGTGTGTGTGTGTGTGTGTATAAATCTCTCCTCTGTTTTTTCCACCAAATGCATCCGATGAAGTGAGCTGTAGCTCACGAAAGCTTATGCTCTAATAAATTTGTTAGTCTCTAAGGTGCCACAAGTACTCCTTTTCATTTTAAGGGACAGTGATTCAAGCATAGAAGTTGCTATGGGAAATGGAAACAAATGGAGCAACCAGGCAGGAGGTGTGGAGTGTAGTCAGCATGAAAGGATACTGGAGGAAACGAGGGCAGAGTTGAGATTAAAGATAATATTGGGAAAATGTAACAACAGCATTAAACTCTATTTATATTGACAAAACACAGCTCTGATTAAATTATGGTAAAATCCTTGGCATGTCAACTGACTCGTGTTCCTGACATATTCTGTTCAATTATGCTTTTCCTTGTCCTTTTTGCCCTATTGTGGGTTGATACCATTGAGAGCTTCAGTTGTCTTGCTGTGCAAATGCTCTGTCTTAAAGATAAATTCAAATACCTGTTACTAACATGTTTGAAGACACCAATATTTGGCAGTGTCTTTAAATGCTTAACTAACTTAAACTCTTTGTATGCAGTCCAGTTGTAGCTGTGTTGGTGCTCACTGACCTTGTCTCTTACACTTTTTATTGCATTAGAGCTGCTTCTGCAATAGCTTTATCCCCTTCTTTCTCAAATATGAAATTTTAATATTAAGACCTTCGTCATTTTTGAGGTAAAGTATTGCAGTAGTCTCTCTCATGGATTTGTTTTTTTTTAAATAAGTCATTATGTTGGGATGAGCTTATTTACATCCGTTCCTGATTAATGGTATTGAGATTCACTTCCCTTGTCAAATGAAGAATCCTCAAGGCTATACACTTACTTGCAGTTCGCAATGTCATTAGTGGGGGTTGTGCACAGTCAGTTTATTAATCTATTGTTGTTAGTGAGGCAGAAATTGTTCAGTTGCACCATTGTGTCACCTGATTTTACAGGATGAGGAATTTAGCTTGAGAGAAGTTTCTGAAAAGACAATGTTCCACAAGTGTTTATGGAATTCAGAGTTAGTTCTATTGGATAAATGATGTGATAGCTCTTGAAAACTTCTGCTCTGTTGGATCACTGAGTGAGTTCAAAATCATGATGTTACTTGCTCAGCTATTTCTGGGAAAATGATGGTGTTGAATAGCATAGCCAATTGACTTTGGTTACAGTTGTGGTTCAGTGTATTAAAAATGTTCAAGATCAAACAACCAAGCTCAGGCAATTTATTGTCTACAAACAAAACAGTATGATACAGAAAAGAAAATTAGTACACCACCAGTTCTTCCAGGACTTCTCTTTTCGCAGCATGTTCAATTCAGCTTACAAGGAGGGATAGCTCAGTGGTTTAAGCATTGGCCTGCTAAACCCAGGTTTGTGAGTTCAATCCTTGAGGGGGCCATTTAGAGATCTGGGGCAAAAATTGGGGATTGGTCCTGCTTTGAGCAGAGGGTTGCACTAGATGACCTCCTAAGGTCCTTTCCAGCTCTGATATTCTATGATTCTAAGGCATGTTCCCAAAATACACCCCTGTACTACCTCTATTTATAATGGGGCTATTCACAAGCTAAAACCCTCTAACATCATCTAAGATTCCACCCATCAGTTTCAACTTATTTTCTGGTACCACGGCATACCCCTTATTCTTTTTGTTTTGGATACAGCATTTTAGGTACTAATAGGCATGAAGGCACCTCCTGAGCTTGTACTTAGGGCAGAGCGCTAATGTATCTTGTCTTTGATAGGTTTCCTATTTTCTAATGCCAAAGTTGACTGAATTTAGCTTTGCAAGGTTTTGTAGGGTACTTGACTTGGGTAAACAGAATTGTGGGAAGAGCATAATGCATTCAGATAACATAATTTCCCAATACCTGTACATATACCATGTGTAATACTAGTGAATATAGCATATGCAATGCCTAACAATAGTATCTGTCATGCTACCCTGTTTTTGAAATATTTCATCCTTTTAAAAACTGCCATATTCTCCTCTTCTAGGGCCTTTTGTCGGAACTTCTAAATAATTGTGATGGGCAACTAAAAGGAGAGGTTGCGCAGATGGCAGCCTTCTATGAGCACCGACTGCAACTGGGCAGCAAAGTCATTTATCATCTGGAAGCATTTGTGGCAAAGTTTATGGCACTTTATAAGAAGTTTATGGAGGATGGACTAGAAGACATGATGTTCTAAGGCATCACTGAACTTACATAGTATAAAATATGTCACAACAGTGACAGTTCTGCTAATAACATAGTCTACTCCTATGAGACTTAAGTTGTACAAGCTGTAAGTCAAAGTCAATAAACTCTCATTTACTTCATTGCATTTGGTAATAATAACCATATAAGAGCAGAACTTTGTTTATCCTGAACACTTAAGTCTTCAAGGCAGCCCAGTCGTCTTTAGCTAACGCGAAAGCATGTAAGCTTTCCAGAAAGCCAGTTATAGACTTTTGGGGATATCTGGCAAGGTCACATTCTAAGCTCAGCAGTGTTCACTCTAGCTACTGAGAGTAACCCAGCTGCTCCATGAAATGAAGTTGATTTTTCCAATGTCTAACGATAGTGCATAGATGCACACTCTAAGAAGACCCTCAAAGAACTGTTCTACTCTGAAAATGTACTGTAAAAAGGCTTTGAGGGGATCCCATGTATGCTGTTCCTTAATAGCTCCCATATGTAGTTTTTGTCAGTTTATAAGTGGCTTTTCTAACTGTCATACCTGCAAAACTTATCCTAGGATCTGAAAATCCAGTTGGATTCTTTCCTTGTGTGTCATCACCAGTAATAAAGATGATGGTGGTTAAACTATGATTCCATTGGGATTGTAGAAATGTAACTGGGAGCATAACCTGGCCTCCAGCATCTCTTTTGTTGGTGATACATGAGCCGGAGCTGAAGCCAATTAAAGGATCATTTTTTATTGCAGTTGGCTTTACATAAGGATTTATGTGAAAAGGCAAGAACCCAGCTAGACTTTCAGGTCCCACACCAAGTTTACAGGGCTGGAAAATTTGATGACAACAGTCAGTGAGGGAAAAACAAAAAATCCCACAATGCCATTTCTTCAATTCTTTTTCAGAGTAGAGGCATGCTTTAAAATGAGTTCTTGCCACTTGTGTTCACTGAAGAACCAATGACAGTTTTGCATAAGAGAGATTTGCTCCAGTGTCCTGGCCAATTCCAACTCCAGCAACTATATTCTGTCTACCTAAAATTCCTCTGGTAGTTGAAGTTGTTCTTCCTCTTTTGAAAGTTTCTGGCACAGAGTATCTTTTTGCATTTTACTTGAAGGCAGCTGCATTGACATGGTGGATGAATAATCACAGAAATGTGGGTCTGGAAGGAACCTCAAGAGGTTATCAATCCCAGCCCTCCGCTGAAGCAGGACCAAGTAAACCTAGACCATCCATGACAGGTATTTATCCAACATGTTAAAAACCTCCAATGATGGGGATTCTACACCCTCCCTTGGAAGCCTATCCCTGAGCTTAATTACGCTTATAGTTAGAAAGTTTTTCCTAATATCTAACCTAAATCTCCCTTGCTGCAGATTAAGCCCCTTACTTTTTGTCCTGCCTTCAGCTGACATGGATAACCATTGATCACAATCCTCCGTATAACAGCCCTTAAAATGTGAAGTCTTTTCAGGTGCCCCCTCAATCTTTTCTCAAGATGAAACTTGCCCAGCTTTTTAACCTGTCCTCACAGGTGAGGTTTGCATAACTGTTTACTATTTTTATATATGCTCTCCTCTGCACACTCCAGTTTGTCCACATCTGTCCTAAAGTGTGACACCTAGAATTGGACACAGTACTCCAGCTGAGGTCTTAGCAGTGCCGAGTAGAGTGGGACAATTACTTCCTTTGTCTTACACGCAACACTCTGTTAATACACCTCAAAATTATATTGTCATAGTGCAAGCTGTTTTCATTTCTTGTAGGATGACTACAGTAGATGGTGAACCATCATTTTATCATTGTTGTCAATATTGAATTAGATTAATCCAACGGAGTAAATACTGTGAAAATGAACATTTCAACTGTTTTCTACTCCAGGGACAAATAGAGCATGATGAAAACAGTATGATAATTAATATTGGTTATAATACATCATGGCTTTTTCAGAAATCCGTCAGTTTTATTGTGCATGTTTAAATCCAAAAACCCCTTTAACTTCTGCACAGAACAGGGTGTAGAACATCAGATTTAATTTGCATTATTGTATTCAAAATGGAAATTAATCACATATTGGATCAATCCAGCTCTACATCTAGGCTCTAGTAGTGGATGTTGTAGCTGCTTCAGAGAAAGGTGCAGCAAACTCACCACTGTAGGCAGTTATGGAATAACATAGTCTCAGGAAATCTTCAAAACCATGATACAATCCTCCTGCCCAAAAATCATATCACTCTAAGCTAAGAAGGGGTTTTGGTCTCATGGCTATTTGCAGCATTTGGTTCTTCATAGACTCTTAACTGCCACTTCATTCCCCAATAGCAACAGCTGCAAAAGACAGGATGGTAAAACAACAGCAAAGTTATACCACCATCTTTCATCCATCTCTTGCCAGAAAGCTATAGTTTACCTTGTCAGATGCCAAGTTGGCCACAGGAAGCCAGGCATTCCTGGCCTCCATGCTCACTACTGCTACACATCTCTGCAAATGCCTAATTCATATAAAGAGTTGGTTGGTTGCAAATACAGCAGTAGAGTTGCAAAGCAACACAGGATGGTATGAGTCTATTGCCCTCATGCACTAGATGCCACTGGCTCCTCACTGAATACCACATCAAATCCCAGGTTCTAGTCTTAATGTTCAAGGCTCGCAAAGGTTGGGCCCAGGTTGCATCTGGACCTGCCTGTCCCTGACCAGTGTTGCTCAACAGGTTGTGCTCCTCAGAAACAATGGCATTGTTAAAAAGGGTGATTACGCAGTTGGGAAGCTGCTTTCTGGTTGGGTTTGATGCCCATATCATGCTCCTCAGTCCATAAATAACACAGCTACTCAAGTATCTTCCTGGGATAATGCTCTGACCATATCATACCCCCACCTTTTTGAATTCCTCTACTGGCTCCTTTGTTTTCCACCACATCAAGTTCAAGCTTCATGACCTCCTTTTCAATGTCCTTCACAGCTCTGCCCCTTCCACTTATCTGTTCCTCTCTCTTATTGTAACAAATCTTCTGATCTGTTGATTATACCAGCCATGAGCTGCTTTTTTGTTCACATCTTCTATCACTATTTTTAAACTGATTCATAGGGCCACTACCCTCCCCTTCAAATCTCTCTGCAAGAGCTCCTTGTTCAGGTGTCTACAAGAACGTAGGTAGAATTGGCTACCTGGTGGCAGGTTGGGGCAAAAAAACCCCACTTCCTGAGACTGACTCAGCTGCGAGGTTAGGATTCTTAGTATCACTTTTTCTGCTGAAAGCCATGCTGGACATGGAACTGAAGTGAATCTGTGTAGGCTGTACCTTATAGCTGCCTACCACCACATATGCATATGGGTGTATAGCTCAAATTTTGTAACTTTGTTTGCAAGTGGTGGGCCTGTCTTAGATGCTGTTGCAGTCTGCGCACACCATGTTCAATTGGCCTGAGCAACTGTGAGCGTTAAGCCTGCCCTGCATTGGCCTCCTCTACCAGGATGGATTAAGTGGGCAACGGAGTTTTTTAATGCCCTGCCTCTAGTTGATATCACTTCCGTCAACTTACCTGGCCTCTGAGACCATGTGGGATTCCATACCGAGACATACTTGGGCAGGAAAGTCTTTTTTGCTGCATTGGGCCCTTGGAAATACTCCACACCTCCCTCTCCCTACTGGAGAATGAGAACTTGGAGGGTTTTTTTATTTGGAAGGGTCATTATGGCCATTTTTCAGAGTAGCAGCCGTGTTAGTCTGTATTTGCAAAAATTGTTGCCCCTTATTGTTAGATATTTTAATTAGTTTTGTTATGCTGGACAATACCCCAAGAATGATGGTAAGGAAGGGGGATACAATAGAAGTATACGGCTGATCTGTGCTAAGTGTATTCTTTTAGTATTATTCCTGAGGTGAGAAAACACTAAGTTGCACTTTCATGATAAAGAGATTGCACTACAGTACTTGTATGAGGTGAACTGAAAAATACTATTTCTTGTCATTTTTACAATACAAATATTTGTAATAAAAAATATAAAGCGACCACTGTACACTTTGTATTGTGTTGTAATTGAAATGAATATTTGAAAACGTAGAAAAAATTCAAAAAATATTTAAATTTCAATTGATATTCTGTTGTTTAACAGTGCGATCAATCACAATTAATGTTTTTTAGTTAATCGCAAGAGTTAACTGCAATTGACAGCCCTAATTAAAATTCAAAATGACCTGGACAAACCGGAGAAATGGTCTGAAGAAAATAGGATGAAATTTAATAAGGACAAATGCAAAGTACTCCACTTAGGAAGGAACAATCAGTTGCACACACACAAAATGGGAAATGACTGCCTAGGAAGGAGTACTGCAGAAAGGGATCTGGGGGGTCATAGTGGATCACAAGCTAAATATGAGTCAACAATGTAACACAATTGAAAAAAGCAATCATCATTCTAGGATGTATTAGCAAGAGTGTTGTAAGCAAGATACAAGATGTAATTCTTCTGTTCTATTCTGCGCTGACCTGAACTGGAGTATTGTGTCCAGTTCTGGGCACCACATTTCAGGAAAGATGTGGACAAAGTGGAGACGGTCCAGAGAAGAGCAACAAAATGATGGAAGGTCTAGAAAACATGAGGGAAGATTGAAAAAAATGGGTTTGTTTAGTCTACAGAAGAGAAGACTGAGGGGGCTGGGGGGAAGAGAGACATAACAGTGAATAAAATGTTACAAGGTGGAAGGAGATACATTAGTCTTATTAACGTCTGTGGATAAGACAAGAAGCAATGGGCTTAAATTGCAGCAAGGGAGATTTAGGTTGGACATTAGGAAAAACTTCTTAACTGTCAGGGTAATTAAGCATTAGAATAAATTGTCTAGGAAGGTTGTGGAGTCTCTGTCATTGGAGATTTTTAAGAGTAGGTTGGACAAACACCTGTCAGACGGTCTAGATAATATTTAGTTCTGCCTTGAGTGTAGGGGACTGGACTAGATGATCTCTCAAGATCCCTTCCAGTCCTACAATTCTATAATACAGGACACTAATCGGCTGGAAGAGTTTGATTTTAAAATGTAGTTTGTTAAATAATTAATATGACCAAGACTGATGTGAGATACGTCCTCTTCTTTATAAAAGAAGCAGCCTAATTAGTATAGGTTAGAAGGCCAGGTGGATAAGAGAAGAATTCATTATCACAAATTCTTTCCAGCGCAGGAAATTCAAGATTTACAGTTCATTGACATAAAGTAATTGGTGTAATTCATCTTGTTGGATAGCGCTCCAGTATGCTTCAGCAATCCTTAATCCTTTGTGCTTAACAGTTTTTTGCCTGCACTAACAATTAGTGCTGCACAAAATTATTGCAGTCAATGACCCATAAGAGCCTAAAGTTGCAGTTCACAAGATAAAAACTAAGATGACAAATGTCAAATTCTAAACATTTCACTATTGACCTCTGAATATTTTGTTAATGTGGGTAGAAAGAAATAAATGTATTAGCAAGCAACAAGGAATTAACCTTCCACAATTGGGAATGTCCCATAGGATTATCAGCAATATATTGTACATATTTACCCTGTGTAATATATGATAATTTGGTCATACATCTCCAAAAAGACTAAGATCAAGGAGGCTTGCCATTTACTTGAATGGGACTTGGAAATCATGCAGAGAATTTTCTCTCCTGTGATTAAATTGAAAGGATTTTCTCTCAAAATTAGCCAGGTCACTCAGGGTCCTAAACCAATCAGCATTTTTTTTTTTTTTTTTTTTTTAGCACTTTGCTTTCCATGGCTGAAGAATTAGTTTATTTGCAATTAGGCCTTTGTCAGATTTGCTTGTACCACATTTACATGCAGTGTATATGATGAACTCCTAAAGAGTGATCAGGAATAGCTGCATCTTTTTAATAAGGTGAGAGACAAATGGGGTGATGTAGATACAGGATGCTGTATCATGTAAATGACTTTATTTACAGGAAGGTACGCTTTTAGGCTTGAGAGTTTAAAGTGCTCCCAATGCTCACTAAGTGCAATGGAAGTTTAGGATGCTCAGCATCTTGCAGGATCAAGCCCCTGAAGAGGACACAAAGGAGGGGATGCAAAGCTGTAACAAGTGTTGTAGTTGTGCTGGTCCATAAAACGCAGGAAAACATTTACAAAAAACTTCCAAGTAGAGCCTTGTGTGGGATTATTCTTTAATCCTGCTCCCACCCGCTCCTGCTGTTATGGCAGCAGATTCTGTGAGATCCCTAGGGATCCCAGGCTTACTGTAGGGTTCTACTTTCAAGTTCCTTGTTCAAAGCACTGAGTACCACTGTTTCTCTGTATCCTCTTTTTTCAACCGCTGTGGTGTGGTGAGCGTTTCCTACCACAACCAACTAAATCCTGTATCGCTGAGCTATTCTTGTGAAAGTCATCGTTCCAGTCACACTGGTGAGGTCAACCAGACTCACTCTTAGGTCTGGTAGGCAGGTACCAGTGCATCTATAGTTGCCTACATTGACAAAAGGGAGCCATTTGCAGCTCAGAGAAGTGTCTCCATTCTTCCTCAATGGGGAACTTCTGCCCCGAGACATTAGAAAGAAGCTTAATCAGCTGTAAGTGTCTCAGTTCCTCTTTTTAATAGCTGTAAGCACTTAGGCCTGGATCCACACAGGGACCTGGGTTTTGCAACACACAATGTTGTCCCATCTGATTTTCAGGTGCCTAGAAAAATCACTGGAACAATGCGTGTCACAAAGCCTGAGTTTCACTCCCTATGCAACAAATGGGGAGAGCTAGGTGCCTAGGAATGCAGTCCACAGAAGCCAGCATGCTAGGTAGGGAGCCACCTAAGTTGGCCACTGAGAGATGCTAATGACAGGGGTGAGTGCTAAGTCTCACCCCTCTCAGGTAGGTGCCTGTCTCTGCTAGCAAGCCACAACTGGGAATCCCTCTCTTGGTGTCAGGTGGCTTAGGGACCCAAGACATTTCTTATGAGAATGAGTTAGGCTGTGCCTCACTCCTTGCTGAATAGCCAGAGGAGGTGGTACCCACCTTATAACTTTTATCCCAGTGTTTCGCAGGCTCATCCAGGCTGTGGAAGACCCTGGTTCAATTCCCCCCTCTTCCTGACTGGGGAAAAACAGATTTGAACAGGGCATCTCCCACCAGTGAGGAGCATAGAGCATGCTCTAACCACTGAGCTATGGGCTTATCTGATGTAAGGCTCCCTCAGTCTCTCCTATTGAAGCTGTTCCAGTTTGGATAAATAATTAAAGAGCAATTGGAATCAATGTAGTGGATTCTAGGTCTTCCACCTCCCAGGTGAGGGCCCCAGCCACCAGACTATAGGGTCATTCTCTCTCACTCTCTGGCTCAGTAACAACTCACAGTAGCATCTAAAACTAGCCTAATTCAATTAATTTTATTATATTTATTACCTTTGCTATGTTATTCACAAAGTTCCCACTGTGATTATAATTGCTCTGATACTAGTTCCTAGCATTAGTATTGAAGTCTTACTACATATGCTGTGCTCTGTTGAGGGTCACTTTAAACTGTCTCTGTGCCACCCGATTCTAATGACTAGCAAGCTGCGGACGAGCATGAACCCCAGCTGCTTTACAACTGAATTTTAAATGTTTTAATTGATTGTCAGTAAATTGGGGAGGGGAGCAAGAGCAGATGGTGCTTGCTCTCCATGAAACCAAACAGGAGGGAAGAAACAGAAGCGGGGATAGGATGTTGATGGGAGGGACAGTCACAGGCCAATTCACTATAATTAGTGGGAGGCTCCAACTCAAAAAGGCTGGGAACCACTGCTTTGTAGCTATTTCTGAAGCTCATCAAGCTGCTGTTCACTGTGCATTTCAAGCTGGTTTCTGTTTTGTTGAAAGGTCACATGCCACTGTGCAATAAAAGCCATTTTCAATTAGCATTGTAGCAAAGTTGTCTGGAGCTTTCTTGATCCAGCTGGGAAAATTGTAGGGAAAAAAAAAAACCCAACCTTTTAGCCTAGGAGAGCTCACATCTTAACAGATTGCTTCTCATGAACATTTTGCTTTTTGCTAGTGATATCAGACAGCCCTGGAGTAAAAGACAGTTACTTTTTCCATAACTGGTGTTCTTCAAGATGTGTTGCTCATGTCCATTCCATATTAGGTGTGTGTGCTCGCCACATGAACTGGTGCCGGAAGTTTTTCCCTCAGCAGTATCCATAGTGGACCGGTTCTAGTACCCCCTGGAGAGGAGCCCACATGGCACGATGTAAGGGGCGCCGCCAGCTCCCCCCACCATAAGTTCCCTCTTGCCGGAAACTCCGACTGTGGGGAAGGAGGGCAGGTTGTGGAATGAACATGATCAACGCATCTCGAAGAACACCAGTTACAGAAAAGGTAACTGTCTTTTCTTCTTCAAGTGCTTGCTCATGTCCATTCTATATTAGGTGACTCCAAAACAGTATCCCTGGAGTGGGTAGGAGTTCACATACATGTAGATTCCAACACAGTTCTGCTGAACCTAGTGTCGTCTCTGGCTTGCTGAGTGATGGCATAATGAGTGGTACACATGTGGACAGAGGACCACATTGCGGCTCTACAGATGTCCTGGATAGGGATGTGTGCCAGGAAGGCCGCCGAAGACACCTGCGCTTTCAAGTGGGCTCTGACAATCGGCAGCAGCAGAACACTTACCAGGTCATAACAGGTCCTTACACACAAGGTAATCCAATTGGAAATCCTCTGCGAGGACACTGGGTAACCCTTCATCCTATCTGCTGTAGCAATGAGGAATTGGTTCAATTTATGGAAAGGCAGGTATGGGACCAAGGCCCTCCGGACATCCCGGGCGTGAAGATGCCTCTCTTCATTGGTCTTGTGCGCTTTGGGACAGAACCCTGGGAGGAAGATGTCCTGGTTCATATTGGAGTTGGAGACCACCTTTGGCAGGAAGGCCAGGTAGGGCTGCAGCTGAACTTTATCTTTGCAGAAGACCATGTATGGAGGCTCTGAGGTCAAGGCTTTAAATTTCGGAGACCCGTTTCACCGACGTCATTGCCACCAGGAACACAACCTTCCATAAAAAGTTAAAGTAGTATGGGCTGGATGAATGAACTATAAGGTGGACAGAAAGGTGGCTAGATTGTCAGGCTCAATGGGTAGTGATCAATGGCTCCATGTCTAGTTGGCAGCCGGTATCAAGTGGAGTGCCCCAAGGGTCAGTCGTTGGGCCGGTTTTGTTCAATATCTTCATAAATGATCTGGAGGATGGTGTGGATTGCACCCTCAGCAAGTTTGCAGATGACATTAAACTGGGAGGAGAGGTAGATATGCTGGAGGATAGGGATAGGATACAGAGGGACCTGGACAAATTAGAGGATTGGGCCAAAAGAAATCTGATGAGGTTCAACAAGGACAAGTGCAGAGTCCTGCACTTAGGACAGAAGAATCCCATGCACTGCTACAGGTTAGGGACCGAATGGGTAGGCAGCAGTTCTGCACAAAAGGACCTAGGGGTTACAGTGGATGAGAAGCTGGATATGAGTCAATGTGCCCTTGTTGCCAAGGTCAATGGCATTTTGGGATGTATAAGTAGGGGCATTGCCAGCAGATTGAGGGATGTGATCCTTCCCTTCTATTCAACATTGGTGAGGTCTCATCTGAAGTACTGTGTCCAGTTTTGGGCCCTACACTACAAGAAGGATGTGGAAAAATTGGAAAACGTCCAGCGGTGGGCAACAAAAATGATGAGGGGACTGGAACACATGACTTATGAGGAGAGGCTGAGGGAACTGAGATTGTTTAGTCTGCAGAAAAGAAGAATGAGGCGGGATTTGAGAGCTGCTTTCAACTACCTGAAAGAGGGTTCCAAAGAGGATGGATCTAGACTGTTCTCAGTGGTAGCAGATGACAGAAGGAGTAATGGTCTCAAGTTGCAGTGGAGGAGGTTTAGGTTGGATATTAAGAAAAACTTTTTCACTAGGAGGGTGGTGAAACACTGGAATGCGTTACCTAGGGAGGTGGTGGAATCTCCTTCCTTAGAAGTTTTTAAGGTCAGGCTTGACAAAGCCCTGGCTGGGATGATTTAGTTGGGGATTGGTCCTGCTTTGAGCAGGGGATTGGACTAGATGACCTCCTGAGGTCCCTTCCAACCCTGATATTCTATGATTCTATGACAGGTTGGAAAGGAAGCGGGAACCCAGCAGTTCAAAAAGGTGGGCCAGTGAGCCTAGAGAGGACTAAGTTAAGATCCCACTGTGAGACCAGTGGGAAAACCTCCTCCACTTGGCCAGGTAAGTCAGTCTAGTTGAGGGTTTCCTACTTTCCAGGAGGACCCATTGGACCCCTTCCAAACAGGTCCACTCCTCTGGGTTCAGCCACACAGCAGCCACACTGAGAGAGGTGGAGAGAGCCAAGGTTGGGTGTAAGAGCCAACTGTAGTCCTGTGACAGCAAGTCCAGTCAGTTGGGCGGGGCCCAGGGAGGGGCTGCTGTCAAGTTCATGAGCGTGCCGAACCAATGCTGGTGAGGCCACGCCGGGGTGATCATGACAATCTGGGCTTTGTCTCTCTTGATCCTTACCAGGGCCATGCTGATGAGTGGAATCAGAGGGAATGTGTATATCAGGCTCCCTAACAGGAGGAAGGCATTGGAGGAGAGAGCCATTGCTCAGACTTTGCCTTGATCAAAACCGGTGGCATATCCTGTTCTGTCTGGTAGCAAACAGGTCCACTTGGGGAGTTCCCCACCTTTGGAAGATCATGCAGGCTACCTCTGTATGGAGTGACCACTTGTGGTGAGAGGAGAGTTGCCTGCTGAGCTGGACCACCAGCAATTCCTGATGCCGAGAAGGTGACGAGCTTCCAGGTGGATTTTGTGGCTGATGCAGAAGTCCCAGAAATGGAGCGTCTCTTGGCAGAGAGTCAATGGATGTGCTACCCCTTGCCTGTTGATGTAGAACACCGAGGCTGTGTTGTTCGTCAGGACTTGTACCACCTTATCCAACAGGTGGGGCAGGAAGACTCTGCATGCTAGCCAGACTGCTCGGAGCTCTTTGACATTTATGTGCAACAATGCCTCCTCAGAGGAGCACATCCCCATAGTTTGGAGAATGCCGAGATGCGCACCCCAGCCAAAGTCCGAGGCATCTGACATCTGCTTGATGGGAGTAAGGAACCCCCTCCAGGACTGTCCTCCAGTTGGTCCACCATCGCAGCAAGGTAAGTATTGCCTGGGAAATGGTAACTATCTTTTCCAGGGGGTCTCGGAACTGGGAACAGACCATCCCCAGCCATTGTTGCAGGGGCGCATCCAGAGCTTGGCATGGCGGACCATGTGGCCCAGCAGGCAGACAGATAGATCCTGGCTGTAGTCAGAGGGAATGTGGAGACTTCCGTGATGAGGTTCGTCAATGTATGGAATCTTTCCAGCAGCAGGAACACTCTGGCGCAGGTCGAGTCGAGGACAGCTCCGATAAACTCTATCCTCTGCACTGGCACCAACGTTTACTTTTTGTCATTTACCAGTAGGCCCAGAGAGCGGCACGTGGCTTGAAGTATCACAACATCCCTCTAGACTTGAGACCTGGAGCTACCCTTGACAAGCCAGTCATCAAGGTACAGGTAGATCTGGATGCCCCAGCACCTGAGGTAAGCCGCTGCCACTGACATGCACTTGGTAAACACTTTCGGTGCCGTCGCCAGACCAAATGGGAAGACTGTAATCTGGAAGTGGTGGGGGTCCCACCGTAACCCAGAGGAAGAGTCTGTGTCCTTGAAAAATCACAATGTGGAAGTATGAGTCCTTCAAGTTGAGGGCGTCATACCAGTGTCCTGGATCCAGGAAGGGATAATAGAAGCCAGAGAGACCATGCAGAATTTTACTGCAGCAACCCCTTTATCTCCTGTGCTATGAGGCTCTTGGGAGAGGGGTCCCTGAAGAGGGATGGGGAAGGGGGGTAGAAAGGAACTGTAGCATATAATCCTGCTCCACTGTGCTGAGGACCCTGCTGTCTGAAGTTACAGCTGCCCAAGCAGGGAGGAAAAGGGAAAGGTGGATCTGGGAATAGTCTGGTAGGTCGCTCTCAGGCATACCCTCAAAACGAGCATTTGGCCCCTTGTTGCGGGTCGATCCCGACTGGGTAGAGGCAGGTGGCTCGGGTGGTGCTTGTAGCCCTTGACTCGTTTGTGGGGCTGGTCTGCCAAGGCTGGCTACCCTGGCTCTCAGGCTTCTGTGGTTTAAACTGCTTACACACTGGGGCTGGGACGTAGAGATCCAGGGTTTTCAGGGTGGTGTGGGAGTCCTTGAGGCCATGCAACTTGGTGCCTGTTTGCTCTGCAAACGGGCACTGCTGTCAAAGGGCAAGTCCTGAAACGACTGCTGGGCCTTGGTGGACAACCCAGAGAGAAGCAGACAGGAGGCTCACTGCATAGACACAGCAGAAGCCATGGTATGGGCAGCAGCATCAGCAGTACCTGATGCCACCTGGAGGGCTACCCTGGCCGCAGTCATGCCCTCATTGAGGATCACTTGGAAATCCTTCTTAGAAGCCTCAGGGAGCGACCCTTCGAATTTGGCCATGGCTTGCCACAAATTAAAGTCATATCGGCCAAGGAGGGTTTGGTGGTTGGCCACTCTCAGCTGAAGGCTGGAAGACGAATAAACCTTACGTCCAAAGAGATCCAGCCTCCTCAAGTCTTTATTTTTGGGGGTGGCCCAGGTTGTCCTTGCCTCTCCTTGTGGTTAACTGCCTCAACCACAAGGGAATTAGGGGCTGGGTGGAAATATAAAGTACTCATGCCCTTTGGTTGGAACGAAGAACTTGTGTTCGGCCCTTTTAGAGATAGGGGACAGGGAAGAGGGGGTCTGCCACAGGGCATTAGTGATTTTGAAAACCCCTTCATGAAGGGGTAGAGCCACCCTGGCAGGAGCTGAGGAGCAGAGGACGTCAAACAGAGAATCTGACGGCTCTTCCAGTTCCTCTACCTGAAGCCCCAGGTTAGACGCGACCCTCTTCAAAAGTCCCTGGTGCACTTCAGCGTCATCCTGAGGAACTGGCAGAGGGAGCCCCGTGATAGCCTCGTCCAGCGATGATGATGCCACGGGAACCTCCATGTCCATTGGTGGTCCAGCAGCTTGCTGCCCTGGGTCCTCCTGAACCTGTGGGGTCTTACCCCCCAAAGCCTTGAGCACTGGAGGGGATGGGATACCGAGGCTGCTGGCTTCTTCAAGGCTCCTGACACAAATCAGGCAGCCTGGGAAGATTGGGTGAACCACCAAGGGTTCCATGGATACCATGGCACCAGCCACTGCACTTGGGGCCACTGGACAGGTTTCGGTGCTGATAACATAGTTGGCACTGCTGTACCGGGGCTTGTCCCGCAGCCAAGGAAACATGCTCTGAGCCAGGGCCACCAGCCGAGCAGTCAGTACTGGATGACCAGGACCAGGCTGAGCGGAGCTTCTTGTCCGACTGGAGCTGGTTGCTGCATCCCAAAGCTGACCTGTCTGAGTGAGACTGACTTGGTCAGGTTCTCACGGATCGATGGTGTTCGGGGGATCTGCAGTGGATACCCAGCGATCC
Source organism: Dermochelys coriacea (assembly GCF_009764565.3). Classification (NCBI taxonomy): domain Eukaryota; kingdom Metazoa; phylum Chordata; order Testudines; family Dermochelyidae; genus Dermochelys; species Dermochelys coriacea. The sequence goes on from NC_050068.2 coordinate 49,298,771, forward strand.
ATACCTCCCGCTACTCGACTGGTACTGGGATGTCGAACGGGACCAGGAGCTACTATGGGCCAGTTGCTGGATCGTCCTGAGTAGGGCGACCTCCTTCTTGGGGACAGGCGATGATGGCCCAGCAATCAGTGGTCTCTGGTGCCCGATCGGTCCTGGGATCATACTGGGCCCTTGGAGATGGTCGGGGCTGGTCCCGGAGTTCTTGCCGGGTGGCACGTGCCTCACAGGGTCTGTGCCAATCTACCAGTGAGGTACGCCTTGATTCCCTCGATTGGTGCCCCCGCTGTGGGGACTGAAGAGGGCTCCACTGAGCCTGCATCTCCAGTCCTGATGCGTGGCGGCTGAACACTGGCAGGACGTCCCTCTCAATGGGGAATGGTGCTGCTGAGGCAGGGACATACACACAGGTCCTAACGCAGGTTTTCCCTGAGACCAGGGTACCGCTGGAGCTATTGTGGGCAGCACCAGGAACGTCAGGATCTCCTGAGCCACTTGAAGAGCTTCGGGCATCGATGGCACCTGAAGCTGGCTAGGGCCTGCACCGCTATTTGGGGTCTCAGGCGAAGCATGGGATGGGCTATGCTGCTTGACTTGAGCTGGGGCCCGAGTTCCCAATGGGGGCTTTGGGCTGTCCAGCACAGGCTAACCCCCAGCCCTCTCCTCCTCCCAGTGTTTTTCGGCTTCTTCACCAGAGCCGTGGAAAGAGACTAACTGGTGTTAGTTTGGAACTAACGGAGCACTGTGCACGGAGGCTGCGGCTGCTCTGGTGCCAGAGTGAGTGCTGACTCCATTAGGAGTGCTCTTAGACAGATATCGCGCTCCTTCTTCATCCTAGGTTTAAAGGACTTGCAGATACGGCACTTGTCACTTATGTGCCCCTTGCCTAAGCACCTTAGGCAGCTGGTATGTGGATCGCTAACGGACATAGGCCGTTTGCAACGATTGAAGGGCTTATAGCCTGGGGACCAGGGTGTGCCCCATCAGAGTCCTGTTTGGGACTAACAAAAAGTTGAGAACTACTACTAAGGGTAACTAAGAAACTACTAACTATATACAAATATATTACAGGTTTTCAAAGTTCACAAGAACAGAAAATGAAACAACACTAGCCGAAGCAGCAGATGTTCCAGCACCGTCACTGGCAGCAAGAAGCAACTGAAGGTGGGGGCAGCCAGTGGTGCCCCTTATACCGTGCCATGCGGGCGCCACTCCAGGGGGCACCAGAGCCATACCCCTAAGGATACTGCCGTGAAAATGGAAAAAGGGATAAAGGAAATTTAAACGCAGACAACTTAGTTTACTTAGGAATAGAGCAAAAGTCAGGCTAGCTCTAACTCTAATAATGCGAGACTTTACAGCAGGGCCTGGGCTAGTGGGAAACAAGTGGAAAAACTGTAAGAGATGCTGTTTTGACCTTGTGTTAGATAAAAATGAAATGCAGACTGTAGCAGGAACTGCTTAAGAATAGATATCAGGAAGGAATATGTATAAACAAGACGCGGCTGTTGATCATTATTTATGCAACAAAAGGTATAAATTCTTGCCCTAATTGTTTATCTGGCGGAGTCCTGCCTAGGAAGGGGGAAGCCCTGTCCGTGCGCACTCTCCCCCTTGCAATTGCTTGAAAATAAACTGCCTCTGATTTTTTGCAAACAACCTAAAAGTGAAAACTGTGTTTTTCTTCCACACTGCTGAGAGAAAAACTTCTGGCACCGGTGCATGTGGCTAGCACACACACCTAGTATGGAATGGACATGAGCAAGCACTCCAAGAACTCCATCTTTTCTTATATAGAAAATGCATATTCAGATAAAAGAAAAGGAGGACTTGTGGCACCTTAGAGATGACTAAAATTTATTTGAGCATAAGCTTTCGTGAGCTACAGCTCACTTCATCGGATGCATTCAGTGGAAAATACAGTGGGGAGATTTATATACACAGAGAATATGAAACAATGGGTGTTACCATACACACTGTAATGAGAGTGATCAGGTAAGGTGAGCTATTACCAGCAGGAGAGCGGGGGGCGGGGGGGGGGGGAAGAAACCTTTCAATCACTACAAAAGGTTTCCCCCCCCCCCCCCCGCTCTCCTGCTGGTAATGGACCATCTGTGGACCATCAGTGGTCATGAACTAGAGCCTCAGATCTGCTGTCCTAATGCATGCAGAGGTCTAGTATATTCCAAGATGGATTTTTTATTTTTTTTTTTTGCTTATGTTTACAGCTGTGCAGCTGCATTAAAACTGAGCCCTATAGCCACTACTGGTGAACATTGACAGAGTATATGGGCACAGTCCTATTGAATTATTACATTAAAGTAGAACGACATCACTGCCACTTAATACATTATAAAGTCACAGTTGGGGAAACTATTAAAATCCTTTCACTGTGGAACAATGATATAACATAATTATAACTGTATTTATATTTTGAAGCTAATAATGATTTTTTGTTCATTTGCACGAAAGTACTATCATGGGAAAAAGCCCAATATTATGGAAACAGACACTATGGATGGAAGAGACCAATTAGATTAAGCAGTCTGTTTCCCTGCAAATATAATATGTAGCACAGTACTCTGCAGATTACATAAATTCTATTTCAGGAAGTAGAGAAAATTTCATTAGAGATATTACAGCCAAATTGAATTAAAGTTACATTAAAAACATTCAGATTACTGTACAGTTCCTTACTACTCTTTAAGATACAATATACATCAGGCTAAATTCTTAGTAAGACACATTAAGAATTTCCTAAGCATTGGACATGACAGTGTCTTTCCCCAGAAAACAGGATTACTTTTTGGTTTTGTGATTCCAGAACCTAAAGAAAAAAAACTAGCGAAAACCTTTGGACAAGAACACAAACCACCTAAAGCAGTGACCATTAGGGACAGCAATAACTGATGATTTTTGCCACTGACCTGCTATGTGGCTTTGAGCAAGTTTCCCTATCTGTAAACAGGAATAATGAAACTTACCTCCTTTGTTGAAGACTTTGTCTATAGATGAAAAAAGTCTTAAAACCATAACTATTGCATGCTAGTGTTGATAAATACTATTTCCTTGCATTCACCTTTTGTCATCCAAGCATTTTTCTGTATCATCATCATTCATTTTAGCAATTTAAATGGCTTATTAAGAATTCCTTGGATTCTTCTCCCAGATTTTGTGACAAGAGAGGAAGAGGATTTTTGTTTTGAACATACATGTCAAACTCAGAGAAATACACAGATTTAAGATTTATTGGGTGGTGGTGGGGGGAGGTTATGTTGTGATATGTACTTGAGTAGGTCCATTGTATTCTTACCTGTGACAGTTAGGGGGCAACAGATGAGTTGTCTTAAACTTATCTGACTGGGTGTCCCCAGCTACTGTCTCTGGTACTTGGGTTTTATATATATATATATATATATATATATATATATATGGTACTTTTATGAGGACTGTCTCTGTACTGTGACTTGAGGTATCATATAGAATGATAAGCAGACTGTAATAAAATAATGAATCCTTCTCAAAAGTACCATCAGCCTTATATTACTCCAAGCCCCAACACATAATACATTTTAAATATAAAAAGACATTAAAGATAATAATTATAAATGAATAACAAACATCTTTAATATTCATATAGAAACATCGCAACAGGAAAAACTTATAAATGCATTTTAACTATTCTAAAACAACAAAAAGCAAAACTGACAGCTACTATTAAAAAGCCATGGAAAAATGTATCCAACCTGAAATCGTATCCAATGCATCTTAAAATGTATCCAATCTGAAATTACCATTATAGAAGGAAATGTTTCTATAAAATGATTTTAAAAGGGTATATGACTGTGACAGTCAAGTACAAAACAAAAGAAACAAAGTCACAGAGAGAGTCAAAGCACAAGATAGGGATAAAAAGCTTGGGGGACGATTTCAAATACCAAGCACCGAACTCCCATTGACTTTCAAATACAGTCAGGCATCTGTACCTTTGAAAATCTTCCCCTAGATCTTCCACACATGAATCTTTTCTGCAATCACACACCAATTTGCATGGTCAAAGTATGAATGAATAACATGGAGCTCAGGAACATGATGTTCTATCAGTTCAACCAACTCCCCTTCTTTAAAAACATGGTAGTACCTAAGACAAGCCCCATTTGGACTCTTTTGCAGCTGTTTGTTCCGTGTGGCCATGGAACAATCATTGTCTTTATCCTGTAGAGAGCTGTCGGTTTTGCTTCTGTTTTGGAGTTTGCGGAAAGCTGATTGTTTTGGATGATAATCTATTTTAAGTTGCTGTTTGATATCTTTTTGATGGGAAAGCAGGTCAGGTAAACACACTCTGCTGCAGTCATGAATTATAGCTGGAGACATTGGGTGCTGCTTAGTGTCCTGGCCTAATTCTGAACAACAACTTTTGAAAGGCACTGGATGAAATATCATAGTTGACCCTGGTTCTACAGCTACTTCAGAAGCCTTATCTTCAGAATTCTGCCTGCAACGCAAAGACAAGTTGGAAATATGCTTCATGAAGCCAACTTGCCTGATTTGTTCAAAAAGCTTTCCCCTGTTTGATTCATCCAGCTGAATATTGCAATTGGAAAATGTGCTAAGCTCTCTTTGGTGCCACTGATTACTCAAGTCTAATACTGAATCAAGTGATCTCGAAAAGAGAGACCATCTCACGGATTTTTCAAATAAGTTTTGCATGGTTTCCTTCTCCCGCACAAAGGATGAGCTTCTTGCTTTCAAAGTGCCAGCTAACTTAGTGGAGTGTTGGTCCAAAGCCAGCCTTTTGTCCTTTAGATTAATTGATTTCTGTATTCCACATGAACAAGTGTTACTCAAGGTCCAGGAAGGTGGTGAAGGATTCCAAGGAACAAAGACATCCTGCTTTTCAAATTTTCGCCGTTTTTGCTCCATTGCCCACACGTATATCATCATCTGGCCACCTACTCTCAAAGTGCGAGCCATCTCCTTTATTGCTCGCACGCGCCGCTCCTTTGTTGAAAAATGGTGGATCACTGGAATAGAACATATAAAGTGAATAAATATCCATCAAGTCACTAATGAATAGAACACGGAAAAATACTGGTTCTGACACATTTGCTTGAACCCCAGGAAAGGATCATCCGTCTTCTACTGTACTACACAATGCTACCACCTTTCCCTATGTGAAAGGAACTCAGAGCAGATTTTATAAATACAATAAAATTAAAATGCATGTTTTAGTGCTAGTGACAAGTTCCAGATTGACAGCAACTGCAGTTCCACTTACTCACAAAATAAGTAAAAAACTGGTAGCTTCCCTATTTTTTACCCTGTTAGCATGGCTCAACTGTGGTCTGAAGAGAGTGCTTTTAAAGGAATAGGGGTCCACCCATTCTTTATAAATTTACTCCAATAAGAGTGACACAAGGATGCCAATTATTGTGACATGGACACCTGTTAAATAAAAACTGGACTGAAATCACCTACTCATTTTGCTTAAGTAATTGAACAGCCATCGAACAACTAATACAATAAAGAAAAGGAGTACTTGTGGCACCTTAGAGACTAACAAATTTATTTGAGCATAAGCTTTTGTGAGCTACAACTCACTTCATCGGATGCATTCGATGAAGTGAGCTGTAGCTCACGAAAGCTTATGCTCAAATAAATGTGTTAGTCTCTAAGGTGCCACAAGTACTCCTTTTCTTTTTGTGAATACAGACTAACACGGCTGCTACTCTGAAACCTGTCATAATACATTAAAGATAATCTGTCACTACCAGTTCTGGGTGAATTTAAACCATTGACATAGCAGTGAAACAATCCATAGCCAATTACCAGTCATCTAGTCTTGCTAGTTCACAGTGTTAAAGATAACTTGTTGAATAATTACAGTCCTATTTTTATTTAGTAAAATATATATGCTATTATCAATAGTTAAAGTATAGTGAGCCCTTGATAGTTACAGTAGCATAAAGATTTTTGTTACCTCATTGGTAAAGTGTTTTGAGATCTACTGATAAGAAGTGCTATATTATTATTTTACTATGATATGGTCTTGTTTTTACGTTCATAAATTTCTGAACCATTCACCTTCACAGCTGAAATTCTCCATGCTTGATCCAAAATCCTTTAGGCCACATTTAAGTTATGAGAAAATGAAAAATAAATACATTTTCCTATCACAAAAAATCATCATCTCACTCTTTTAGACAACACTACTGAAAAAAAATGGCTGAAGTTTGAAACTTAACATGGCCATAGTCCTCACTGAAGCCAAGTGTGAAAACAAATTAGTTTTGATTAAACAAAGATTTAACTATTTGAAGATTGCATAATGAGTATGCACAGTAGCGATATTCCTATGTCTACAAGTCTCCCGTGATGCTGTGTCTGGGTGGACAGTTATTTACAGAATATTGCAATAAATAGTTGTCACTGGGTGGGCCAAATTCTGAAGTCAAACTCAGGCAAATCCCCCAAAGACTTTACCCACAAAAGCTTTGCTTGAGTCAGAACTGAGTTCAGGATTTGACTGACATCAGTAAAAAATGTGCCCAAATACCACCTGCGTAGGGCTCAGGATTTGGCACAGCATTTTGCCTGAGTGAACACTGAGGGCCAGATTCTGATCTTAATTATACTGGAGAAATTCCATGGTAGACAATAACAGATATCAGATTCTGGTATAGAGTAGGGATTTCAGGATTTGGTTGATTGGTAATAGGGGTATGAATTCCATATTTACATTGAAGGCAAGGTATAACTAAGGAGCAGTCAAGGATTTTAGCAGTAGTGGCAGAGAGAAAAGGACTAATATTAAAGAAGTTGTGCAAGATGGAGCAACCAAATTTGATGCAAGTCTGGATATGGAAAGATGAGAGAGAGAGAAATCAAACAGAACATCAAGGTTGTGAACATGTGTGATGGGGAAGATGCTGAACACAAGCTATGACTACACATCTTCATGAGATCTGGGTATGGTTTTGCTCAATGTGCATTACTTGTTGTTTTTATCCAACCTGTTCCCTAAATTTTCTTTAGTGAAAATGCCCATACAAATTACTGCCTGTGTTTTTATGCACTATCACCTCAAACTTCGGTGATAAAGTAGCTTTGGGTTATAGTGCTGAAATGCTTGCCCCCATATGCAAATTATACATCTCACTGGGAAAAACTGTCTCCCCCTTTCAGAAATATTTGTGCACAAATGCTGGCAGCATAGCTAGATGTTCAGCACATCCTTATCTGACAGGGTGAGCAATGTCCAGTCAGATCTGCTTTCCTTCAGAGAAAAGAAAAAAAAAAAAAGATACTTCTACAATGAAAAGAACAACAGCATGGAATCAAGCTAAAATAGGGAAACACTGCCTGAAATGAATGATGAATTCACCTTCTCTGCAGCAATGAGACGATCAAAAGCTAATCTTTAAAGAAATAGGCTCTTTCAGCATCTAGTTATTCAGCTACTCTGCCTGTATGTTTCACTGGTTCTCGAAGAACAGAAATCAATTCCAAAAATGCTCAAATTCTACAGCAATAGCTGAGAGTCTGACATTGAAACATTATGGTCATTTTAATTAAAAAGGCTTCCAGTAGCATTTAAAGGGTTACAGTTTATTAATAAAACCTTCAGATGCTTAAAAAAAGTTTAGTGCTGGTACAATGAATGTGTGTGGAAATGAGGAATAAATTTAAAATTCCCTGAGTGATGCATTCATTACATTCAAAAAGGCATAACCTGAGGAAGCAAAGAGAAAGTGTTCTCCTATGATAACATCAAGTTGCACTTAAATCTCAGATCCTCATGAGACATGCATTTTTCTTTTTAACCAAACACTTGTCAGGGACCACAATTAGAACACTCCCAGCCACCCAAAGCAGGCTGCTTAGGGGAAAAATTATTTCACTTTTTCTTTATATATTCAAATCTTTATAGAGGGAAGCTACATATAACTCAATATTAGTTAATTTACAATAAGGTCTTGTTTCAAAGACAGAGCTACTTGCTTTCTTAACTTTGTTGGCAAGGATATATAAATATTCATTTTGAACCTGATTTCACTCTTCACTGACACCAAATTAAACAGCATTGAGCCCAATTCTTCATTCTCTTAAAGCCTCAGGACTGCTTAAGTTACACTAGGAGCACCAGCTCCTAAAGGGCCAATCAGACAATCATGGATCAGCAGAGCGCAGCAGTGGTCTAATCACCCTCCCCCACTTTCTCCAGCAGCACTCCCTACACAAGAGCCAGGGGTCACAGGAATTGATATGCTAGCTCTATGCTTTCAGGGGACTCCTGAGTTAGCTAGTCAACCTTTAAGGTTGTTTTAAGGTACCAGAACACCACAAAAGAGCCTTAACAAAGGCCAGAATCTGGCCCTGTTGCCATTACCCTGAAATATATTTATGTCTTAATAGGATACTATTAAGTACTATTAATACTTTAAATGAAAAGTGGTGTTTGTTTTGTTTTAAAATTAAAAAAAAAATCCCATTGGCTGAAATTACTGAGCATCAGTTTTGTTCTCAACCATAAGAATAATGAAGGTTTAGGGGAAGTGAAAGAGACAGAATAAGTGTTGCCATATACAAAATAAAAGTTCAGTCCTGCACATTCTGTCACAGAACCACTGACTTCAACATGAGTAAGGGTTTGCAGATCAAACCCCATTTCCTTCTTGGTGCAGATACCACCCACAATATAGGGGGGAAAATGGTTACTCACCATCTCGTAACTGTTGTTCTTTGAGATGTGTTGTTCATGTCCATTCCAATCAGGTGTGTGCGTGCACACATGCACGGTAACTAGAAGGTTTTTCCCCTAGCAGCAGCTGCAGGGTCGGCCTGGGTGCCCCCTGAAGTCGCACCTCCATGGCGCTCAACGTAGAGCCTTGCTGACCCTCCACCCCCTCAGTTCCTTCTTGCCGGCTATTCCGACAGAGGGGTAGGAGGGTGGGTATTGGAATGGACATGAACAACACATTTCAAAAAACAACAGTTACGAGAAGGTGAGTAACCCTTTTTTCTTCAAGTGCTTGTTCATGTCAATTCCAATCAGGTGACTCTCAAGCCCAAATTCAGGAGGCGGGGTTGGGTTCATCCACTGATTGGAGTACTGCTCGTCCAAAGGCTACATCGTCTTGGGCCTGGTGGGTGATCGCATAGTGCATGGTGAAAGGGTGGATGGAGGACCACGTCGCCGCTCTGCAGATTTCCTGGGTGGGAACCCGCACCAGGAATGCTGTTGAAGAGGCCTGCGCCCTGGAGGAGTGTGGGGTGATCGGAGGGGCAGGCACCCCAGCCAGGTTGTTGCACTCTCGGATGCAGGACGTGATCCACGACAAAATCTGTTGAGAAGAGACAGGCAGACCTTTCATTCTGTCTGCCACTGCCACAAATAACTGGACGGACTTCCAGTTCTCTCGATGTAGAAGGTTAGCACTCTGCGGACATCTAAAGAGCGAAGTCTCTGCTCTCTGCTGCTGGAGTGCAGCTTAGGATAGAACACAGGGAGGAAGATGTCCTGGTTGATGTGAAACTGGAAGACAACCTTTGGGGGGAGGGAAGCTGGGTGAGGCCTGAGCCAAACCTTGTTCTTATAGAACACAGTATAAAGGGGCTCTGATGTTAGGGCCTTAGGTTCAAACAACTTTCTGGCTGAGGTTATCGCTACCAGAAACACCACCTTGTATGAGAGACAGAGTAGGGAGTATGTCGCCAAAGGTTCAAAGGGTGGTCCCATGAGTCTGGAAAGGACCAGATTGAGGTCCCAAACCGGGACAAGCCGTCAGACATGCAGATATAGCCTGTCGAGACCTTTAAGGAAATGGCTGACCACAGGGTTAGCAAAGACTAAGCGGCCCTCTGCGTGGAAAGCAGAGATGGCGGCCAAGTGAACCCTTATTAACGACATGGACAGTCCCTGCTGCTTGAGATCATAGAATATAGAATATCAGGGTTGGAAGGGACCCCAGAAGGTCATCTAGTCCAACCCCCTGCTCAAAGCAGGACCAAGTCCCAGTTAAATCATCCCAGCCAGGGCTTTGTCAAGCCTGACCTTAAAAACCTCTAAGGAAGGAGATTCTACCACCTCCCTAGGTAACGCATTCCAGTGTTTCACCACCCTCTTAGTGAAAAAGTTTTTCCTAATATCCAATCTAAACCTCCCCCATTGCAACTTGAGACCATTACTCCTCGTTCTGTCATCTGCTACCATTGAGAACAGTCTAGAGCCATCCTCTTTGAAACCCCCTTTCAGGTAGTTGAAAGCAGCTATCAAATCCCCCCTCATTCTTCTCTTCTGCAGACTAAACAATCCCAGCTCCCTCAGCCTCTCCTCATAAGTCATGTGCTCTAGACCCCTAATCATTTTCGTTGCCCTTCGTTGTACTCTTTCCAATTTATCCACATCCTTCCTGTAGTGTGGGGCCCAAAACTGGACACAGTACTCCAGATGAGGCCTCACCAGTGTCGAATAGAGGGGAACGATCACGTCCCTCGATCTGCTCGCTATGCCCCTACTTATACATCCCAAAATGCCATTGGCCTTCTTGGCAACAAGGGCACACTGCTGACTCATATCCAGCTTCTCGTCCACTGTCACCCCTAGGTCCTTTTCCGCGGAACTGCTGCCGAGCCATTCGGTCCCTAGTCTGTAGCGGTGCATTGGATTCTTCCATCCTAAGTGCAGGACCCTGCACTTATCCTTATTGAACCTCATTAGATTTCTTTTGGCCCAATCCTCCAATTTGTCTAGGTCCTTCTGTATCCTATCCCTCCCCTCCAGCGTATCTACCACTCCTCCCAGTTTAGTATCATCCGCAAATTTGCTGAGAGTGCAATCCACACCATCTTCCAGATCATTTATGAAGATATTGAACAAAACAAAAAGATGGAGAAGACAGCCTAGTATAAGTGGCACAGAGGTGAGCGTCTGGGACGAATGGGGCTGCATTGACCAGATTGAAAATCTCTTCTACGTGGCAAGGTAGGTAGCCCTCATGGAGGGCTTCCTGCTGCCAAGGAGGACTTGTCTAACCTGAGCCAAGCAAGAAAGCTCCATCAGATTCAGCCATGGAGCTTCCATGCTGTGAAGTGCAGTGACTCGAGGTTCAGGTGTTGGAGACGGCTGTGATCCTGAGTTAATAAGTCCAGGAAGAGCAGCAGGGTGACTGGAGCTTCCATGGACATTTCCAGGAGTGATATGTACCAGCGCTGGCGGGACCAGGCTGGAGCTATCAACGTCACCGAAGCTTGCTCCCTCTGCACCTTGAGGAGCAGCTTGTGAATGAAAGGGATAGGCAGAAACGCATATAAGACATGGCTTCCCCATGGGAGCAGGAACGCGTCCACGATGGAACCCAGGCTGTGATTCAGGAAGGAGCAAAACTGCTGGCACTTCCTGTTGCATCACGTGGCGAACAGGTCTAATCTGGGGAAAGCCCCCGAGTTCACAACATCCGGGTGAAGGGACCACTTGTGGCCGTGGAACGACCTACTGAGATAGTCTGCCAACTTGTTCTGTACTCTGGGGAGGTACGATGCTTGCAGGTGTATTGAATGCTCTACATAGAAGTCCCACAGAATGAGGGCTTCCTGGCACAGGGGAGAGGAGTGTGCACCCTCCCCCAACCCCGTTTGTTGATATAAAACATCGCTGTGGTGTTGTCTGTCATAACTGATACACATCTCCTTGTCAAGTGGGCTCGGAAAGTCTGGCATGCCAGGCATACCACTCTCAGCTCTCTGACGTTGATTTGGAGAGTGAGTTTTGCCTGAGACCAGAGGCCTTGTATCCTAAGGTCTCCCAAATGCGCTTCACAGCCCAAGGCTGACCCATCCGTCACTAGTGAGAGAGGCGGCTGAGGGCTGGTGAAGGGGACCCCTGCACATACTACCTGTGGGTCGAGCCACCACAGGAGGGAGTCAAGTACCGGGCGAGGCAGGGTTACGATCCTGTCCAAGCTGTCCCGGACTGGCTGATACACTGACACTAGCTACGACTGAAGAGGTTGATGTTTGAGTCTGGCATGTTGTACTATGTAGGTACAAGTGGCCATGTGTCCTAAAAGTTTCAGGCAATTCCTTGCTGTGGTGATGGGAACTGCCTGAGACCTCGAATGATGTCGCCAAGGGCTCAAAATCTTGCTTCCCGAAGAAATGCCCTGCTCTGTGTTGAGTCCAGAACCTCCCTCATAAACTCTATCCTCTGAACTGGGGACAGTGTTCATTTTCCCTCATTCAGCAGAAGGCCCAACTTGTGGAAAGACGCTCTTATGAAGGCGACTTGCATCTCCATTTGAGTCCTGAATCGGCCCTTGATCAGCCAGTTGTTGAGGTACGGGAACACCTGTACCTGTCGCCAGCTCAGGAACGTGGCCACGATTGCCATGCACTTGGTGAACACTCGAGGTGCTGCTGACAGGCTGAATGGGAAGACTGTGAACTGGTAGTGGGTATTGTTCACCACAAACCTGAGGTATTTTCTGTGGGACGGAGTTACTGCTATGTGAAAATATGCATCCTTCAAGTCGAGGGTGGCATATCAGTCTTCTGGATCCAATGAAGGGATGACGGAGGCCAGGGAGACCATGCAGAACTTGAGTTTCTTCACAAACCTGTTGAGTTCTTGCAGGTCTAGGATGAGTCTGAGCCTGAGCCCACCCTTGGCTTTCGGTACTAGGAAATACTGGAAATAGAAGCCCTTATCCTTCTGCTCCTGAGGATCCTCTTCCACTGCCCCTGCTCATGAGAGGGGTCCCTGAAGAGAGTTGATGAAAGGGGGTGGAAGGGCAGGCAGGCACAGAATTGGATGGAGTATCCCCTCTCTACTGTGTGGAGCACCCAGCGGTCTGAAGTAATACGGGACCATGCATGGTACAAAGGGGATAGTCGGGACAAAAAGGTAAGGCGGGATGGATCCAGATCTAGCTCTGATGCGCCATCCTCAACTGTGCTTTCAAAAGGCCTGTTTCAGGCCAGGGTCTTGGTTGTGTCTACGATGGTTTTTATGAGTGGCAGGGCAATACGAGAAGGTCCAGAGGGTGTGAGGATATCCACCATGGGATCAGAATCCTCGACTACCTCCTCTGCCTTGATGTCCAGACCCTGGGCAACCCGGTGCAGCAGATGCTCTACCACCCTGCTGTCTTCAAGTGCCAGGGCTATGGCAGTGCCTGCCAGCGTCTCATCCGGCAACGAGAAGGAGGCCCCATGAAAAGTGGCTGCTCCCTGCCGTCAGCACCCAAGGGGTCCCATGACTCTTGAGGGTCCCAAGCAGGTGCCGACACCGATGGTGCCATACCCCTCGGTGCTAGGGCTGTCGGCTCCGAACTCAGTGCCGAAATCAGTATCAGCACCTCTGTTGGTGCCACCAATGGTGCTGAAGCTGATGTCAGTGCCGAAGCCGCTGACGTAGGTGGTGGCGGCTCAGTGGCTGGTCATTTGCTGAAGGCGGAATAAAGGTGGCCAAATTACCGAAGCCTGGCTCTGGTGGAAGGCCCAGGGAGTCCAGAAGGGCCACTACGATGGATTCTGTCATTGCAGCAGCCACGATGCTGGGTAAGCCCGTCTCTCCCACTGCGACCTGGACCTCCTGACTCCTGCTCCTATTGGAGTGGTAGGAGTAGAAGTAAGACTCTGACTCGGAGGTCTCCAAAAAGGAAGACCACAGAGGAGCCGTACTTCAGGGCACCAATCATTGGGAGCTCGGGAACCGACTGGGCTCTCTCTGGAGGAGCTGGTGCCAGAGGGTGCCGTGGAGAAGGAGAGCACTGGGACATCATTGCCGGCTTCCCTCTTGATTGCATCTGTGGGGTGGGGTGGTGTCGAAGGTGCCGTTGTCTCCTTCGTTCTAAGGGGAGGAGTCCTGAGCAAGGAGTCAGCAAGTCCTGAGCTGCCGCAAAAGCCTCCAGAGTTGAGGGGAGTGGCAGTAGCTGGCCACTAGGGTCTGGCGAGCGTGGCGGGCCTGGAATCAACAGGAGTCAACATGGCCCTGCCCAGGAATCTAGTGCTGTGGCCTGACTGGGATCTCACAGTCATCGGCTCCTTGGATTCAGCTCGGGGAGAATGAACCCTCTCCGGCTTCTTTTTCTTCTAAGCCACCGGTGACTGAGACTGGTGCTTACCTGCTGAGTGGTTGCTGGAGGAGCCATTCTGGTGCTGAGCATCTCAGGAAGAGTCCTTTTTCAGCACCAGTTCCCAGGATGATGGTGCTGGGGCGCTCCGCATCCATGAGGACATGCTGGGAGCGGGGTCCCCTAACCCTGGATCTGACTAGGAGCAGAGAGCTGCCTCCAAAAGTAGCACTTTAAATCACTGTTCCCTTTCTTTAAGGGTTCTGGAACGCAACTCACAGCAGATTTTACAACGGTCCTTTTGGTGACCTTCCCCTAGGCACCTTAAACAAGAGGCATGAGGGTCGCTCTTTGGCATGCACTTAGCACAGACCTCACAGGGGACTGCAGCATACCATGGCTCTGGGGATTCGGAAGTGGGGGTGAGACCCCCAACTAACTCTAAACTAACGACCAACTATATACAAATGACCAAGATAGAGGCAATTGCTGAAGCAAGGGCTATGGGACGTTCCAGATAACCGTCACTGGTGGCAAGAAGGAACTGAGGGAGTGGAGGTTCGGCAGGGCCCTATATTGAGCACCATGGAGGCGTGACTCCAGGGGGCACCCAGGCCGACCTGATGGATGCTGCTATGGAAAAAATCTTCCTGCTACCATGCCCATGGAATTGACATGAACAAGCAATCAAAGAAGAACAGAGGTTACTGGTTAACTTTTTTGAGCATAAGCTTTCGTCAGCTACAGCTCACTTCATCCGATGATGAAGCCATTGATTGTGTGTTGGACCTCACAACCTACTTAGGGTGGGCTTAGCCTGTTCTGGGATGGGAGACTGTCAAGGCAAAATCTTCATCCGATGAAGTGAGCTGTAGCTCATGAAAGCTTATGCTCAAATAAATTTATTAGTCTCTACGGTGCCACAAGTACTCCTTTTCTTTTTGCGAATACAGACTAACATGGCTGCTACTCTAAAACCTGGTTAACTTTTGTGTACTGTGACAAAGTTCCTGCTCTACCTTGGTGGGTCTTGCGCTTATTGGCGGATTTGCTCGCCTTGGAGCTTCACGGCAGCCCTCAGCTTGGCCGTTTTTCTGAATTCACAGTCCAGGTCGACTCCTCCTGTGTCTGACCAGGATTTGGGGGGAACCCGGGCCCATCCTCTACTCTGGGTTCAAGCCCAGAGCCCTGTGGAATGCAGCTGTCTAGAGTACCTCTTGGAACAGCTGTGCAACAGCTGCAACTCCCTGGGCTACTTCCTCATGGCCTCCTCCAAATACCTTCTTTATCCTCACCATAGGACCTTCCTCCTGGTATCTGATAATGCTTGTACACCTCAGTCCTCCAACCGTCCACGGTCTCACTCCTAGTGCCTCTTGCTCCCAGCTCCTCACACACACACACCACAAACTGAAGTGAGCTCCTATTTAAAACCCAGATGCCCTGATTAGACTTCCTTAATTGATTCTAGCAGCTTCTTGATTGGCTGCAGGTGTTCTAATCTGCCTGTCTTAATTGTCTCTAGAAGGTTCCTGATTGTTCTGGAACCTTTCCTGTTACCTTACCCAGGGAAAAGGAACCTACTGAGCCTGGGGCTAATATATCTGCCTTCTATTACTCTCCTATAGCCATCTGGCCCAACCCTGTCTCAGTACTCTCTAGTAGAGGAAAACACAGTGTAGGGCCTATATTACCTACAGCCATTGATTGTGTGTTGGACCTCACAACCTACTTAGGGTGGGCCTAGCCTGTTCTGGGATGGGAGACTGTCAAGGCAAAATCTAGATGCTGCAAAAAGTGGCGCTAACACTTTAGTAGGTGGCACTTTACAGCCAGTATTGAACCAGAATCCCAGCATGGTGCTTAAGGGTGCTGTAATTCTAAAGCTGCTATCTTTCAGAAAGGTAAATTCAAGTTCCCAACCACTAGTGGTCACTGACCATTCAAACACATGCTCATCTTTAGGGTGCTATGGTGAGGGAGGGGAGTGAGTTAGCTACACTGCTGTGTCTCTCCTACTCTGTATCCCTGCGAGCAGCAGTCCTTTCTCCCTGTTTCTTCCACTCCCTCTCAGCTGCTCAGTGTAGCCTCTTTCCCCATGACCATTGGAAAAGAGCCCTCCCTCTTAGTGAAATAGCCTGTCACCACTCACCTGCCTCTGCTTGTACCTTCAGAGCTTGCACAGAGCTGTAAAAAGTTGCATCCAGTGTTACAAAAACTGCTAAAAGAAACAAAAGCAAAGAGTTTTGGAACTGATCTCATGTGTCAGGGCATAAGCCAACCTCTAGTCACTGTGGGTTAGGACAAAAATTTCTAATCAAATTTCCTTATTCTATAACTACCTACTGTAGGGTTCCTGGCACCTTTCCATGAAGCAGTTGATGCTGATCACTCATGAGCAGGATGCTGGACGAGGTGAATCAGTGATCTGGTCTAATCTAATCTGGCAATTCTTATGTTTTTATGTTTGTGCCAGCTTCTCCCCATCATAGCTTATTCTGCTGTCACTGGACTACTGCTGGCTCCTGGCAAGAGATGGGGCAGCCAGGTAGAGCAGGGCCTGATTACTGGTGGAGGAGATGTTAGGTGGATTCTCCATCACTGACAATTTTTAAATCAAGATTAGATTTAGGGTAGTCCTGAAGGTGTTTTACATTCTAGAATTAGCCACTATCTTGAGGGTTAGAGATTCAGTGTCTCTCTCCTAAGTAGGGGTTTTGTTCCAAGTGCCACAGTTAAATTTAAGCATGGGTAATTATAAATTAAATTCCCCCTATAGGCTGATCTGCAGAAGGTATTATTGAATTTCTGTTCTAAACTTGTTTAGCTTTGCTGCTCTGATCCATCTCAGAAGCTGCTGCACATCAGTGATGGATGAACAATTCGCAAGTGTGATAAGGAAGGTTAAGATTTTGTCATGGTTACTTTTAGTTAAAGTCATGGCCAGGTCACAAGCAGTAAGCAAAAATTCATGGGAGCCTGTGACCTGTGCCTGTAACCGGGCAGCAGAACAGGTGGGGGGAGGGGAGGAATGATAGCTGGAGCCCCATGGGGGAAGACTGACAACCCAAGCCCCACCGTCATGGGGTGGGGGCACAGCTCCAACTCCAGCCACAAGGGAAGGGGGCACAGCCCTAAAGCTGTGGGGCAGGGGCACACAGTGCAGGCTCCGGTGCTGACTGCAGCCACGGGGGCAGCTGTGCCGGGGGAGACAGGGGGTACACTGCACAGCCCTGGTTCTGGCCCCGGTGGCAGGTGCTGACAGCTGAAGCCGAAGAAGTCACGGAGGTCTGGTAAAGTCACAGAATCCATGACAGCCATGATCTCCGTGACTAAATTGTATCAATGATAAGGAATTGACTAGTAAGTATGTATATGACGCTCCTTTACAGGAAAAAATTAGAACTACACACCTGTGTGTTATAGCCTCTATACTGGTAATAATTAAAGGAAATTCTGTACCTCAGTTGTTTAAGGCCTCTATCTCTGCTCCCACCATGGAGTTATGAGTTTATTTATTATTTAATGACAGCAGTGTCTAGCAGCCAACCCCAAGAGTGGTGCCTCATTGTGCTGGGCATTGTACAAATACAGAATAGTACACAGTCCCTGCCCCAAAGAGCTTACAATATCAATAGACAAGACAGACATGTGGTGGCAGAAGGAGTGGAACACACAAGCTGAGTGAACAATGTGATGGCAGCAAATCTCATATCAGTTCCACAATTTTGTGTGTGGAGGGTGTTTATGCTAAATGGAAATAAAAGGGAGGGGGAAGAGGGCAGAGCAGGGGAGAAGAAGGGAAGAGGGGTAGTGGAATGAATCTGAAGTGAAGAGACTCAGAGGTTTGGGGCAAGCAGCCAAACAGCACAGAGCAGAGAAAGTTCAGTCAAAACTGTGGAAAGCTCTCTAAGTGTCCAAAGGTCTCTGCTTTAGCTGATTCTGCTCCTACTTGCTGGACTTCCCTCAGAGTGTGGGGAAGGGGAAGTCTTTCAAGCCTGCACAGTTCTGGGTGCTGGGGGTAGAAGTGGCCCAGTTAGCCCCCATTTTACCCCCTCCATCCAGTCCCTGCTTTGCTTGCTTCAGCTCCTACTGGCTGATGTCTCTGGCTGGTTCTGAGCGGCCCTGGTTTGCATTAGAATGACAAACATTAAGGTCCAGACTTTCAGCCGGTGCAGCTTTATTACAGTCAATAGAGCTATGCTGATTTCACCAGGTAAGCAGCTGCCCCAAACTTTCTGTATAGCAATGGGTTAGTTACAATATACAGTCTAAATGCATTGGGAGAGAGCATGTTCTCATTATGGCGTACAGAGTTCGGTTTCAACAGGAGCTTTAAATTTCACCCACTGATGGCCTCTTCTTCAATCAGGAGCAACCCACAACTGGGAAGAATGGAGAGAAGGAAACAAAGAAAAAGGGAGGAAGAGGAAACAAAAAAACCAAAAAAAAAAACCTCAAAAAGCTTGTACACCAGGAACAGAGGAAGCTTTGAGAATTCTGCCCATGATTTTCAGAAGTGACTAGTGACTTCTGGCTCCTCAACTTTAAGACATATTAAAGGGACTTGATTTTTAGAGGTTATGTGTTCAGACCTTTCTGGAACACGAAGCCCCTTTAAGGTACCCAAAAATCAATCACAAGTCCCTTTTGAAAATCTTGTTCTTTGTCTACTGCAGCACTCAATGCCCTCTGTAACTGTTGTTCAGCACTTAGATACCATTGTGACAGAAACCTTAGGAAAAAAAAGATAGCATTGTGTGGTTGCGGTGTATGAAAGGTTAAAACTAGGAACCTACACCATGTAGTGCATGATGGGAACTAGTAGGAACACACTGAATTTTACAATTTCCCCAAACAAGTCAATGTGAAGGAGAAATCTAGATACAAAGGCCTGGAGGCAAAAAGGGACTTAGGCATTGCAGTGCTCAGCACTGCAACATCTAACTCCGGGGCACCTAGAAAAATCACAGGAATAACACTGCAATCCACAAAGCCTCAGTTAGGCACGTAGGCTCCCTGTACAATGAATTGGAAGAGGTAGGTGCCTTGAAATGTGATCCACAAAAGCCAGCACAGTAGACCAGGAACCACCTCAGGAGCCAACGGGTGGCAGGCTCAGAAGCTGCCTAACTCCATACACAACAGTTAGGGAAGGCTGTTCTCCCTTATAACCTTTAGCCCAGTGGTTAGGGAACTCAGCAGAGAAGTGGACAAACATGGGTTCAAGTCCTCCCTTTGCCTGAGGAGAAGGGATTTGAAGAGGGATCTCCTATCTCTCAAACGAGTGCTTTAACCATCAGACCATAGAAAGAGTCTCCCCCTTTCTCTGGCACAATTCATATTTATTTATTCCATCAATTACTTAATTAATGTGGAACAAGTTCAATAGGAGAGATTGAGGGAGCCCAAAAATCGGAATATTCGATTGTCCAGGAGTGAGGTCACTCACCTAAGAGGTAGCAGATCTCTCTTAAATCCCTACTCATTTGGGGGTGGGGTGGTGGGTCTGAAATAGGGGTCTCCCATATCCCCAGTGAGCATCCTAACCACTGGGCTAAAGGTTATAAAGGAGATCCTCCCTTGCCCCAGCTATTCGGTGGAGAGAGAGGCAGCCTATGAGCACACATACCAGATTAGGCAAGATAGATAGAGGAGCACCCGTCCTCCCCTGGTTCACGTATCATTCTGGTGCTTAGGCGGGAGATGGGTCTCTGGCTGCCTAGAGGGAGGCATCAGTGCACATGCTCAGAGGCAGGAACATAGGCACTGATGGAATTTTTACTGCAAAAGCTTTAGGCACTAAGTGAGTTTAGGCACCTACAGGCTTAGACAGCAGCTGAGCAGGAGTTTTATGGATTACTGTGGAAGTGGGACTTAGGCACCTAAGTACCCTTGTGGATCCAGGCTGTAACTATTTGATTTTGATGAGCTAAAGTTTCCTAACTTTCTGGTTATGCTCATTTTGGGATCAAAGTATTCTGTCCTGACTTAGGTCCTGTTCTTGTGAACAGTTGCACTTGTGTGGACACCTGCACGGATGAGGAGTCCCATTGAAGTAGGGTATATTGTAACATATCTATGGCCAAACAGAAACTTAATTGACAGGGGTCTGCATTAATAAACTATTTGCATCTTACTTTGTAGACTAACAGTTGTTCTAAATTACACATTCCTTTTAATTTCAGCCAGGTGTCAACTCTCCCCAGCAGATCTAAAAGTCATTCCAAATTAATTTTGTACTGGGTGCTGTTCATCCCAGCACTTTCATTTAAATTGAAGACTAAAAGATTTCTCACATCTGAAAAATTCATAATATAATTCTGAGATGAAATGCAGGGGGGGCGGCGGAAACAGCATTTCAAAGATTCTCCTCTTCTTCGCTTCATAAAAATATAATTAATTGCTTCTTCTGTTAATTTAATACTGTGACTAATCCTACTAAAAGGGATTATTTAGAAAAGGCAAAAGTGTATCTTACATTGTCTCTGCCATTCAGCCGTCTTCAAAGAACAAAACTGAAAGGATCCACAACTTTGATTTTTTTTTTTAAAGAGGTACTTTTCAAAATGAGCATTTTAGATCACTGATTCAATTTAAACCCTGTTAAACTGCAAGGAAAATGGTGTATTCAGAAATTACTTTGTCAAATTTTTATACTAAAGTTAAATCCCTTTAGGAGGCATTTGAAAAGTATTCAAGGATCAGAGAATCACTCTCTCAGAGCCTTTTTTATAGACTGTATATATACTTTAGATGTCACTTTATCTTTGACAGTTCCGGTAATAGGAACACTCGGAATAGATACAGAATGTATCTATTCCAAGTAAAATACAATTTCATTCTCCTCCTTACAATAGTATTAAAAGAATGTCTGGCATTTTAGTTTATTATTAATTTTCCCTATGACTTACTGCAGAGAATTTACTAGCTTAAATTAAATTATTTTCCAAAGAATTACTTCTTTCCCCACAACATACCCATTTACAAATTTCTTAGATGGTGAAATTCCTGCCATCTTAGGTTTTTCCTATATTTGGGGACAGCACTTAACACATGTGGATGCAACCTTAATATAAACAATTATAATTATAAACTGTCAGTTTATTAAGACCCTGATTCAGCAAGGTACTCACTCATGTGCCTAACTTTAAGAATCAGGCTACATTGGCTACAGAGGGATTACTTTGTGTTTAAAGTTAAGCGCAATTATAAAGGAGTGAAGTCAGCATCACCAAAAGACTGGTCACAGGGAGGTAGAGGTAACCACTGTAAAATATCAGCAAATTGGGTTTAAAAAAAAAGCAGAGCAGGGCAGGGAAGGGGTGGGGTGTGGGGGGAATCCTTTTTGAGCCTCTTATCTCTCTCTCTACTTAATTCTATTCTCAAAGAATTTACACTGGTTTGATCCCATAATCTTTAGTCATCCTAAATTTACACTGAGATCAATTGAAATTTTGCCTCAGTCAGGTCTGCAGGACTGGTCCTACTGAGGCAACCTCATGATTCAAATGGTAAATCTATTACGAACATACACTTCCCTTCCTTTGGTTCTTTCTTCATATTAAATTGCTTTTCTGTAACCAGGAGAGCTTATTGCTGTGTGAGCCTGGAATAACACTCACTGAGACAGTCTATTAGAGACAAGATAGGTGAAGTAATTTCTTTTATTGTACCAACTTCTGTTGGTGAGAGAGACAAGCTTACACGGAGCTCTTCCTCAAGTCTGGGAAATGTACTCAGAGTATCACTGCAAAATACAAGGTGGAACAGATTGTTCAGCGTAAGTAGTTAACACAGACAGCTGTGGCTCCCTTTCAGTGTTGCGCTATCAGCTGGATGAGGGGGTTATTGGAGAGCAATCTGAGTTGCTCACTGACAGGCCCAAGGAAGGGGCTGGGGTTTTAAATGGAGCATAAGGTGAGGAAGGAAAGAGCTATAATGTTATTCACGACATTGTCCATGCAGGTGCAACCCTGCAGTCATTTTATAGTAACCCTCACCCTGGCACTAGCACCTGCAATGCAGCAGCACAGAAAACTGTCCTGGGGTGAGAAACAGCCAATGAAAGGGCAGCTCGAGCTGGGGTGGGGGCTTGGAACCCACCAGAGGTGGGCAACTGGACAAAAAAACTGTTAGGGAAGAAGAAGAATCGAGATGTGAGCCGGTGGATGAACTGGATCCTGGGTAGGAGGAAAGGTGATAAAATAAAAACAACAGGAGAATAAAAGTAGGGGACTAGGAGGTTAGAAAGAGGAAAGAAGGAAAATAGGAAAGATTTCAGGTCAGGAGAAGCAGAAACAAAAATATACCTGGGTATGTTAGCAGACACTGTTAGAGAAGGGAAGTAAAGGGAAATAAAATCTACAGCTGTATCAGAAATAGTATTAAGGGAAAATAACTGAAAGGAAATAGAATTGCTGACAAAGAGAATTGATCACAAAGCTCTGTTAAATGAAGACAGATCCTGGAAGCAGTAAACAAGAAGCCCATCCACAAAGGATTTCAAGTATATGAACAGAGAGAATGACTGTTTGAACATCTATTGACGGAAAACAGTTCAAAGGTGCCTAAATGGAGAAGCGAGGTCCCAATAGGTGAAGAAACCCCACTTGTGGATGAACGCAATGAAAAGAGGTACAGCCACAGAACACTGAATCTAAGGAGCACTTCAAGTCCAGGAGAAGAAAAAGAACAGGACAGTTGGACTTACAGCCAAGGAGAGGAAAAGCTGATTCTTCTCTGCAGTGATCTCTCAATGGTAATGCATTTGGTACTAACTGCACAGCATGTACAAGCTCACAACAGTTAATGTATTGGTAACCTACAGTTGTTTATTAAGTGTAATAGGAAGAGAGCCTGAGACATAAGCCCTTGTATCAGAGGCCTGGTATGAGGCAGGACCTGCTCCAGAATCTGGCAAGAACAGGGCTGATATTGCAGAAATACACATTCCTAAGAAGTGCTAAGTACACAAGTACTCATGCAAACACATCTCGATATCAAGTGGTACCAGAACATCCCGATATCAAGGATGGTACAAAAACATTACCCAAGGATAACAGAATCACACTGACCCCTCCTAAATGATAAGTCAGGAGGACAGTACGTAACTTGCTTTTATCAGGGTATAAAGATGTATCTCAGAGGATACGGACCCTGGACTTCAGGAAAGCAGACTTTGACTCCCTCAGGGAACAGATGGCCAGGATCCCCTGGGGGACTAACATGAAAGGGAAGGGAGTCCAGGAGAGCTGGCTGTATTTCAAGGAATCCCTGTTGAGGTTACAGGGACAAACCATCCCGATGAGTCGAAAGAATAGTAAATATGGCAGGCGACCAGCTTGGCTTAATGGTGAAATCCTAGCGGATCTTAAACATAAAAAAGAAGCTTACAAGAAGTGGAAGGTTGGACATATGACCAGGGAAGAGTATAAAAATATTGCTCGGGCATGTAGGAAAGATATCAGGAGGGCCAAATCGCACCTGGAGCTGCAGCTAGCAAGAGATGTCAAGAGTAACAAGAAGGGTTTCTTCAGGTATGTTGGCAACAAGAAGAAAGCCAAGGAAAGTGTGGGCCCCTTACTGAATGAGGGAGGCAAGCTAGTGACAGAGGATGTGGAAAAAGCTAATGTACTCAATGCTTTTTTTGCCTCTGTTTTCACTAACAAGGTCAGCTCCCAGACTGCTGTGCTGGGCAACACAAAATGGGGAAGAGATGGCCAGCCCTCTGTAGAGATAGAGGTGGTTAGGGACTATTTAGAAAAGCTGGACGTGCACAAGTCCATGGGGCCGGACGAATTGCATCCGAGAGTGCTGAAGGAATTGGCGGCTGTGATTGCAGAGCCCTTGGCCATTATCTTTGAAAACTCGTGGCGAACGGGGGAAGTCCCGGATGACTGGAAAAAGGCTAATGTAGTGCCCATCTTTAAAAAAGGGAAGAAGGAGGATCCTGGGAACTACAGGCCGGTCAGCCTCACCTCAGTCCCTGGAAAAATCATGGAGCAGGTCCTCAAAGAATCAATCCTGAAGCACTTAGAGGAGAGGAAAGTGATCAGGAACAGTCAGCATGGATTCACCAAGGGAAGGTCATGCCTGACTAATCTAATCGCCTTTTATGATGAGATTACTGGTTCTGTGGATGAAGGGAAAGCAGTGGATGTATTGTTTCTTGACTTTAGCAAAGCTTTTGACACGGTCTCCCACAGCATTCTTGTCAGCAAGTTAAGGAAGTATGGGCTGGATGAATGCACTATAAGGTGGGTAGAAAGCTGGCTAGATTGTCGGGCTCAACGGGTAGTGATCAATGGCTCCATGTCTAGTTGGCAGCCGGTGTCAAGTGGAGTGCCCCAGGGGTCGGTCCTGGGGCCCGTTTTGTTCAATATCTTCATAAATGATCTGGAGGATGGTGTGGATTGCACTCTCAGCAAATTTGCGGATGATACTAAACTGGGAGGAGTGGTAGATACGCTGGAGGGGAGGGATAGGATACAGAAGGACCTAGACAAATTGGAGGATTGGGCCAAAAGAAATCTAATGAGGTTCAATAAGGATAAGTGCAGGGTCCTGCACTTAGGATGGAAGAATCCAATGCACCGC
Source organism: Dermochelys coriacea (assembly GCF_009764565.3). NCBI lineage: Eukaryota > Metazoa > Chordata > Testudines > Dermochelyidae > Dermochelys > Dermochelys coriacea. Next base: position 49,323,439 of record NC_050068.2, read on the forward strand.
TACAGACTAGGGACCGAATGGCTCGGCAGCAGTTCTGCGGAAAAGGACCTAGGGGTGACAGTGGACGAGAAGCTGGATATGAGTCAGCAGTGTGCCCTTGTTGCCAAGAAGGCCAATGGCATTTTGGGATGTATAAGTAGGGGCATAGCGAGCAGATCGAGGGACGTGATCGTTCCCCTCTATTCGACACTGGTGAGGCCTCATCTGGAGTACTGTGTCCAGTTTTGGGCCCCACACTACAGGAAGGATGTGGATAAATTGGAAAGAGTACAACGAAGGGCAACGAAAATGATTAGGGGTCTAGAGCACATGACTTATGAGGAGAGGCTGAGGGAGCTGGGATTGTTTAGTCTGCAGAAGAGAAGAATGAGGGGGGATTTGATAGCTGCTTTCAACTACCTGAAAGGGGGTTTCAAAGAGGATGGCTCTAGACTGTTCTCAATGGTAGCAGATGACAGAACGAGGAGTAATGGTCTCAAGTTGCAATGGGGGAGGTTTAGATTGGATATTAGGAAAAACTTTTTCACTAAGAGGGTGGTGAAACACTGGAATGCGTTACCTAGGGAGGTGGTAGAATCTCCTTCCTTAGAGGTTTTTAAGGTCAGGCTTGACAAAGCCCTGGCTGGGATGATTTAACTGGGACTTGGTCCTGCTTTGAGCAGGGGGTTGGACTAGATGACCTTCTGGGGTCCCTTCCAACCCTGATATTCTATGATTCTATGATTCTATGAAGTATCCTTGGCCAGCCTAATGAGCAGTGGAAAGTCCTGCCACTGACTGCGCTGCATCCATTGTCATGGGTATACATGTCTTAGTATCCCTGTAGAGTCTGCCAGGTGCTATTCCCGTGCTTCGTCAACAATAAACCTGGCTGGGTGCCTTCGTACCTTAACAGATCTTGTGGTCATTGGGCGGTTCGCTTGAGGTCTGCTGTGCCAACTGTCTGCGCAGAGCTGGGACAGCACACAGGGAGAAAACACACACAACCACACACACACGCACATGCACACACACACAGCCAAATATCTAACCACATTAAGCAGTAAGTCTTTGGTAATGTTCTATATTATTTACGCCCCTGGAATAATTTTGGGGTTTCCCCTTATAAAGTTCTAAAAATTTAAAATGATCCCTTGTCCTGGTTTGCCTCTGCCTCTTCTTACAGTTAGCATAACCTACTCCAAAGTCACCACATTTTCTCAGATAAAGCTCCTATCGATGTCAATGGGAGTTTTGCCCAAGTAAAGACTAGCGCTGTTTTAGTGCCCTATGCAGCAGGGCAGTGATTTTATTGAGTTATACCATGAAAATTCTGTGCTTTGGCTTCCTTAGAACTTCTAGACGGACAATATGAACTTGAGAAGAAATCTTTTGAAGGTTGTTTAAACCTGAAAACTGTTTCCTTCTTCTAAAGCAATAGCTGTGTTGTTCTGTGCAGTGAGCGACTGGAGGACAACAGTCATATTTACAAGTTGCTCAGTCAGTGACAAGCTGTCACTTAGCTTAATGACATGGAACAGATGGCCAAGCCCTAGTAACCAGGTAACAGATTGTTAAGTGCATGTGGCTAAGATCTGAAACAAAGATAGATTGTCAACATGACAGCAGTAATAAGACCACCAATGACCAATTACAATCTAAAAATGAATAATTAAATTGAAAAAAGCTTAACAGGCCACTGACAGTCCAATAGAAACATGGAAAAACACAAGACCTGATTCTGGGCTCACACCTGTTTTACAATGCTCTAACTTGTAACAGAATAGGAAAGCTTAGAGATAGAGTTGTTCCTCATTGATGCAAGTTCCTAGAGGAAGGAGGAGGCAGCAACTCTGGTTAATAGCATGGTCGAGCTTTCTGGGATGCACCAGGCAGAGCTACCTGTGTAATATCCACTAGAAGTAAACTTACAATTTACTTCATAAATCCATTACAAACTTGCCTCTTTTCAAAGACCTGTCAGTGCCAGGGACACTAGAACACAGAAGTTCAATGGAGTTACTCCTGGTTTGTACCAGTGTAAGTGAGAAAAGAACAATTAGCCCATAACACTTAGCAAGAATTCCGCTGATAGGCAGTGGCGCGAGCTGATAAGGACAGCACTCCTCAGCAACAAACTGCAGGGATGTCCTGCCAGTCCCACCAAACACTGCAACTACCATCTTCCAATTAGGCTGCAAGATATGTGGAGCAAGGACCATACCTGTGTCTGTGTTTATTTAGTGCCTATCCCAATGGGACCCCAGTCCTGACTGGGTTCTTTGGGTTTACCATAATAAGTAATAGGATTCTGGGTTTCCTTCCTTTCATAGAAGCACTCCAAGATGTTGGCTGCAGAGGAGTATGCAGCAGGGTTTGTTAGTTCAGGCTGCGAGCTTCCATTAAAACTCCTGCACTTAGGAACATCATGTTAGCATATCCCATTGGAAATTGGAGGATGGAGCACAGACAATGTAATATGTATAAAAATAGGATATTGTGGTTTAGGAGTTCATCTTTCTCCTGCTCTCTCTTACTCACCTTAATCCCCTGTTTGCAATAAAAAAATTAGTTGCTGTGGCAATAATTACAATTTTCAACTGGAGGATTATGACTTCAGGAGGAGAAAATGCAGCAGGAGCAGATGAACTCTTAAAAACAAGGGTCAGGAAGTGGGAGCCTCCATCTGAGTAAAGTATTTCCATTGACTTCAGATGAATCACTGCCTTCAAATGGGACTACTCACATGAGTAAAAGTTAAGCATGTGCAGGATTGGGGCATATAAAAGTTAAGCATCATCACTGCTATTAATAATAAATAATAATAATAATAATAATAAAAGAGAAATTATGTAATAGAATGGTCTCTGAATAGAGAGGGGACCTTATTCTCCTCTACCTCGCACCATCATTTATAACTATGCAATGTTTACCATACTGCCACTCTGGTTTGGTAGAGTTTTTGAAATTGTTTGCAGAGAGGCATGAGTGTATGGTGAAATAAAAAAAGAAAAAAAGTGTAAAGGCTGTTTTAGGGTCACCTACACCACTTTATACTGTGGGTTTGTAATTGTTTTCTGTATAATGCTGTACTTGCTGTTAGACATAGGACCTTACCAAATTCACAGCCATGAAAAATGTGTCATGGACTGTGAAATCTGGTCTCCCCCCATGAAATCTGGCCTTTGGTGTGGTTTTACCCTATAGTATGCAGATTTCAAGGGGGAGACCAGCATTTCTCAAATTGGGGGTTCTGTCCCAAAAGGGAGGTTTTTTGGGGGGTGGAGATGTCACAAGGTTATTTTAGCGGGGGGTCTCGGTATTGCCACCCTTATTTCTGTGCTGCCTTCAGAGCTCAGCAGTTGGAGAGCGGCAGCTGTTGGCTTGGCACCCAGCTCTGAAGGCAGCGCCCCACCAGCAGCAGTGCAGGAGTAAGTGTGGCAATACCAGACCATGACACCCTTACTTCTGTGCTGCTGCCTTCAGAGCTGGGTGGCCAGATAGTGGCAGCTGCTGACTTAGGTCTCAGCTCGGCAGGCAGCAGCACAGAAGTAAGGGTGGCAATACCATTCCATGCCACCCTTATTTCTGCACTGCTGTTGGCGGCAGCTCTGCCTTCAGAGCTGGGATCCTGACCAGCAGCCACCACTCTCCAGCTGTGCAGCTTTAAAGGCAGTGCCGCCGTCAGCAGCAGCGCAGAAGTAAGGGTAGCAGTACCGCAACCTCCCCTACAATAACCTTGTGACCCCACCACAACTCCTTTTTGGGTCAGGACCCCTACAATTCCAACACCATGAAATTTCAGATTTAAATAGCTGAAATCATGAAATTTCTGATTTTTAAAATCCGCTGATCACGAAATTGACCAAAATGGACTGTGAATTTGATAGGGCCCTAGTTATACGGGTTTAAATCAGGCATTAATCACTGGAGTTAATTATGGATTTACACCAATGTAACCGAGATGAGAATCTTGCCCTTCAGGCAAGAATCCCCATGAAAGCCACAGGGAACACTGAAGGCGTTAAAAGGACTCTTGAAAGAAATAACAGTTAACTTGTATTAGAATACACACAGTAATTTAAATAATTTTGCATTTTTTTAAACTGCCATTGCAACCTGGGCTGCAACAATGACAACCGAGATCTCTCTCTTAGATGTCCTTACAACCACACAACAGGGCAGCAGGTCTCTGTACGAGCATAAGCACAAGCACAAGCAGTGGCATGCTGCACTTTGTTTAGACCTTGCATGCTTTCTTCCTGGTTGTGAAGAGGCAGGGTGATGAAAGAATCCTGTTCTCTAAAGCTCAAAAATACAAAATAGACAGCTAGAGCAAAGGATAGAATATGATGTGCACCCACAGTTAGTGGGGCTAATTTTAGGCCTTTCAACTTCAGTGGAGTGCTTTTAAAAATTCCTCATTGTGATAAAATGTCAGAATGGAATTCCATTAATGCAGAACTTCTCAGCAGATTTCTATATTGTAGTATTGACAACCAACACATTTCACAAGAGTTTTCTAGGCAACAGGTATTTGCAATGCAGCTCTGACAGGAGAATTTTTCCCTTTATAAAAGTGATCCCTTTTCTAACAATCTCTTCCATGCAGAGAAGTGTCATGGCTTTCGTGATAATATCCCCGATGAGTCACAACCGATACTCTTCTGATTTCACTGTCAAAGAGAGGCTAATTAATCTGATTTCACACATTCAGATCTTTCCCCATTTGCTAACATTCTTAAAACTTTCTCCAACGAAAAAAGCAGTGTGGGCAGAAGAGTCTTCCTAGCAACACTGGGCCAAGTCTTCAAACTGGTGCAAACTGGCATACTCCATTGATTTCAGTAAGGCTAGGCACATTTACACCAGTTCAGGATCTGGCCCTCTGTTTAGTTTGCTGTACTGCCAAAAACATGATAGATTAAACTGAAGTTATCTTTCATAGAATGCCATTAACTTTAAGGGAAGCCCTTTGCTATTCTTTCCAGCAGTTTCTTTCCTCCTAGTGGGACAAGGGAACTGATCAAATAGTGAAGTAATTTCTATTTATTACCTAATTATCAGAGTATCTGGCTGAGAGAGAAAGAAAGAAGCAGCACATGATGGCTTTGCCTTTACATACAAAGGAAAGAAATGGCATATCTTAATTAAAAGTAAAAGCTTGGTCTCAACACTGCCCCCACCTTAAGTAGTCCAGGAACTCAATACATAGGAGAGTTTAACAAGGTTTCATCCATATATAAATCCATTGCATACCCACATCTTGAATACTGTGTGCTATTCTGGTCACCCCATATATATATTAGAATTGGAAGAGCTATAGAGAAGGGCAACAAAAATTATCAGATGTACGGAACAGCTCCCCTATGAGGAGAGAGTAAAAAAGTTGGGACTTTTCAGCTTGAAAATCAGACAACTGAGGGGGAATATGACAGAGGTCTATACAATCATGAATGGTGTGTAGAAAGCGAATGAGGAAGTGCTATTTACTGCTTCACATAAGACAAGAACCAGGGGTCACCCAATGAAATTAATAGGCAACAGGTTTAAAACTAACGTAAGGAAGTACTTCTTCACACAACGCATAGTCAACCTAAGGAACTCATTGTCAGGGGATGCCTTAAAGGCCAAAAGTATAACTCTTCAAAAAAGAATTTGATACGTTCATGGAGGGCAGGTCCATCGCTGGCTAATAGCCAAGATGGTCAAGGATGCAACCCCTAGCCTCTGACTGCCAGAAACTGGGAGTGGACAATGAGATGGATCACTTGACGATTGCCTGTTCTGTTCACTCCCTCTGAAGCACCTGGCATTGGCCACCATCGGAAGACAAGATACTAGGCTAGATGGCTGTGACAGACTGTACCTCTATGTTCACCACTTTTACAAGACTATAATAGATTTTGTACAAAGCATGCCTTGTGAGGTATCATTTGAAAACTCAATGTGCTGAACATTATTGTCCTGGTAAAATATGTGTGGCAACATTGTATGTAAAATTATAAGATTCTACTGTATGACTTTACTGAGACATGCTCCAATTTTAGAAAAGTATGCACAAAACAGTTCCTCAGAGACAATAAGCAAAATGAGACCTCTGCCAGGTGTGAGCATAATCAAATGGATTATCATCTGGTTAAGCAGCCATTCTTTGGCAGGAAGAAGGGTGGGAGTGAGAAATTTACTTGGCAAACAGACTTGCTGTTGCCTGAACCCCAGCTGGAGAGGATTCTCAAAGAGCAGAAATGTTATAAGGGAGAAGAGAGAGCACAAATTACTTCTCTCCCCCCATCTCTAAGGAGAATCATTGAACTGGGGGAGGGATACTGGCCAAAAAGATCCAGTCAAATGGCTATAAGCTGTGGTGAGAGAAATCTTTGCTTTGAATTCACTTAGAGTATGTCTACACTACGAAATTAGGTCGAATTTATAGAAGTCAGTTTTTTAGAAATATTTTTTATATAGTCGATTGTGTGTGTCCCCACACAAAATGCTCTAAGTGCATTAATTCGGCGGAGTGCTTCCATAGTACCGAGGCTAACGTCAACTTCTGGAGCTTTGCACTGTGGATAGCTATCCACAGTTCCCGCAGTTTCTGCTGCCCATTGGAATTCTGGGTTGAGATCCCAGTGCCTAATGGGACAAAAACATTGTCACGGGTGGTTCTTGGTACATGTCGTCAGGCCCTCCCTCCATGAAAGCAACGGCAATCAATCATTTCACGCCTTTTTTCCTGGGTTACCTGTGCAGATGCCATACCATGGCAAGCATGGAGCCTGCTCAGCTCATTGTCACCGTACGTCTCCTGGGTGCTGGCAGACGCGGTACTGCATTGCTACACAGCAGCAGTTCATTGCCTTGTTGCAGCAGAGGGTGCAATACGCCTGATAACCAACGTCATCATGTCCTAGATGCTCTTGGCTGCCTTGGTAAGGTCGGTCAGGAGCGCCTGAGCAGACATGGGCACAGGGACTGAAATAGGAGTGACTCGACCAGGTCATTCTCTTTAGTCCCGCTGGCAGTCGTATTGCACCATCTTCTGGTGAGCAGCCAGGAGATGAGGATGGCTAGCAGTCCTACTGCACCGTCTGCTGCAGCCAAAGATGTGAAAGATAGATGGAGTGGATCAAAACAAGAAATACACCAGATTTGTTTTGTATTCATTTGCTCCCCCCTCTCTCCCTCCCTCCATTAAATTAACAGCCGACAATCATTTCAGTGAGGTTTGTCAGGGTCACCTTGAAAAATGTAATGGAGATTCAGTCCTGCCTGGAATACCGGGGGGGGGGGGGAAGGGATCACTCAGTGGCTTGAGCATTGGCCTGTTAAACCTAGGGTTTTGAGTTCAATCCTTGAGGGGGCCATTCTGTGTGACAGTTGTTTTTGTTTCTCCTTGATGTAAAGCCACCCCTTTGTTGATTTTAATTCCCTGTAAGCCAACCCTGTAAGCCAAGTCATCAGTCGCCCCTCCCTCCATCAGAGCAACGGCAGACATGCCTTTCTTTCGTTCCATGCCTTTTTTCCTGTGCAGACACCATACCACGGCAAGTATGGAGCCTGCTAAGATCACTTTGGCAATTAGGAGCATATTAAACACCACATGCATTATCCAGCAGTATATGCAGCACCAGAACCTGGCAAATCGAAACCGGGCGAGTAGGCGATGTCAGCGCGGTTACGAGAGTGATGAGGACATGGACACAGACTTCTCTCAAAGCAAAGGCCCTGCCAATGTGGGCATCGTGGTGCTAATGGGGCAGGTTCATGTGGTGGAATGCCGATTCTGGGCTCAGGAAACAAGCACAGACTGGTGGGACCGCATAGTGTGGCGGGTCTGGGACGATTCCCAGTGGCTGTGAAACTTTCGCATGCGTAAGGGCACTTTCATGGAACTTTGTGACTTGCTTTCCCCTGCCCTGAAGTGCCAGAATACCAAGATGAGAGCAGCCCTCACAGTTGAGAAGTGAGTGGCAATAACTCTGTGGAAGCTTGCAATGCCAGACAGCTACCTGTCAGTCGGGAATCAATTTGGAGCGGGCAAATCTACTGTGGGGGCTGCTGTGATGCAAGTAGCCAACGAATCAAAGATCTGCTTTCAAGGGTAGTGACCCTGGGAAATGTGCAGGTCATAGTGGATGGCTTTGCTGCAATGGGATTCCCTAACTGTGGTGAGGCCATAGACAGAACCCATATCCCTATCTTGGCACCGGAGCACAAAGCCGGCAAGTACATAAACCACAAGGTACTTTTCCATAGTGCTGCAAGCACTGGTGGATCACAAGGGACATTTCACCAACATCAATGTGGGATGGCTGGGAAAGGTACGTGACGCTCGCATCTTCAGGAACTCTGGTCTGTTTCAAAAGCTGCAGGAAGGGACTTTCTTCCTAGACCAGAAAATAACCGTTGGGGATGCTGAAATGCCTATAGTTATCCTTGGGGACCCAGCCTACCCCTTAATGCTATGGTTCATGAAGCCACATATAGGCAGCCTGGACAGTAGTCAGGAGCTGTTCAACTACAGGCTGAGCAAGTGAGGAATGGTGGTAGAATGTGCATTTGGACATTTTAACAGAGTGCTGGCGCAGTTTACTGGCTCACTTAGACCTCAGCGAAACCAATATTCCCATTGTTATTACTTGTTGCTGTACGTTCCACAATATCTGTGAGAATAAGGGGGAGATATTTATGGCGGGGTGGGAGGTTGAGACAAATCGCCTGGCCGCTGGTTACGCGCAGCCAGACACCAGGGCGGTTAGAAGAGCACAGGAGGGCGCGGTGTGCATCAGAGAAGCTTTGAAAACCAGTTTTGTGACTGGCCAGGCTACGGTGTGAAAGTTCTGTTTGTTTCTCCTTGATGAACACCCCCCACCCCTCCTTGGTTCACTCTACTTCCCTGTAAGCTAATCCTCCCCTCACCGCTTTGATCACCGCTTGCAGAGGCAATAAAGTCATTGTTGCTTCACATTCATGCATTCTTTATTAATTCATCACACAAATAGGGGGATAACTGCCAAGGTAGCCCGGGAGGGATGGTGGAGGAGAGAAAGACAAGGCCACACAGCACTTTAAAAATTTAAAAACTTATTGAATGCCAGCCTTCTATTGCTTGGGCAATCCTCTGGGGTGCAGTGGCTGAGTGGCCAGAGGGCCCCCCCCCACCACATTCTTGGGCGTGGGTGAGGAGTCTATGGAACTTGGGGAGGAGGGCGGTTGGTTACACAGGGGCTGTAGCAGCGGTCTGTGCTCCTGCTGCCTTTCCGGCAGCTCAGCCATACGCTGGAGCATATTAGTTTGATCCTCCAGCAGCCTCAGCATTGAATCCTGCCTCCTCTCATCATACTGCCGCCATCTATCATCTTCAGCCCATCACTTCCTCTCTTCAGCCTCCCACCTCTCCTTGCATTCATTTTGTGCTTTCCTGCACTCTGACATTGTCTGCCTCCACGCATTGGTCTGTCTCTGTCAGTGTGGGAGGACAGCAGGTGGTCAGAGAAAATTTCATTGCAAGTGTGTTTTTTTCGCCTTCTAATCTTCGCTAGCCTCCGGGAAGGAGAAGATCCTGTGATCCTTGAAACACATGCAGCTGGTGGAGGAAAAAAAAAGGGACAATGGTATTTAAAAAGACATTTTATAGAACAATGGGTACACTCTTTCATGGTAAGCCTTGCTGTTAACATTACATACATAGCACATGTGCTTTTGTTACAAGGTCGCATTTTGCCTCCTCCCACCACGTGGCTAACCCTTCCCTCCTCCCCCACTCCATGGCTAACAGCGGAGAACATTTCTGTTCAGCCACAGGCAAACAGCCCAGCAGGAATGGGCACCTCTGAATGTCCCCTTAAGAAAAGCACCCTATTTCAACCAGGTGACCATGAATTATATCACTCTCCTGAGTGATAGAGAGAACAGAGAGAGAAAGAATGGATGTTGTTTGAATGCCAACAAACATACGCTGCAATGCTTTGTTCTGCAATTATTCCCGACTACATGCTACTGGCCTGGCTTGGTAAAGTGTCCTACCATGGTGGACGGAATAAGGCTGCCCTCTCCAGAAACCTTTTGCAAAGGTTTTGGGAGTACATCCAGGAGAGCTTTATGGAGATGTCCCTGGAGGATTTCCGCTCCATCCCCAGACACGTTAAAAGATTTTTTCCAGTAGGTGTACTGGCAGTGAATGCCAGGGCAAATTAATCATTAAACACGCTTGCTTTTAAACCATGTATACTATTTTAAAAAGGTACACTCACCAGAGATCCCTTCTTTGCCTGGTGGGTCCGGGAGGTAGCCTTGGGTGAGTTCGGGGGGTACTGGCTCAAGGTCCAGTGTGAGAAACAGTTCCTGGCTGTCAGGAAAACCGGTTTCTCCGCTTGCTTGCTGTGAGCGATCTTTCTTGTCCCCAAAACCTGCTTCCGTGTTGCCTCCCTCTCCATTGACGGAGTCAAAGCACATGGCTGGGGTAGTGGGGGCTGAATCCCCTAAAATGGCATGCAGCTCATCACAGAAGTGGCATGTTTGGGGCTCTGACTCGGAGGGGCCATTTGCCTCTCTGGTTTTCTGGTAGGCTTGCCTCAGCTCCTTAAGTTTCATGCAGCACTGCTTCAGGTTCCTGTTATGGCCTCTGTCCTTCATGCTCTGGGAGATTTTGACAAATGTTTTGACATTTTGAAAACTGGAACGGAGTTCTGATAGCATGGATTCCTCTCCCCATACAGCGATCAGATCCCGTACCTCTCGTTCGGTCCATGCTGGAGCTCTTTGCGATTCTGGGACTCCAACATGGTCACCTCTGCTGGTGAGCTCTGCACTCACCTGCAGCTTGCCATGCTGGCCAAACAGCAAATGAGATTCAAAAGTTCGCGGGCCTTTTCCTCTCTAGCTGGCCAGTGCATCTGAGTTGAGAGTGCTGTCCAGAGCGATCACAATGGAGCACTCTGGGATAGTTCACGGAGGCCAATACCATCGAATTGGGTCCACACTACCCCAAATTCGACCCAGCAAGGTCAATTTCAGCACTAATCCCCTTGTTGGGGTGGAGTAAAGAAATAGATTTTAAGAGCCTTTTAAGTCAAAAAAAGGGCTTTGTAGTGTGGATGGGTGCAGGATTAAATCAATTTAACACAGCTAAATTCGACCTCAACTCCTAGTGTAGACCAGGGCTAAGCTTGATAAGTTAGGTATTGGTTTGCATTTTACCTTTTATTTCTTTGTAACCAATTCTGACTTTTATGCCTCATTATTTGTAATCACTTAAAATCTATATTGCTGTAGTTAAACTTGTTTTATTGTTTTATCTAAACCAGTGGGTGTTTGCATTAAAGTGTTTGTTATCTGAAACTAAGTTTCCCAAGTGGGGGGAGGCATGGATCAGCGTTCAAGTTGAACTCCGCATCAGTACCCAGCCCAAGCCAGGGAAACTAATGATCCAACCAGTGGACCAAATACAGTGATGGATGAGGCACATTGCGCATATGCTAAGAAGATTTAAGATCACATGGTTTGTGCATAGCATTTTCTATTATTGAGATGACATACTTTCTATGAGCTTGTACTGCACAGAAGGAAACAGCTGGGCAGTATAAGACACATATTTCTGGGGACAAGTCTAGGACTAAACATTTGCTGGTGTTATTCTCCAATATAATTCAGGAATGGCTACCTGAAGCACTATTGCAGTATAGCTGGGAGTAATTTGCAAGTTAGAAGCTGTGTGTGAGCAAGAGCGGTTGCTTTCACAGCGAAGCAGTGTAAAAGGCACCCCAGACTGGAGAACTGATAGGACACAGCTATTCAACAGTCCAGATTGTACCCTGGGGAATGTCACAATGGCCCAGTGTGGCCATTCTTATGTTCATAAAGAGCATGATCTCACTAGGATAGAGATAAAGCCATTTTGAAATAGCTACAGATATGCCAAGTGGATTTAGACAGCATTAATAATTCCTTAACAGAAGGGGAGATACATAAGTGCCAATCCTACTGTTGTTGAAGTCAATGGCAAACCTCCATGTGATTTCAATGGGACAGGGTTGGCACTGTGATCCATACAATCACAAAAAAACCCACCAGTATATTGGACTGTGATAAAGGGGCTGGTTTCTGTCAATGAAGATATTTAAACTAGAATAAAATTATATTATGAGTAAATGGGGAAAATGTACAAGATCCCTTTCCAAGTGCAGGCAAAGAACTGTGGAAGATTTGCCTGTTAGGAGTTAAGCATTTTAAAGGAATCTATTTAGATCTACTTTATGCTTATAAGTTTTGCTAGTGTAGCTTTACTGCAAAACCCTCTGAATATAGATGCAGCTTGTACTAATCAAAAAGTGCTTTTGGTGGTGTAGGTTATACCAGTTCCCTGAGCAAAATAAGCTGTAGTGGCAAAAGCACTTTTATGCTAGCGTATCTGCATCTACATTAGGGCTTCTATTGGCATAGAAATGTGCTAAAAAATCATGAAGTTACTTCTAATCAACATTTCTATGCTGGCAAAAGTTTCTAGTCTAGTCCTGGCCTTAGCATTGCTGAAGGACCTTATTCCTGTTGCTCAACAATCTCCTGGAAGATAGGGAATGCAAATGGTTACCATCACTTCTGGTGTGTATCTATCTTCAGAAGATTATGTGGTGACAAACAAGACTCAGAGATGGCGGGGGGGGAAGGGGCTGTCTGCAGTATTGCCAAAACCCATTGCTCATAATAAATAAATAAAAATGAGTCAGGTCCAAAACCCATGAGATTGGCTTATAAATCATGAGATTTAAAGAAGAAGTCTGGAATTCTTTTTATTTGCCTTTTGGTTTTTGATCCTGTAAAGTGCACGTTTTTAAGCTTTTCTCAGCAACCATGTGGGCTAGAAGCTTCATTTAAAAAAAAAAAAAACAATTACAACCAGAAGCTGAGATTCTCACATAATCCTATTACTCCAAGAACTTGTGCTTTGAGAAAAACTCTGTACAGAAGACAAAGCTGTTTTGGGGGTTGGCCCTAGACTGTGGAATAAACTTCCATGGGAACTAAGGAACATTATAAACCTCACCACCTTCTGCTCTAAGTGCAAGCCACATGTCGGTGACCTTGCCTTCTCTAACAAACATAATGTAATGTGTATGTGTTAACATTACACACGCATACACACAAAAATTTCCAAAGAAGAACACCCCATTGCACACACTTCTCCAACTGAGGAAAGGATGAGAGAACAAACATGTTACAATGTGTCGTCATGTTGCTTAATAAACTAGTGGAAGGTGCTCAGATACTTGGAGTGATGAGCGTGAATACCTACATAGAACAGAATACTGTATCTAGTATGATAAAGAACTCTGGAAGCTCTTCTGAACATCAAAGGACTTGACATGGATCTGGGATTTGAAAACCAGAGTGCCAAGAGGCTGAAAGTAAGACTTTCTGAGACAGGGAGGGGAAGCTGTCAGCCTGATCAGTGATTGATTTAAAGAGATGTAAGATATTCACATTTAATTTTGCTTTAACGAAGCTAAGTGTGTCTCATCTTGTTTAATTTATAGGAAAAGTAAATCTTCCTCTGTTAAGCAAACAATAGCTTTTGTTTTAGTTCCACTATTTCTCTATTTTTAATCAACCCTGTTTTTAATATGATTATTTGACTTGTGGACAGTCGGTTAAGTAATTTCATGAAGATTGCCCCCAAGATAGGAGAGCCCCATAGCTTCTAAGGAGAAGTAGTGAAGGATATAGAAGTTTCTGCCGCCTCACTCTTACTTGATGTCTCACTTACAGGAGCAAGGACAGACATCCTCTCCCATTACAGAGAGCTGCAAAGGGTAGAGGAACAAAATAAAAAGCCTTAAGAGCAGAGAGGAGACAGGAGTTGCTGGTGATGCAGGTGACTACAGCAGGTTATGAAAAGATGGAATATTGGTGATTATTTTAAAATTTCACAATATATTGTAGTGACTGATATTTGTCAAGTATTGAACAGCTAGATATTTCATGCAGAATTTACACATTTGACTGATAAATTAATGTTCTCACAACTTCACCCAAAATTCTGGATAAATGTACAAAGCCATCAGTGCCATTTTTCTAGTGGGTTCCCTTATCATGTGCACCTTCCTGCATATAGAAACATGCACTTGTAATTACCTGATCTGAATGTACAAATATGGGATTTCCACGTGTCCAAAAGATAAGGGTTCCACCTTCTGACAAACCAAAAAGCAAGGTAAGATGCTTGCAGGGCTTGGTAGGGAGGCAAGGGCAGAGTTAAGAGTTCAACAACAGGAAAAAATGGTAAGTTTAGGGTCTCAATCCTTCATTTGCTAGTAGAGTGGCAGCACCTCTCACTACTGTGGCTGAATGAATGCTGGCCTGCAACTCGGGGCCCACATAAACCTGTTTTACCAGTGTCAAGGTTCCTTCCCCACTCTGAACTCTAGGGTACAGATGTGGGGACCTGCATGAAAAACCCCCTAAGCTTATTTTTACCATCTTAGGTTAAAACTTTCCCAAGGTACAAACTATTTTGCCTTTCGTCCCTGGACTTTATTGCTGCCATCACCAAGCGTCTAACAAATATAACAGGGAAAGAGCCCACTTGGAAACATCCTTTCCTCCAAAATCCCCCCAAGCCCTACACTTCCTTTCCTTGGGAAAGCTTGATAAAAATTCTCACCAAGTTGCATATGTGAACATAGACCCAAACCCTTGGATCTTAAGAACAATGAAAAAGCAATCAGGTTCTTAAAAGAAGAATTTTTATTAAAGTAAAAGAATTACCTCTGTAAAATCAGGATGGTAAATACCTTACAGGGTAATCAGATTCAAAACATAGAGAATCCCTCTAGGCTAAACCTTAAGTTACAAAAAGACACAGAAACAGAAATATACATTCCATTCAGCACAGCTTATTTTATCAACCATTTAAACAAAACAGAATCTAACGCATATCTAACTAGATTGCTTACTGACTTTTTACAGGAGTTCTGATCTGCATTCCTGCTCTGGTCCCGGCAAAAGCAACACACAGACAGAGAGAACCCTTTGTTTCTCACCCCCTCCAGCTTTGAAAGTATCTTGTCTCCTCATTGGTCATTTTGGTCAGGTGCCAGCGAGGTTGTCTTAGCTTCTTAACTCTTTACAGGTGAAAGGGTTTTTCCTCTGGCCAGGAGGGATTTAAAGGTGTTTACCCTTCCCTTTATATTTATGACAACCAGAGACTCCTTTGCTGGCTCCTGAGCAGCTTTTCATCATATTTTCCTGTGGGCAGGTGGTCAGAATTTCACATTTGTACCACTGGGAAAAGCCCAAATAGGACCTAATGAAGTGGGCTGTAGCCCACGAAAGCTTATGCTTAAATAAATTTGTTAGTCTCTAAGGTGCCACAAGTACTCCTGTTCTTTTTGTGGATACAGACTAACAAGGCTGCAACTCTGAAACCTACCCTAGCAAGTTACTAACAGCACTGCAAGCCCCCTTTTGCATTGGCAAAGTGGGAAATGGTTTCCAGGGATGTAACTAGATGGGTGGACCAAGGAAATGTGCACCAAAGTCTTGTGTTGCCCTCTGCCAAAATACTTGGCAGAGACTGTGAAGCCAACCTAAAAGCTCCAAACAGGATTATCCTTTGAAATTTTGGCCAACAGAAATTGCCAATGTACAAAAAACTTACCAGCAATGGATAAGACGGCATCAAAACACTCATTCCGATATGGCAGGCACAGACTATGACACACCATTACTTCATGGCCATCATTTCGTGCTGACTCCACCAAAGGCAAGCAGTAATCACAGCCAAGTTTATAGGTTTGAGAATTGATATGAAGGTATTTGCCATTTCCACAGCCTGAAGTAGTAAAATAAAAAGAGGAGAAACGAGTGTCTTTCAGTTTCTGTAAGCAAGAGAATATTCTCCTGACATGAGCAATGAAATGTGCCAGTCTCTGACCTCAACAATTTGAAATTCTCTGCCCATTTAAAAAAAACCCACCAAGATGACATTATAGCAGAATTTATTGTGGCTTCTGATCATTTTAGCACAATGAGCACAGACTGTTCCTATCTGTCAAACAGTGGGCTCTTTGCTGTGTGACGTTAAGTGATGAGATGGGTTTGCTAAAGAGCATTTATCTTGGCTTTCTCGTGGCATACAGAATCAACAACAACATTTATGTTAATGATGCTATTACACTTCTGCTTGTAAAAGACCAAAAATACTGTATTAAAGCATCATATGGCAGCAGCACAGCCTTGAATTATTCCTGTGTATTCAAACAGACAAATTAGAAGGCTAAATAATTAAATCAGTATTAGACCAAGCTGTTAAACCCATTGTTTCCTTGTTATCTGCTGCTAATTGCTGTTGCCATGACAACTGGAACTTTCTTTGTCTGATATCTCCCTGCAGTTTATTCTTCATAACTGTATGCTTCTGATGTGGAGATGTACAGCCTTCCCACACTACAATAATTCTGTGTTGAAATAATATAACAAAACTTTAGACTCAAACTATTTTACTGCTAACATTTTCATCTGGGGCTCAGGTATCTGAATCCTTATACTATTAAGTCTGATAGTTTGAAAAAAATCTAAGAAGAAGTTACCAAATGCGATTTCTCACCTCTTGCTTGAATGACTGTCATTGAAATCACAGATCAAATTAAGAAAAGGAAGTGAAGTGCCTTGGGTTAATATAATAGCCTTTCACTTCTGGAGACCTCAGTTCAAATCCTCTTTATGTCACAGGCAAAATTCAATTTGATGGTTCATAATGCTATGTATTTGTTCACGTAAAAGGACTGAAGCCTATTTTATAATGCCCTCCTCCGACCAGACCAGGCTTTGCTCTTGCCGAGTCAGCTCACTCCCTGGATTAATTCTGTCTGAGCTCTCTCAAGGAATCCAAAGAAGCAGTTTCCAGCAGGGTTATTTGATTTATTTTAAGTGTTCTTAAACATCAAAAAACCTTGCAGACTCTTCCTTCAAAGTCTGTGGAGACCAAGTAGTCCTTTTCCCCAAGTTTGTCCCGCACACCAGTAACTTCAGTAACCAACATTTCCCGGCTCTTACCTCAGAGGCTTAGCAAAAAGAAGGACCCTACAGTATCTCCCTTCAGTCCATGTAGTTCCTGGAGCAATTCTTCTGTGCAGTAGCTCCCATAGCAGTCCACTGTAGGCATAGCCCTTGGTCCCTCAGCTTTCTGGAGGTTGTTGCAATCCCCGCCTCCATTTCCTTCTGCCCTCTTTTTCCAAGAGTGAATTAATTAAGTTCCATCTCTTTCTCAGGTGCAGCAGGTGGGGCTAATCAGCCAGCCAGTCGCAGGTCTCTGGCCCCAGAGGAATCGTATCCCTTATGTTTTCACAGTTCACAATACACTAAAAACCACTATGAAATTAGCTCCAACCATTCATGAGAACACTCAGAAATAAAAGAGACACGTAAAGCACAAAGCCCAGTGTGCGCACACAGAGCAATGTAGAGAAGTCTGTGTAACATCGGACATTACATGTTTGGCCCAAGCCATTGTTACTGATATTTCACTTTAACACCCTAAGAATTGAAAGAAAAAAAAAGAAAGGGGCTGGAGAGATTATTTTAGCAAACTGAAAAAGGAGTAGAGAAGCTATTTATTTTTAGTTTGAATCCAGCACAGGTCATGAGCTGGCCATATCAGACTCTGTTTGGTGATCAACATGAAATTCTTCCCTGGTCTTAGTTCAGTTTCTAATGGGGAGGTGTCCATATCACTGTTAGCATCCTTGTAGACAATGTTACTTCTTAAAGTATGAAGGAGGACAGTGGCAAAAATACCAGATGGCCAGCACCTGTTGTCCCTGCAGGCATGGAAGCACATTGGCACGGCAGTACAGGGAAACTTGCCCTGGCACGGTCCATGCTTTAACTTTAGAAAAATAGAAAATTTCAAATTCTAGAATTATTTATCCTATATATTAAACTTTTCATATCCACTAACATCTTAAAATAAAAAAGGGAAAATTATTTGCAACATTCTTCAGCTATTTAGTCCTTTCATACTTTTGTGTAATAGTGGTGACAGAACATTCACCTCCCAAGTGCCTCCTTATGGCTGGGTGTGATACTGCAGGCCTTTTCGGCCTCTGGTGCCTTCAGTAGGGTGTCAGCCTTTCTTTGTAGGTCTTCCGAGCCTAAGCTCTCCGGCCAACTTATACAGTCAAATAGATGAGCCCCTTTTGGGGTAGCAAAGAGTTCAACACACTGCCTGCCTTCAGCAGGGTCTTCAGCCCCATCTCTGAGCCCTTTAAATCCCACCCTACCTTTGGGATTCTAAGCCTTGTCCCCTTCTTGAGTCTTAGACCACTTCACCAGTGGGAGAATCAGGGCCCACCCACTATTCCGGGTCCCAACCCAGAGACACTATCAACAGCAGTTGCCTCCAGTTCACTGCTGCTAGCCTGGGCCTTTTCCCACGTAGCCCCTTTTTCTTCACTCTTATCTAAGGGCTGAATTTCTCAGATCTTCTTCCTTCTCAGCAAATGCAAATGCTACCACAAACCATCTTCTGGTTCTCTCAAGCTCCTGTGACCAGGAAGAAGCACCCTTCCTTGCTCTTCTGGTCCTATTGACCTGCTAAGGCCCTATAGCTCCTTTTAGCTGAGCCTGCTGGGCTCAGATTGGCTGCTTCTGTGCAACCTCTCTAGGCAGGCCTTGAAGGATCCATCTTCACTACTCCTTTCTTGGGGCAGAGTATGGTAGGACCATGGACCCTCCAGCATGGGGCCACAAAGGCCTGGTACACTCCTTCACAAGGAGGCAATGGGAAAAGTTGCACAGCCACATGGCTTGTACATATGTATGGATGGCTCTGGAAGCAGGTCCATTCTAGAAGAAAAAGGGAGAGCAGGCAGCGGGAGGCAAATTTGATAGGCAGCCAGGCTATGATGATTAAAAAAAGAGTACCTGCCAGCTCCAAAACACACTCATTTGCAGATGAGCACTCATTTCAAACCCTGCAGCCTAAGGCAAGGTGACCTTGACCATCCCAAAAAGTACTGCTTAATACAGAGAAGAGGCATGCGTGGCTTTGAACACTATTGACACTTAAAAAAAAAAAAAGTTTTTTTTTTTTAAACAGTTGTCATACTCAGGGACCCAACTTACCAATATCAGCAATCAGGTTGCCTGGTTCCTGATCTGAAAGGAACTGTTGTACCTTTGGCCAAGCCTTGTAGCGTGCATCATGGAAGTGAGGAGCAATTTTCTCATACACACTATGGACGTGGTCCTTCTCCAACTGGCTTGCCTCCTTCTCCATCACAAAAAGTCTACACTAACTCACTGAACCCAGTGCAATACTCCTAAAGAAGCGGAAAGGGAAAAAACAAACAAACAAGTCATCTCAGAAACCTGTGTGGTCTCGTTTTCTAAAATACAACCATAAAATTTAAGTAGTATTATGCAATTAGTTTTGAATCTCCATTTACTACTTGGGATGAGTTATCATCATAAACAAAGAGAAACAACTGGGATTTTTAAAGCAAAAAGCATTGTTTAATCTATGTTGCTTTCCGACGTTATACAACATTGTATGATATAAATAAGTGTTTCACACTCAAGACCTGTCGTCATGACTAAGACTTGCTAATTTTGAGTCCAATTCAGCAAACTTACTCACATTTTTCCTGGGAGAATTCTGCACCAAATTTTTTTTTAAAAAATCTGTAAACAAATATTTTAAAATTCTTCAAAATTCAGCATATTTTATTTGTCAAAATAACACAATATAATCACACCAGTTTCAATTATTTTAGTAAGTTATTTCAAAATATCTGTCAGCAAGTATGTATGTAACAATACAGACAACAAAAAAGTTTCAGGAATTTTTTTTTGACAAATAGATTTCTTACTAGGCATATATTAATGCAGAACTGAGTAATAATTCATTTAAACTACAGTACAGAACCGTATTTCCCGCACCCCTCAGAAGCGGTGCAAACCATTGGGGGAGTCAGGGATAACAGAGGAGCTGAGGGAGAGGGAAGTAATTGCTGGGAAGGAGCCTGGGTATGAACTTGAAGGGTGTTGGGTATGGGTGGGAAAAGTATGGAACAGGTTTTTTGGGGGGGTGGGGAGGAATTGTTAGGGAGCATTCCCATGCAGACCCTGGCTGACCCCTAGACTCTCTCATTCAGTCAGGCACATCTGCCCCATCACCATGCATCTCTGGGCCCCCACTCAGCCATTCTCTTACCCCCTATAGCTCTGCGCGCACACACACACACACACACACACACACACACACACACCCCGCCCATGTGGCCCTGCACCTCCACTCCCATTCAGCAACTACCCCAGTCTGTCCTCCCCCACTAGCCCTTATGAGCCCCTGTGTAACCCCCCAGCAGCCCCACGCTGTCTTTCTCTCCATAGACTCTGTCTTCTGACCTGGCCCGACAGGCCCTGGGAAGAAGGCAAGCTCTTTCTTTTCCCTATCATAGCTGGGGCTTACCAGGAGCTGCTGCTCTATTCTAGTGCCACAGCACCCTCTGGTGAGCAAAAGGTGGAACTTCAGCAATTTTTCAGCAGAAGCTATTTTCTGCAAAAAAATATTTAAAATATGCATGGCACATGAAATGTGTGCGCGCAGTGGTGCAGAATTCCCCCAGGAGTATCCCATGGTGTAAACAATACCTTAACAGGACTATCCAGCATAATTTCAAGGTCAGAAACAGTGGCAAAATCAGGGCCATCGCCACTAAGAAAATCCTTTAATAACATCATTGCTGAACTACAATCCCTGCATGCTGATGGAAGTCATTACAATTACCAGAGGAGACATCCACAGCCAATTCTAGTACACTCTGCACTTCTGAGCCACAGCAATCCATCCTTTTGTCATCTTTAGATTGGATTACTATGCCTTGACCTAGAATGGTGGTGCTCAACCAGGGGTACACAGTAAAATTGAAAAAATAATGGTTCTGACGCTGATAAAGCACCTCGCCCATATCGGAGGAATGTCCCTAACGAGCGTTAAAACCACCAAGGTTATAAAGTAGACACACCCAGGCACTGGGAAATTAGGGAGGATACAGAGAGAGACTCAAATGATAAAATAAGCTCTAACCAGTGTTTTTATGTTGACCATCTGCATAAATGGAGAAGGTCACAACTAAGTTATAATCTGGGCAAGAAAGATAAAATGTAAAAAAAACTTGGGTAGGAAGAAGGACACAGAGGTGCCAGTATGTAATTGGTTTACATTTTTATTTAGGAGTCTGGGATAATGTGATAGGTTTAGTAAAATTGAAGGAGGTAGCTAGTTTTACATATATAATGTAAATGAAAAACAATGCTCTTTAGGAACCATTTCCGGATGACAGTGCAACATCAAGCTGCTGGAGCTCTGACCCCTCTACATGACCATGATGTGCAGAGGCACTGCCAGGAACCCCCAAATGAGTGGATCCTGACTGGCTATCAGATGAAATTTGTCTGTCTATAGCGAGTGGTGAGGATAAGATACTTGTTTGGTGTGTTATATATATATTTGTGACAAAGCCCTGTCCTTGCCTCCATGGGTCCCGTGTTTCCTGGCGGATTTTGCTAGCCTCAGAGGCTTACTGTTATCCTCCACGTAACCCTTCTCTCTCTTTCTCTAGAGACAAGGGTCACGGTCCACTGAGCCCTTTTCATCATAAGCCAGCAAGGAGGTGAGAAGAAGTTATCCTTCCTTGCACAGTCTCTGTTGTCTCCCAGTCTCAGTGATTAAACAGGAGGCAAAGATGTGGGGGGGGGGAGCCGAGGCCCCCCCCTCTACTCCGAGCTCCAGCCCAGGGACCCTAATAGTATCAGCTATGGTAGCTGACCTTTTAGAAACATAACATGTACAATTCCCTGGGCTACTTCCCCCACAGCAGCCCTCACTTCCTCAAGCTCCACTTCACCCTTACCTCAGGGCCTCCTTCCTTGTGCCTGATATGGTGTGTACTACTCAGCCTCTCCAACCGCACAACTTCTTCCCACAGCTCTTGACATGCACACCCACCTGACTAACTGGGAGGCTTTTAACTAGTTTCAGCCAGCTCGATTGGCTTCAGGTGTCCCAATCAACTTAGCCTTCTCCCTGCCTTCTCGGAAGTTCTTAATTGGCCCCAGGTGCCTTAATTGACCTGGAGCAGCTGCCATTTCACTTATCCTGGTACCAGGGATCTGTTTAGCCTGGAGCAACTCTCTCTCTCTCTCCCTCCCACTGCTCTCCCATAGCCTTCTAGCTTGGAGGGAGGTGGGAAGCTGCTGCTCCTGCTGCTGCTAGGCCCTAAGCTATCCCTGCTGCTCCAACTGCTCCCTTGGCTGGGCCAGACACCACCCCCCCATTCTCTGCTATCTGGTTGCTAGACCCCCCACACTCAGGTGCTGCTACTGCTCCAACTGCAGCCCCGGGGGGGGGGGGGGGTTTGCTAGCCCACTCCCCAGAGAGGAGGAGTGGGAACCCCAGCCACTGCTGTTGTGGACATCACCACCACCTGAGAAGGTCCTTTCTGCCTGCCTGGATCACCACCTGGAGTTCCTGGAGCTGCTGCTGCTGCAGAGGCCACTGCCTGGAGCTGCTGAAGCCCGAGGAGGAGAAGAAGAGGATCATCTGTCAGTGGGGCAGCACCTAGAGACTTTGCAGACCACCGTGGAGGGGGCCCTAAGACTGAGTAATTTTTCAAACTGTGCTCTTGTGGTGGGGGATTTGACTGTGTTTGTAGGGACACAGGGGGTGTGGCATGGAGCTGCCCCCCGATCCATCTGTGTGTCCCCCCCCAACCCCCACCACTATTACCACCGCTGCCCCCTCCACCACCCCCACTGGCTGTATACCATCTGACTCAGCTCCTGCCTCTGGACTCAGCTGCTTGCTTGGCTTGCCACACCCTATTTCCACCCTTTGGGCCAGAAGCAGCAGCCAGCTAAAAAAGACTTGTGCAAGTGCACATGGGCACATGTGCCCCCCCCAGACTGCCTACCCCCCAGCTTTGCCCTTTACTACTTGCCCCATTTGCCACTTGCTTTGCCTCCTCTTTTGCTCCAGCCCCCCTTACTAGCTTCAGTTTGTTTGCCTGCCCCGCCCATTTCCTTCGGCAGCCTTTGTTTGTTTGCCCCTCCCCAGCCTCTGAAGCTAGCCCCTTGGTTTCCCTGTTCTACCCCCAGACCGCTTAGCCCCTCGCTCCGTGTGCCCATGCCCCCTCCCATGCGCTTGTGCAATTCCCCATTTTAGTTGCAACCCTCTTCACTGCACCCTCAATGTTGTTGTATCCCCCCCTCCCAAGAGGAGCCGGAATTCCACCTTGTGTCAGTAACTGACCCCTAACCCCTGATTGCCCCCCATCCAGCCCACCCCTTTTGGCGCCCTCCTCCCCTGCCTGCAGCCTAGCGGGGAGGAGTGGTCGACCTGCTTCCCCTCTCCCCTCCTCCTTTTGGTGTCCCCCCTTTCCTCCTTGCTCATGATGGCAGGGAATGAGACGGGTGAGACCCCTCCAGCAGCCCGAGCTCCCCCTCCCCCGCCTGCCCCTCTGTCACCCCCCCAAGCTTCTACCTCCGCTGCCAAAGCATCTGCCATCGCCCCCGCTGGGGCACCAGCAGCGAGGGGCACCGGGGTGACCACCACTGCTGCCACGTCTATCACCCCCTCAGATTTGGGGGGAGTCCCCCCAGCTGGTGAGAAGGGCCAGGGGAAGAAGAAGGGGAAGGGCCCCACTAAAAAGACCAGGCCCTCCATGGCAGGGGCTGCCCCCAATGCCCCGGCCCCATCTCCAGCTGGGGTGCCCCTCCCCGCTGTTCCCTCCACCAGCTCTGCAGGTGTCCCTCCCCCGGCCCCCAGAGCATACGCCCAGGTGGCGGCAGCCCCCCCGCCTGCCGCTACATCATTTCTCCAGCCCACCGCCTCCGCTACCATCTATAGCGGCCGGGGCCCCTTTCCCACCATGACCAGGAAGCACAGCGTCCGTTGCCTCCTGGTGCCCGCCTCACCCCACGTGGAGACCTATGTGCGGGCATTGGCGAGGGTGGTGGGGCCCACGGCAATTGTGGCGGCCTCCAATATGTATGGCAAGGTCGTCTTCGTCTTAGCATCGGAGGCCACCGCCCAGGAGGTGGTGGAGAAGGGCCTGGCGGTGGGGGGCGTATTCGTCCCCTTAGAACCGCTAGAGGATCTGGGCGTCCGCCTGGTCCTGACCTCCGTCCCTCCCTTTCTCCCCAATGCCGCCCTGTTACCCGCCCTTTCTACCTTGGGAAAGCCCATCTCTGTCATCAGCCCTCTCCCGTTGGGCTGCAAAGACCCCGCCCTCCGTCACGTCCTCTCCTTCCGCCGGCAAGTGCAGCTTCAACTGCCGCTGGTGGCGCGCGACGGAGAGGCGCTCGAGGGGTCCTTCCTAGTCCCCAACCAGGGGGCCCATTACCGGGTGCATTATTCCACGGGGGAGGCCTGGTACTACCTCTGCCGGGCGATGGGGCACGTCCGGAGGGACTGCCCCCTGGCCCGGGAAGAAGGGGCATCCAGGACCCCTGAGCCCCGGCAGGGCACCGGCCCCGTCATCGCCAACGCCCCTGGCTGCCCGGCGCCCGAAACCGCCCCTCCTCCGTCCCAGTCCACCATTGCTCCCGCTCGGGCCCAAGGGGCACCCCCCCTCACTATGCCCAAACAAGCAGGAGAACCCCGCCCCCGCTGTTTGCAATCTGGTGGGGCCTGTGGAGGAGGGTGCGGCAGGGACCCCACCAAGCATGGGAGAGGGCTCACCCCAAGGAGAATCTTCCCTCCCTTGTGCTGCCCCACCGTTACCCCTTCGAGTCCCTGAGCCATCGCCTCTGCCCCGACACAACCCCTACTAGCCAGCCCCTGGATGATGCCATGGAGGGCTGGGCCCTAGTCCAGGCGAAGCGGGGCAAGCGGAAGGCTCGAGCTCCGCTCCTCCCATCTGACGCGGAGGCCCCCCGGAAGACCAGGAAGGGGGGCACTGATGCCGAGCCTTCCGCTCTACCCATGGGTGTGTTCCATCCACCAGAGCCGGCTGGTGAAGACGTGGCAGCACTAGAAGGTGGTATCTCCCCTCCACGGGAGTCCCTCCCCTCCAAGACCCCCGAGGCACCATCTGAAACCCCAGTGTGCCCCGAAGTAACAGTCTTGTCAGGTGCTGGCGGGGAGAATCCCGGGGTAGCGGAAAACAATTTCCCCTCTATATATGAGGAGATCGAGGCCCTGGGTCTGACCCCGGTCACACAGGGGGAGGACGATCCTATGCCAGCGGGCCTCAATATGGGCGACTTCACTCCAGCCCCCCTTTCCCCATGTTCCCTCCCCCAACTGTTGCTTCTGCTCCCACCTCCAAGGAGCCCCTGGACTCCTCCATCAACCCGGGTGCAGAGGGCACCCCGTTGAGAGCCGCCGAGCCAGCTGAGGCGACGGCCAGTGCCACGCAGCTGGAACCTGAGCCACCAGGGGCATCCCTCGCTGGTGAGGAGCATTCGACCTCCTTCCCGGGAGAGGACCCTACAGAAGAAAGTCCACCTCCTGATGCCGTGGCTGCCAAATCCACCAGAGAGCTTGCGCCCGGCATCAGTGAGAGCCCTCTCCCGCCCCAGACTCTCACCTCTACCCCTGCCCCTGCCCTTATCCCGCCCGCCTCCCGAGATATTATTGCCACCCCTGGGACTGTCTCCTTCCCCTTTCCAACAGATGACTCCCAGGGAGTGGCCTTTGTGTTTACCCGTCCCGACCCACCAGGGGCTGCTATTCTCCCTCCGCCGCCCGCTATTGCCCCAGCATTCAGGTCAACCCATCAGGAGCCCCGGCGGGGGTCCGCACCCTGTCTGCCCATCTCGGTGGGCCCCGGGGCTGTACCAAGGGCCCCGGCGGGGAGTAACCAGACCATAACCCCAGCCCCCCATGCGCTGCGAGAGGAGTTGCAGGAGTTTCTAGAAGACGTCCGTGGCTCCCGCAACAAAGTCCAGCTTGCCCTCCAGAGATGGGGGGACTTTAATGAAATCCTCCGGGCCGCAAGGGCCCTCATGGGGGAGGGTAAAAGGACTGGGAGGCAGGGCGCCGCGGCCTACCAGCGGGTCCGCCACTTCCGTGACTCCTTATTCACCTACGGGGTGGGTCTCGGACTGCTGCATGGCCCGCCGGGAGCCATGAGAATCCCTGCCGGCGAGGATCTGCCCTAGCCCTCCTCATGGCACCCTTTACCATCGCAACGTTGAACACCCATGGCTGTAGGATGGGTTTCCGCAGGTCCCAGGTGCTCTCCTTCCTTCGAGAGGGGAGGTACTCTGTGGTTTTCCTGCAGGAGACCCACACAGATCCGACCGCCGAAGACAGCTGGCGGCTGGATTGGGGGGACAGGGTCTACTTTAACCACCTCACAGTTCGTACGGCTGGAGTGGCGACCCTGTTCTCCCCCGACCTACGGCCCGAGGTGCTGGGGGGTCGCCAAGGCTGTGCCGGGCTGCCTGCTGCACCTCTGGGTCCGCATGGAGGGGCGTGTAGTTAACCTCGTCAACATCTATGCCCCAGCAGCGAGCCCGGAGCGGCTGCAATTCTATCAGCAGGTGTCCGCCTTCCTCGGCACCTTGGATCCTCAGGAGTGCCTGGTCCTGGGAGGGGACTTTAACATCACCCTTGAGGAGCGGGACCGCTCGGGGACCGAGCAGAGCCCGGCCGCCGTCGCCATCCTCCAGGAGATAGTCGAACACCACTCCCTGGTGGACGTCTGACGCGACCACCACCCCGATGACACTTCCACGTTCACCTTTGTCCGGGTGGAGGCCCATCGGTCGCGCCACTCCCAGTTGGACCGCATTTATTTATCACGCTTTCATCTTTCACGAGCCCACTCCTCCAGCATCCGGCCGGCCCCATTTTCTGACCATCGTATAGCCACCGTGACAGCCTCCCTCTGCGCGGAGAGGCCGGGGCCGGCCTATTGGCATTTTAACAACAGCTTGCTGGAGGATGCGGGCTTCGCGGCGTCCTTCCGGGAGTTCTGGCTGGCCTGGCAAGGGCAGCGGTGTGCCTCTCCCTCGGCGCGGCAGTGGTGGGACCTAGAGATGGTGCGCGCCCGGCTCTTCTGCCGTGACTACACCCGGGGCGCCAGCCGACTGAGGGATGCGGCGATAGAGCAGTTGGAACGGGAGGTCTTAGAGCTGGAGAGACGTCTGGCCGCCAGCCCCGAGGATCCACCCCTCTGCGGAGCGTGCCGGGAGAAGCGGGAGGAGCTCCGGACCCTCGAGGACCATCGGGCCCGGGGTGCCTTTGTTCGATCCCGCATCCGTCTCCTTCAGGAGATGGATCACGGCTCCCACTTCTTCTACGCCCTGGAGAAAAAAAGAGGGGGGCTAAGAAACATATCATCTGCCTACTGGCAGAAGATGGCACCCCCCTCACGGATCCGGTGGAGATGTGCGGGAGGACTAGAGCCTTCTACGCAAGCCTTTTCTCCCCAGATCCGACCGATCCTAACGCTTGCAGAGTGCTCTGGGAGGAGCTCCCGACGGTCAGCACGGGCGACCGAGACTGGCTAGAGCTGCCTCTCACTCTGGCTGAGTTCGCAGAAGCCCTCCGTCGCATGCCCACCAATAAATCTCCGGGCATGGATGGGCTGACCGTGGAGTTCTACCGCGTGTTCTGGAACATCCTGGGCCCAGACCTAGTCACCGTCTGGGCCGAGTCTATGCAGAGCGGGGTCCTCCCTCTTTCGTGCAGGCGAGCCGTGCTGGTCTTATTGCCGAAGAAGGGGGACCTCCGCGATTTACGAAATTGGCGTCCAGTCTCGCTCCTCAGCACGGACTACAAAGTCATGGCAAAAGCCATCTCGCTACGGCTAGCGTCCGTGCTGGCGGACGTGATCCACCCAGACCAGACCTACACCGTCCCGGGCCGCAGCATCTTCGACAACCTATATCTGGTCCGGGACCTATTGGAACTTGGGTGTAGAGATGGTCTGTCGTTCGCCCTCCTGTCCTTAGATCAGGAGAAGGCGTTGAACAGGGTGGATCACGGGTATCTCCTCACCACTCTACAAGCGTTTGGCTTTGGACCCAGGTTTGTGAGTTTTCTCCAGGTGCTGTACGCCTCCGCAGAGTGTTTGATCAGGCTCAACTGGACCCTGACCGAACCGGTCAGCTTCGGGCGAGGAGTACGGCGGGGGGCCCCGTCTCAGCCCAGCTGTATGCTCTGGCGATCAAGCCCTTCCTCTGTCTCCTCCGAAGGAGGTTGACAGGGTTGGTGGTGCGGGAGCCCGAGCTGCAGCTGGTCCTGTCAGCATATACTGATGATGTGCTCCTCGTGGTCCAGGACCCGGGCGACTTGGCGCGGGTGGAGGCTTGCCAGGTCATCTATTCGGCAGCCTCCTCTGTGCGGGTCAACTGGGTCAAGAGCTCTGGCTTGGTGGTAGGGGATTGGCGGCAGGCGAGCTCCCTCCCACCCGCGCTTCAGGCCATCTGGTGGAGCATGGGTCCGCTGCTCTATCTCGGCGTTTACCTTTCTGCCATGCATCCCTCTCTGCCAAAGAACTGGCAGAATTTAGAGGGCGGGGTGATAGAGAGGCTCCAGAAATGGACAGGACTATTCCGGTGCCTCTCCCTTCAGGGAGAGTGCTGGTGCTTAATCAACTAGTTCTGTCCATGCTCTGGTACCGGCTCAACACCCTGGTCCCGGCCCCGGTTTTCCTGGCCAACCTCCGAATATCGATTCTGGAGTTCTTTTGGGCAGGACTGCACTGGGTCCCTGCAGGGGTTCTTCATCTACCTCTGGAGGAGGGAGGGCAGAGCCTCAAATGTCTGCTTCTCAGGTCCATGTCTTCCGCCTCCAGACCCTGCAGAGGCTCCTTTATGGTACAGGTAGTCCGGCGTGGAGCATACTGGTGCACGCCTTCCTGCGCCGTTTCCGAGGGCTCCGATACGACTGGCAGCTCCTTTATCTCCATCCGAGAGGTCTTCCACAAGACCTCTCCGGGCTGCCGGTCTTCTACCAGGACCTCCTCCGGACCTGGAAACTCTTTTCAATGACCAGGTCCATGGCAGCCACCGAGGGGGCAGATCTCCTCACGGAGCCCCTGCTACACAACCCCCAGCTCCGTGTGCAGGTGGTGGAGTCCCGCTCAGTGCGCCAGAGGTTGGTCCTGGCAGAGATCACAAGAGTCGGAGACCTCCTGGACTATGACCGGGGAGACTGGCTGGATCCCCTGACGCTCGCTCAGCGCATGGGGCTTTCCAGACCTTATACTCCCCGGCGCATACTTCAGGAGATGAAGGTCGCTTTGCCACCCGCTGCTCGGGTTTATCTCGACCGGGTCCTGCATGAGGGCACGCCCCTCCCACCCGCTACCCCAGGCCCGCCGGACCTTTTAATTGGACCCCTGCCCCGTGGACCCAACCGACCCCTTCACCGGAAGCCGGCTGCACGAGATGCAGCCGGTCTGCTTTCAAACCGCGCCAAGAAAACATCTATACATGCTCGTGCTCCACACCCTTCATGCCCTCACCCTCGTATCCCGCCCCGATACAAAATGGCAGGACCTCCTGCCACCTTTGGAGGCTGAGGAGCCCTGGTGGGCCAGCCTATATTCCACTTTAGTCCCAAGGCCTGCCGGGAATGTCAATTGGTGGCTCCTTCATGGAGCCGTGAGCATGGGCGTGTACTTGGCGCGATTCACCTCAATCCCAGACATTTGCCCCTTTTGCGGCGTGAGGGATACCCTGGCACATGTATACCTGGAGTGTGCCAGGCTGCAGCCCCTATTCCGGATCCTCACCAATATTTTATTATGTTTTTGGTTGCACTTCTCCCCTTACCTTCTCATTTATGCACTCCCTATCCGTGGCCCCACAAAGTCACGGGAACTCTTGCTCAATCTCCTCCTGGCCCTAGCTAAAATGGCCATTTATAAAACCAGAGTGAGGAAGTTGGCCAATGGAGTCTCCTGTGACTGTGGGGCCTATTTCCAATCCTCGCTCTGTTCACGTATCCAGGCAGAGTTCCTCTGGGTAGCGTCCTCTGACTCCTTTGAGGAGCAGTGGGCGCTGTCCGCGGTTCTCTGCTCCGTGTCCCCATCCGGTTCCCTTCGTTTGACCCTTTGACCACACTCCTGTCCCTGTTATTTCATTAGTTGTCCCCTGGAATTTTTTGGGTATCTAGGTCCTGTAGATCCCCCTTTTAGGCTGGGGGGATCCTTTAGCAGTGGACGGGCTTCTCCCGCCCACTTCCCGGATCCCAATAAGACTACTCTTCCATAGACATCTGGCCTTGCCCGGTCACAATATATTTTTGTATGTGTTGCTAACAAATAGCTATTTAGAGCACAACTGTGTAAGGCTCTTTCCAAGGAAAAGTTTCCACAGACCAATAAAGTATAGGCAGGATGCCTAAATGAAGTGGGTAACATACTGTTCAACATATTCATAAGTGATCTGGAAAAAGGGATAAACAGTGAGGAGGCAAAGATAGTCAAGTCCAAAGCAGATTGCAAAGAGTTACAAAGGGATCTCACAAAACTGGGTGAATGGGCAACAAAACAGCAGATGAAATTCAATGTTGATAAATGCAAAGTAATTGGAAAACACTGGAAACACACTGGAAAACATAATCCCAACCACACATACAAAAGGATGAGGTCTAAATTAGCTGTTACCACTCAAGAAAAAGATCTTGGAATTATTGTGGATAGTTCTCTAAAAATAGCTGCTCAGTGTGCAGTGGCAGTCAAAAAAAGCTAACAATGTTAGGAATGATTAGGAAAGGGATAGATAAGAGTAAATAACATAATGCCACTATATAAAGCCATGGCACCCCACACCTTGACTACTGCATGCAGTTCTGGTCACCCCATCTCAAAAAAAGATAGAGTTGGGAAAGTTACAGAGAAGGGCAACAAAAATGATTAAGGATATGGAACAGTTTCCACATGAAGAGAAACTGAAAGGACTAGGACTGTTCATCTTTTTAAAAAAAAAAAAAAGAACTAAAAAGGGAGATACAATACAGGTCTATACAAAGTGTGGGGGAAAAAGTGAATAGGGAAATGTTATTTACCCCTTCACATAACACAAGAAGTCACCCAATGAAATTAATAGGCAGTAGGTTTAAAACAAACTAAAGGAAATACTTCTTCACAACGCACAACCGGTGGAACTCGTTGCCAGGGGATGTTGTGAAGGACAAAAGTATAATCTGGTTCAAAAAAAGAACTAGATGATTCCATGGAAGACAGGTCCATTAATGGCTATTAGACAAGATGGTCAGGGATGCAACATATGCTCTAGTTGTCCCTACACCTCCGATTGCCAAATGCTGGGATGGATCACTCAGCAATTGTCCTGTTCTATTGATACCCTCTTAAACATCTAGCATTGGCCACTGCTGGAAGACAGGATACCGGGCAAGATGGACTATTGGTGTGACCCAGTATGGCTATTTTTATGTTCCCAAGAAAATGTCTTAAAGCATAGGAGTGTGGTGGAGAACTGGTTTCTTGTTGTGGAAGACCATTGTTGTTCTTTTTAATGTAAGTGATGGTGTCTAGATAATGCAATGACGACTACCTTAGAAATGCATATACAAAGAAGCAGAGAAATAGTAATGACCATTAGTTGTCTTTCTTACACAGCAATATGTTCCTCTTTGGCTGTTACAGAGGCTTAAGATCACCATCTTGTAAGCACGTATACAGGTGCTTAACTCTGCGTGTGTGAGTAATCTTGCTGAATGTGAATTCAATGGGACTATTCATGGGCCTAAAATTAAAACCACATGCATTAGTGTATGCAAGGCGCTTTGGAGGAGAAGTGCTTTTTATTATTACTCTTCATAATAACCAAACTGCTATAGGAGCTTGTTGAAAAAAAAAAAAAGCCTTCAGAAAAGTGCAGGATGAAATAGTTGAAATGCTCTGTTGGGGGCAATTTCAAGGGGAAGATGATGTACTGTCAAATATATTGAGAGAGAAATAAAAAGGGAAATTGTTCCTTGAAGAACCTGCAACATCTTTTCAAAGGTTTGCTATCGGTTTATTACACAGGAGGAAATAACTTGTAGACTGATATCAGCTGAAGGGAGTGGTGGAAAGGTATTGTTTATTTTATGTTAAAAAGCAGGAGTTTAAGTTTTCAAGTTTGCATCTGCTAAGCACACCTTACTTTCAAATGATGAACATCCTAAGACTTGTTTCCTATTTGAGACACATTAAAACAAACCAATATACAATAATGCAAAACAAACAAACAAACAAACAATCAGGTACGTGACAGGTAAAAGTGAGAAACAAAGTCTTACTTTAGATGTAAAAAAACAAACAACAACCACCCACACCACAAGAAATTTCAATGGCAAAATAATTTAACAAGTATTCCATGTAAAGATGCCCTCTCCTTTGGAATAAGAAAAGGAAAATTAGAGGAAAATGTAATAGGAATTATGAGTACTTACCAGCTGGAAGAAAGAAAGAAGCAGCATCTAATTAGAGAATAGCCACTTTAGGACTGTGGCTGCTTGTCTCTGCCAAATGTAAATCCCAATCCAATGGGACTGGGATATGGGTAAATGCCCAATCCAGAAACGCATTCTGGGAATAAAGTTCCTGTACGTGGGGAGAACTAGTAGGAACTAAACAGTCACTAAGGAAGAGGCAACTTCTGTGGTGTACATATTATGTAATATCAATTATATTTGGACTGTATGCTGTTCATAAGCAGGGCTTTTGAGAATGTAAATACTTTATTTAGTACATAAACACAAACCATTTCCCCCGAATCAGGACAAAAACATTAAATAAGAGTATTTTTGTCCTACAAAAATATTGTTCTTTCAAAATTTTAATATAAAGCTTTTAAGTGTATACAAAATAAAAATATGCTCCTCTGAAGGATTGGGTGAAAGGTAAAATTAAGAGGCACACAGCACCAGTTGATCTTGATCATTTGTCTCAATCTTTTGCTAAATTTGGCACAATTTTATTGAAAATGAGATTGAATTGGTGCTTATCAATTTAAGATTCATTATAAGCGGCTGTCTTCATATGTGATTATTTCTTACTTACGTATGTTTTATGAAAACTATGACTGTCCTCATGAGATGAAAGCCCCCAAAAGCCTGAGTTACCTCACTTTGTTTGGGGAACTATGACAGAAACACCAATTCACCAGCTCACCAATCCACTCAGCTATAATGCAGTCCTGCCCCATTCCAGTGTGGGGAGGTCGCAGTTGGACTTCTGGATCTAGAGCAGAATTTGTTCCTCTGCGTGCTGCAATTTCTATTTTTCTGAAAGATTTCTTGAAATTATTTTTAAATAAAGTAGTCGGATTTTTTCTTTTTGATCTTAATCAAGAAATAATTCTCCACTTTGGGTAGAGGTCAATGACGTCAATTTGACTCAGCTAAACTATGACTTAATCTGGGCTGTAAAGGCTGGGATTGTTAATGTACGTGGCCTTTTGATACCTTGCCTCTTTTAGAGAAACATCTTCCACTGACAGAGATTTTCCAAATGTAATGAGTAACC
Organism: Dermochelys coriacea; assembly: GCF_009764565.3. Taxonomy (NCBI): domain Eukaryota; kingdom Metazoa; phylum Chordata; order Testudines; family Dermochelyidae; genus Dermochelys; species Dermochelys coriacea. The sequence goes on from NC_050068.2 coordinate 49,356,918, forward strand.
CCAAATTTTATAAAATGCCAATTCTTATTTGCCTCAGAGCTACCTGGGAGGTGTCTCTGCCCCCTCCAGATTATAAAAGCATTAGTTAATTGAAATTCTTATCACTATTTGAATGCTTGTGGTTATGGAGATCGTTCCAGGAGTGAATGTTGTCAAGGATGGTGCAAATCTTGGGCAAGATCTTGACCTTCAGCTCAAGAGTACTTATTACAGATCAGAATGTGGAGGTGCAAAGGTAACCTAAAGCAGGGGTAGTCAACAGACGGACTGTGGGCCAAATCCAGAACACCAGATGCTTTTGAATGGACCCTGAAATGTTTTTATTTAATTATTATTTTATAATAATTATTATTTTCTCTGGAGTCTGGACCTTGACTACACCTTGACCAAGAAATATGGACCCTGGCAAAAAATAATTGACTACCCCTGAAGACACCATTACACTTTACCTCCCACCCAAGGGCTACTCTGCACTGATCCACCCCTCCTCCAAGAGAAGTTTGGAACAGCCTGCAGAGTCTTACGAGACCTGGCTGCCTAACACTTCAACAAACCACTCTGGCAACAGGACACAGATACGCCTTCCCCTGTGTGCTGACTAGAGAGGTGGCATAAGAGCAGCTGCTAGTCAGCTACACAGGGGTAATTTCCAACAGCAGGTAAATTTGTTTTTAGGGTAGCTTTATACCAGCAGAATGTTGCAAAACTGGCCTAATGCACTTAAAAAACCAGCCCAACATCTCTGACATAGCTATTTTACTACTTTGTAAGAGAAGGTGACAATCTTTTTTGCTCTCCATTAAATAGGTATTATTACCTTGAGCTTTTTTAGGACTGTTTAATTTTTCTCCTTATCTTGTACCTGTACCAGCAATGTTTGTGTCTTAAAAATGATAAAATAAGTGTAAAAATATGCTTGTAAAAATATGACTGTGGTTTTAAAAAAAGGGGGGGGGCATTATGTGGCTGGCACTAAGCAAATAAGGTCAGGTTTTGCCTCTCCTTCCAACAGAAAGAGGGCTGGGCTGGTGGCAGATCCTCAAAATCCGGTACCAAGCTTGGTTGTTCACTTCTTGGGTCAGCAGGGCCCTCAAAACTCAGCCTCTTTGGGGATGGGTATTAACACACCTCTCTCTCCCTAGTGGTCCCAGTGCAGGAACAGTTTCTTTCCAAACATGATTCATATATTCAGAGTAGGGGGAGGGAGAGTTCAGTGGTTTGAGCATTGGCCTGCTAAATCCAGGGTTGTGAGTTCAATCCTTGAGGGGGCCATTTAGGGATCTGGGGCAAAAATTGGGGATTGGTCCTGCCTTGAGCAGGGGGTTGGACAAGATGATCTCCTGAGGTCCCTTCCAACCCTGATATTCTAGGATTCTATTCTACCCTGAAAGATTTCTGGGGTCTGTATGTGGTTTGTCACCTCTGTTGGTATATGTGGGCTTCTGTTTTTGGGGGTTTATTAATTTCATGTTTTGCAATTTTTGAGTTTTATGTAGATGTCCAAAAATTGGGGGATTTTGGGGCTCTCTCTGTATATATTGTAAGGAATAATCTCTGTAATGTTCTGTAGCGCATTTTAACACTGTACTGATTCAAACAGCATTATATTAAAGTGTACTATGGAGCTAATAGTGCAGGATATGAACAGTCCAATTAATGTGCAATGCATTCGTGCACTTTAGAAATCAAACCCTGTAGTCCTCATTACTGCTCTGTGTACACAAGTCCTTAAGTAACCATTTCTGATGTCCCCCAACCCCTGCCTATGTTAATTTTATGATCACCAATTTTATCATCATTATCTTCATCGGGGGGTTTTATGGGTGTTTAATGGTTAAAACTTAAAACAGAAGCCCTAATTTTATTTAATTACAATTATGACAAAAAATTGTCATTTGTCATCTAAAGAGAATTATTATAAAACACACAATGGCAGCCGCCATTGGTAATTAACAAGCCTACATAAACCTTGCCTGCCTGATCCAGAAACATAACCAGCAGAGGGACTTGTATAATTCAACTTCACTTTGAGACACTGAAACAAATCTCAGTGTTTCCGAGAAAGCTGATGCTATTCTGATAGACATAAAAATGAATACCCAGATTATAGCAGACTCTGACATTGCCTGATAGCAGCATGCCAAAGGGCATATAAATTTTAAACAAGCAACTACTGCAGAGGCTTGGGGGCACCATCATCCAACTAAATAAAGCCCCCAAAATGCATTTCCATCACAACAAGCTGTGAGCCTGACCTGCAGCATTTCTGTGAAATTACAAAATCAAATTCTTTGTCATGCAAAAACCCAAGTGCCTAAATTAAACTCTGCATATTGGTACACTGCTTTTTAGAAAGTCAAGCTCCAGCTGTTTGAGACACTGACAAATTTGTTTGCAATAAGTGTGTTCATTTAATAGTTTTAGCTTTAAGAAGTAATTTCATAATCTCTTTTGATGGTACAGAACCTTATATAGTAATACATTAAAGAGATGGACAGGAAAATAGGGGACACCTCCATACACCCCTACAATTTATTTACATGATCAAATGTGTATACAAAGCCATAGAATGATGAAGCTTGAGATTCTTTTATTTTTCTCCTATACAACAGTGAGACATGTCAGAGTGAAACAGTGATTGGATTATCTTGGATTGAATGCTATAGTGCTACTTTGTACTATTATAAAATGGGCATGTTTATATAAATGAAAAACTAAAAATAATAAACTGTATTTCATAAGAATTTTTCACTTTTTCTTCCACTGTTCTTTTTTAAAAATATATCTCTTTACATGCTGCATTATGGCCAAATCCTCCAACACCCTCCCCTTGTCCACCCTTCTCCCATCAGCCTGAAGCATTGAAAGGGGATTGTGCTGCTAGGAACAAAGAAAGGAAGTCGTTTTCAGCTTCATGCTTAAGCATTTATGCATGCAATTTCCAATAACCGCACTAATATTTACACTCAGAATCTGCATTTTGCATTGCTGAAGTATACCTGAAAGATTAAAGTTTATAAGAAATTTCAATAACCAATGAACCCACATTTACATTTTCAATGTTTTGTGGAGGGGAAAAATCTTTAGAGGGAAGAAAATACAAGATGAGCCTCTGACCACTGAAGACTGAGTCTTTTTATAGAGTGCAGTATTGTTGTAGGTGTGTTGGTCCAATAAGAGATATTAACAGCCCACCTTATCTCTCTTTGCATAGATGCAAACACAGTCAATTGAGTAAAATAGTATGTGACATGATTGGCATCCTTTGAATTGTCTGAGACATGTACAAAAATCCTTTGAAATAGTTGTTCGTATAGAACCTTGTATTTAAAAAAAACAAAACAAAAACCTATGTACAAAAGTAGGCTGACCAGATTATCAAGAAACTAAACGTGGTGAATTTTTCATATTCTGAGCTCTCTGTTTAGTGAGATGACTAATGCAATCTACATTTCCAAGGGCTCTTCAATACATAACATTTTCAGATAGCAATCATTCAGGTAACTCAAGGATTACAAACCAGTTTGTGGCAAAAGGGTGAAAATGCCCACGCCATCACTACAACAATATAAAATTAACATGACACACATTCAATGTATTAAAAGCTGGCTAACTAATAGGTCTCAAATAGTAGTTGTAAACAGGGAATCATCATCAAGCAGGTGTGTTTCCAGTAGGGTCCCGTAAGGCTCAATTCTTGGCCCTATGCTATTTAACATTTTTAATCAATGACCTGGAAGAAAACAAAATCATCACTGGTAAAGTTTGTAGATGACACAAAAACTGTGGGAGTGGTAAATAATGAGGAGGCCAAGTCTCTGATACAGAGTGATCTGGATTGCTTGGTAAAATTAGGCACAAGTAAACAATATGCATTTTAATACAGCTAAATGTAAATGTATACATCTAGGAACAAAGAATGTAGGTCATACTTACAAAACAGAAATGTGTACTACATAAATCCTTATACTTTCCAATTCTGGTTTAGCTGCTTAGATTTGGCATGTTTTTCATTCCTTCTTCCCCACTCCCCACAGGTGCTGGTATTGTAGGAAGGCTTTTGAGCAAAGGTGGATTTTGCAATGGGATCTGAAATCAGTAAGGGATTAGGCTCATTTGGAGGTCATCCAGCAGAAGGTCCCACAGATGAGGATCTTTAGCTGAAAATGCTCTTCCTCTGGCTCGTGAAAGTTTCAGTCTAGGCCTTAATCACTTCATCCTTCCTGATGAACACAGCTGCCTTGGTGGACAATAGATGGGTTCCAAGATAGTTGTGTTGATACCATATCCTGCCCTGCCTTATGTGACATGGATGTGTGTTTTGAGAGGTTATGCAAACCTAGCTGGGACCCAAGTTCCCTCTAAGCTGCACAGCCACGCAGCAGGCTATCAAGGGCTGCACAGGCAAGGAGAGATGCCCGTACCCCATCCTGGCCCAGCCCAGGCAAAGCTGCCATGGCCGGGGAGAGGTACGCTTCCCACAGCCTGGCCTAGCCCCACTGGAGCTGCTGCGTCTCAGGAGAGGAGCCTCTCTGCCAACCCCGAGCTGCTGCAGCAAGAGAGGGCTGTAGCAACTCCTCTCTCTCCCTGTTTCAGAGTAGCAGCCGTGTTACAGCCTGCACCCCAGAGCCCTCACCCCCAACCTCCTGCTTCAGCCCTGAGCCCCCTCCTGCATCCCAATCCCTTCATCCCTGGCCCAAACCCAGAGCCCACACCCCCACCGCATCCCAACCCTCTGCCCCACCCAGAGCCCCCTCCCATACTCCGTCCAAACCGTTGGCCCCAGCCCCACCACACATCACCTCCATATTGGTGCACACAACAAAACTCATTTTGCACATGTACATAAAAATTAGAGGGAACATTGGCTGGGACATGATCCTGAAAGGTGCTGCCTTCCATCACATCTGAGTGCAACAGGAGCAGAGGATGGGTAGCCCCAAACAGGATTGGGCCCCTAGTTCACAATGCGGCATTGCCAGTGTCGACAACAGTCTACCCCTGTGGAAATGTCTGTGCAACACCTCAATATTACAAGCAGACATATAAAAGGGAAATGATGACAGAATGGGCAACACATAGGTAGGGGCCTGTCAAGGCTGAATCCCCACTCTGCCACTTCGAGTACAGCAGGTGGGGGCCCGCAAGGATTCTAACAAATTAATACTTGCGACTCCAGGCTTATATTAAACTCCCAAGGCTACAGCTTTTCTCTAATCTTGGCTTGGTGAACGCTGTCAGCACCCAAATGCAAAAAAAACCCCTTTGACCCAGATGGAGCACTTGGGAATTCCTCCCTGTGGGATATCCTCAGCCCTTTCACCTTAGCACAGAGGAGATCCACAAGCCGAAATAAACCTGACTGCGTTTATCTAAACATTCCCTATCCAAATGATTCCTTCTAGGTATGGAAGAATATTTTTCATACCTGGTTCAAACCTTACACAGCATTCCTGCTTATAGTATTGCTGCTCCATGTCCCCGCAGCCCAGAGAGAACAACAGAAAAAAGGAAAGTTTGTTTCCCAATTTTAAAAAGTTCTAACCTACTCATTGGTCTTTTGGTCAGGTGCCCATTAATTAATTAATTAATTTATTATTATTATTATTTTTAAAACTTGGGGGACTTTTTAACCCTTTACAGGTAAAGCAAGTAGAAAACAGCTACCAAGAGGGATTTTACAGCTAACTGGCTGGCTGGCTGGGTGTCCACCAAAGGGAGCTACCCCCCTTTATTTATCAGAGGGCTACTGCCAGACTGATTACTGTTGGATTGTAGCCCTCTCACTTGGGTTCAGAGCAGCCATAAGGAAAGAAAAAAAAAGTTGCCCCATATTCATGCAGGAGTAACTAAAGTTGCTTCCTGGAGGCAGATGGCAGTGAACAAGATGAGAAAACATTGCCAACTGCCTAGGTAAGCAGCTTCCTCTCCACCCATGCAGCAGACTTCAACAACTGCACATGCAGGATCAGGGCCTTCCTTTGTTGATACAGCTATGTTCTTGTTCTACTACTACAAACAAATACTGTTTAATGTTCATGTTAATCCACCCCATCCGTGTGATGATATGGCACCTCTAACGCATCTGCCCGTGTCTTTTGGATACAAGAGATTTATAATGCTATTGGATCATCCCCAATCTCATCTGTGTTTTCTGATCTCTGTTTGATCACAGCTGTTATTCTGGAGACAGCAGCAGCAACTCCATAGTGAAGGCTGCACTGAGATCGTACTTCGTGCAGAACCAAAAGTAGTCCATTACACACTTCAATTATTGCATTTAGTCTTACTGAAGCATGTAGAAATAAGGTAAAATAAGCTGCCCACTCCCTAGCTACCCTCCTGATTCTGACTCTAGTCATGGGTGGAGGACAGGGGCTCTTTGCCTGATATTCTCCCATGTGACCAGGTGGGCAGAAAGGAAATGGACCTTCCTCACTAAACCTACAACCAGTTTAAAAAGGGCATCTCTATAATAAAAGGGTTTGCACAACTTTAGTCAAACCAAGTGCTGTATTTTATTTGTGACAGTTGCTACTTTTGTAATGCAAGAGCTCATTTGTTTGCTTCTGAAATAAAATGTTTTAAATAAACACGTCACTACATGCCTTATTTGATTACACAGCTTTAAAAGCATATAGTAAATGGAAACTCAAAGCAGGTACAAAACAGCAAATAAGATTAGCAGTAATGAAATAGAAGTCGATAATCTGATGTCTAAATTATGTTTAAATTGTCATAAAAACATAAGCTAGTCTAAAAATGAAACCATTGCCCATCTTACCATATCTTTTGTAAAACAGCTCCATAACATAACATGCCACCTCTGCTCTCTATCTGCTAGAATATTGATTTATACCATACACACTAAAACTAAAGGCGAGCAGGTAGCCAAGGGGCAGCAAAGATCAGTATGCCTAGTTGACAACAGACAAAACGGGGAGGGAGGGAAGGAAAGTGTATGAAGAAATATATAAACAAGATGAACAGGAAAATGCCTGGAAGATGAAAGATGGGAAATCTAATATATGTAAGGACTGAAAAGAGAAAGTTCAGCAGCTTAGAAAAAAATAAATCTTAGAGGTGAAATCCTGGTCCCATTAAAGTCAATGGCAAAATTCCCATTAACTTCAATAGGGACAGGATTTCACTTAATTCATTTACTTAATTAGGGCCTGATTCTACCACCTTTCTTGATGCCCAGTTGTAATTGGACTACTGATAGAATAAGTTACAAACCAGTGATATTCAGACATCAGAGGTTCAGGAGCCAAATTTGCAATCAACATTACCCAAAAGAGACACAGTAGTGTGAATTTACCATAGTACAATTTGTATTTAAACAGCATGACACGGGAAATATTTAGTTCTAATTACAAAAAAACTAAATATTTCCCATCATGCTGTGTGTGTGTGTGTGTGTGTGTGTGTGTGTGTGTGTGTATTTATTTACACACACACAATTCTCAGAGCAAATAAGTTAGTAACTTAACCAACTAAGTTATCAACTTGCACTAACAACATAGTAAAAGCATCTTTATTGATTAATAATTAAATCACAGTGTTTTAACAACATGTGCTGTACAGAGCTGCAGGAGACACATTAAAGAACCACTTGCGGCTCGTGCACCGCAGTCTGGGAGTAACACTGATCTAACTTAAGTGTGGCAGAATCAGGTCCTCAACTGGTTTATAGAACACCTATCTCACAACAGTGTCTGGGACAATGTACATAGTAAACCAAAGTTATATCAAACTAGAATCTATGTCCAGCCACCCCAGCATACAAAAATGGGTCCCAGTCGTGAAAATTCTTGAAGCATGAAATAGCCTCATTGACTTCAACGGGACTACTTGTGCACGTACATTTGTGGAATCTGGGCCAAAACGGGGGAAATTAATATAAAGGAAGAATTGGTGAAAAATAAGTTTTGAAGTCAAAATGATCAAAGGTGGACTAACCTGAATAGCTTTGTTCAGGATGAGAAGATCAAAAGCAAAGAACACAGTTGCACTGCACATTTGAATAAACTTACTGAGAGAATGCTGACATTCTTTTTTATTTTTTTTATATTGTTTCATTTTATTTGGGGGGAATTTTGTTGGATTTTTTTCTATTGCGGGAGATCTGCAGGGAAAATGTGTCAAGTCTTGCCTCGTGGGTGAGTAGGAAAGTCCTGGGGTCGGGGGGCAGGTTAGGTTTCAGTGCATGCCCACCTTGCACTCAGCTGTCAGCAGTGGCTCTTGTCCTGCAGGGCTGGGCCTGGCTCCCCGTCCTGGGTGTTGCTACCTGGTCCATGGTGTGGCAGCACTGCTTAGGTTTGGGCTGTCTGCCCCTCCATAACGACAGGGGGAGTGGATAGGCCAAATTTGACTGAGTGGTGCTGCAACCCTGTGTGCCAGGACATATCACCATCGTTTAAATTTTGCCCTATGTCCAGCCTGTCATGACACAGGAGCAGATAGGCTATCCAGTCCCAATGCCCAGAGTGAGAAGCTGGACCCAGCCCTGAGGGACAGGATGCTACAGGAATTTTGTTTTTTCCCCCATTTTATAGGTTGTTTGTTTTATTTCATGTTACTTCACATTTGTGAAAAAACACAGTGCTCTATCTACTTACTGATCTATTATCCTTGAAAGTTTTGTATCTTCTGATGTACACCAGCACATAGAAAAAGAGACGGGAATTAGTATTCGATTCAATATCAATAACTTTACTGACATGACAAGATACACAACATGGCCAAAGCTGATAAAGTTAGGGACCAATCATACTCCATTTGACATCAAAGGGAGCAGAACAGGACTTCAAATATTTGCATACAGAACTGCTTTCACAATGGATTTAATATACAACCAGTACTTAAGCTTGAAGGAAGACTAGCACAGAGAAGGTGAAAGAAGATGCAAAGCAGTCTACATCCACACAGGAAGAATCATCAGAACTTGAACGGTAGCACCAAAATGGTCCAGACAGGAGATTCTAAAAAACACAGCCTGCAGGATTCTGCTCTTTCAGCAGCCTTTGATAATACAACCTATGTGCCTACTGTCTTGTCCTCCACTCAGAGCCAATTCCAAGCGGCTGCTCTACAGATATTGGACTACAAAGCTGCCATATTCCTGGCAGGAATTACTTCTGACAGCTGAGTCACAAGGCTCTTGCTTTGTAGGCCTCGAGAATACAACAACATTTAACCCTGTCTTCAAATATTCACTTAAATAGCCTGAAGGTCCTTATTGTTGGGATGAAAACAGACAGACAAAGAGGATCATCATTTTGCAAACCCTTTCAGCTTTAGAAAGCTAGAACTTAAAAAACCCTAGAGATCTCCAGGACAAGGAAGCTCTTCTCCACTGTTTTCTACCACACAAAGGAAATGATAGCTGCATTTCTTTTTGCCTTGAGACAAACTAAACAAAACTTCTAGAACTATCTTCAGACAAATATAAAAACCAAGGAAGCGCCATGAATAAACCCTGAATTACTGCAGTGAGCCAGGTCAAAACAAATCACAATACAAAGAGAGAGAGAAAGAGAGACTCAAAGGGAAATCCATAAAGACTTCAAAACCAATATTTAGGCTTTAAGGGTTGTCAAATCATTTGTGGGCTAGAGTCTCATCTCTGATAGCGTAACTCAACAGACATCAACAGTTACTCTGGCTTCATTCCAATATGACCAAGCAAGGAATCTGGCACTGTATGTATTTTATATAAGCCCATCAGCATTTTCACAAAACCCCTCTATTTTACAGGGGTATAAACGAGCTCCTAAAAATTACTAACATATGGATATTGCCATAGGTATTCACCACAAAGTTATGGGCCAAGTCTTCAGCTGGCATAAATTGACTTCAGTGGAGCTACACTGATTTACACCAGCTATAGCTATGGTCCCATCTGCATATATTATTTAACACATAACTGCTTCATAAAACATTTCTCTGCCCTTGCCAGGGTGCTATTCAACATAACAAAAACAGGTTTCAGAGTAGCAGCCGTGTTAGTCTGTATTCGCAAAAAGAAAAGGAGTACCCGTGGCACCTTAGAGACTAACAAATTTATTAGAGCATAAGCTTTCGTGAGCTACAGCTCACTTCATCGGATGCATCCGATGAAGTGAGCTGTAGCTCACGAAAGCTTATGCTCTAATAAATTTGTTAGTCTCTAAGGTGCCACGGGTACTCCTTTTCTTTTTATAACAAAAACAGTCACAAATTTAAAGTAATTAAAATAAAAAGCAGTTACTTGCGTCTTCAAAATATCCAAGCTGTGAGGATGGGGGAAATCCTGCTCTCCCCTCCATAGACTTGGAGGGGACCACATGCAGGGTAGCTGTTGCAATGCCAGTGTGTGAGAAGGACTAAGAGTGGCGACAGCTGTATAAAAGGAACGTACCCCTTCCCAAAGCAAGGAAGTATGTGTGTTGCAGCTCCCAGAGTGCTGTTGTGGAGAAATGGGGACAGGAATAGAAAAGAAAGGGATAGGACAGAGTAGAGGGAAGCCTGGGGAGAGGGAATTCACCACTTAACTATGTTCCAACCCTTTCATATCACAGATGGGAGCACTAGGTTCATGGACTGAGATTTTCAAAGCTGCCTAAAAGATACAGATTCACAATCCCAATGGAAATTGGGCATTCAGGTCCTGTAGATAGCTATGGAAACCTCAGCTCAGAAGGGCTTTGGAAAGACTCCACAGCGTGGAGGAAGGAATCCACTTTCTTCCCCCTGTACAGGTTCCTCAGCCAAGTATCCAGCCAGGTTACTCGGGAAGATTTTGCTAGTGTTGTGCAATATTAACCATTATCCCCTGGCTGCTGTATGCTGCTCTAGGCCAGTTAAACTGGGTTTATGGAACCTTTGCATTACAGAAGTAATGTAAAAATCTGTGAATCTGGAAGAATTTTCGGAAGAATGTGCACAAATCCATTTCATTATACACATGCCTTTATACTATGGATAAAAAGCATTTCTCTTTCAAAAGGGTGTTATGCACACATTCAAGACACTGGAGCCAAAATCTGCTCAGGTTTCAGATCGGTAGCCGTGTTAGTCTGTATCAGCAAAAACAACGAGGAGTACTTGTGGCACCTTAGAGACTAACAAATTTATTTGGGCATAAGCTTTCATGGGCTAGAACCCACTTCATCAGATGCATGGAGTGGAAAATACAGGAGCAGGTATAAATATATGAAAAGATGGGAGTTGCCTTATCAAGGTCAATCTAATGGGACAATTGAATTAACAGTAGGATACCAAGCGAGGAAAAATAACTTTTGTAGTGGTAATGAGAGTGGCCCATTTCAAAACAGTTGACAAGAAGGTGCGAGTAACAGTAGGGGGAAACTAGTATGGGGAAAATTAAGTTTAGGTTTTGTAAGGACCCAACCACTCCCAGTCTTTATTCCAACTTAAATGTGATGGTGTCCAGTTTTCAAATTAATTCCAGTTCTGCAGTTTCACGTTGGAGTCTGGTTTTGAAGTTTTTTGTTGAAGAATTGCCACTTTTAGGTCTATTATTGAGTGACCAGGGAGATTGAAATGTCCTCCTACTGGTTTTTAAATTTTATTATTCCTAATGTCAGATTTGTGCCCTTTTTCTTTTGCATAGAGACTGGCCAATGTACATGGCAGAGGGGCATTGCTGGCACATGATGGTATATAGCACATTGGTAGATGTGCAGATGAATGAGCTCCTGATGTGGTTAGGCCCTATGATAGTGTTACTTGAATAAATATGTGGACAGAGCTGGCATCAGGTTTTGTTGCAAAGATAGGTTCCTGGGTTAGTGTGTGGTTGCTGGTGAGTATTTGCTTCAGGCTGGGGGGCTGTCTGTAAGCGAGGACTGGCCTGTCTCCCAAGATATGTGAGAGTGAGGGATTGTCCTTCAGGATAGGTTGTAGATCCTTGATGATGTGCTGGAGAGGTTTTAGTTGGGGGCTGTAGTTGACTGCTAGTGGCGTTCTGTTACTTTCTTTGTTGGGCCTGTCTTGTAGTAGGTGACTTTTGGGTACCCTTCTGGCTCTGTCAATCTCTTTCTTCACTTCAGCAGGTGGGTACTGTAGTTTTAAGGTTTCAGAGTAGCAGCCGTGTTAGTCTGTATTCGCAAAAAGAAAAGGAGTACCGGTGGCACCTTAGAGACTAGGTTGCATCCGATGAAGTGAGCTGTAGCTCACGAAAGCTTATGCTCTAATAAATTTGTTAGTCTCTAAGGTGCCACCGGTACTCCTTTTCTTTTTGTAGTTTTAAGAATGCCTGATAGAGATCCTGTAGGCGTTTGTCTCTGTCTGAGGGATTAGAGCAAATGCAGTTGTATCTTAGAGCTTGGCTGTAGACAATGGATTGTGTGATATGGTCTGGATGAAAGCTGGAGGCATGTAGGTAAGTACAGGAGTCAGTAGTTTTCTGGTATAGGGTGGTGTTTATGTGACCATCGCTTATTAGCACTGTAGTGTCTAGGAAGTGGACCTCTTATCTGGACTGGTCCAGGCTGAGGTAGATGGTAGGGTGGAAATTGTTGAAATCCTGGTGGAATTCCTCAAGGGCCTCCTTCCCATGGGTCCGGATGATGAAGATGTCAACAATGTAAAACAAGTAGAGTAGGGGTGCTAGATAAATTTGAAACAACTCCACTGAAGTATGTATTCAATTTAGTGCGTGTATTCTATATTTATACCACATAGCAATTTGATCCCAAATTATTGCTAAAGAAAAGGGCTTTTTATACTTGCACACATTGTACATAAAACCAGAAATGTCAATAAGCATCATTTTCAATGTCACATTGTGAAAGCAAATTCACTTCCAATATTTTTTATTTCTGTTAGAAATAGGCAAGCCAACAGCTTTGAAACTGTGTAAAAACAATAAAAGCACTGGCAGTTACTCCCACATTGACAAGACTAAATCAATCTATAAATCAAGCATAAATCAATGGAGTTATACTAGTTTTACTCGAGGGCAAAGGGATGAAAAAATCAGGTCCATTATGTATTGATATATAACAAAACAGCCCTTATAAACAGGAACCATAGTATGATCCAGGATGGATAAAAATCAATGATTTAAATAAAAAAAATCTTTTTAATTTAAACCAGATTTATTTGATAGCTTTTTTTTCCCCTCAAAAAGCATTTTATCTAAAGATAGTTTTAATGAAGACACATTATTCCTCAAAGATATCCTATCGTGGACTAGGGATTATAACGTCTAATTTTATAGCATATTCATATAATGTTTAAAGAAAAGTTTTGTAAACGAGTTCCAATAGTTCACGGATTAGGGACCCAATCTTATGGGGTTCCAGGGACATCTGTATAGAAAGATTAACCTAAATAATCTATCTACCAAATGGGACTCAGTGCTCAGTCTAGAAGATACCATCGGAGATGCTCAGTTTTGCAGTTCTCAAATTGTTTTGGATTTGTGCCTCCAGAGATAACATCCTTGTTAACAGCAAAAATGTTTTAAATAAATAAATAATATAGAGAGGTGAGAAACAACAGACCTCAATCCTATTGTCCTCTGCAAATTTGTGTACACAGAGTCAATCCCTTACCTCTCTCTAAAAGTGCAAAGTTTAAAAAGTTGTATGAATAGAAGACGGTTGGGGGTGGAATAGATCTGGACAAGGAGAAGAAGTCTGAAGATAAATGTGAGAAGGGAGGGACAGGCAGTAGAAACAAAAGTGAAACTGTTTGAGCAGCATATTTCAGAAGTCTTGAGGTCTTTCCTAGTGTAACCTTCACTGATTTGAGATCTACCATGCCATTTTCTCACTAGGAGGGAAAACCTATAATGCCAAAAGGCCATAAAAGAGACTCAGTTTGGGAATATTTTAATGAAGTTCCTCTACCTGTGGGAAGATAGACATTTGTGCAAAATGCCAACAGTGCAACAAAGAAATGCAAGGCCTGGTTTCCCGAATGAAAGTGTTCCTTTTCAGGAGGAAGCTGCATTGAAGATGATGAAAGGAACAAGTCTGAACATGCAGGATCTTCAGGTTGGTAAACTTTTTTATTTCATACTTCTTTCTTAAGGACTGCCTGTCTTCTTTCTGGACTATTCTTGAATTCTCATGTTTGAGCAAAAAGTATAGTTGTTACTCTATGGTAATATCATTTTAGATGCAGTGTGGTAAAAAATAAATAGCTGAAATAGGCAGATCTTCCTTTTACAATTTCACCTTTAAAGTAGTGCTGATTATCAGTGAATGCAATGAGTAATATTAAATAAGCAGTATGGTAATAATAATTAAATAACTGCATTGACTTATTTTGTTTAGGAGAATCCATCCTCAACATACAGGATTCTGAAGACTATCCACCTTCAAGATCACCATCATTTTCTATAGTTTCAGAGTTATCTGCCAATGATCATGTTTCAGTCACATCATGTACGTCACATAGCCACAGTATATCACCTGTAGCAAAAAGAAAACAAACAACAACTCCGTCATCATGAAACAACCATAGATAAGTTTGTGATAAGAACCAGCAGATTACAAAAAAAGGTAATTGATGAAAAAACTGCCCAGTTTGTTTATGCAACAAACTCTCCTTTCCGTATAATTGAGAACCCACACTTCATTAACATGCTTCAGTCATTAAGACCAGGATACAGTCCACTCAACAGAGCAGATGTCGCAGGCAAATTGCTCAATAAAGTGTATAAAAGAGAAATTGAGCAGTATGCAAAAGGTCTAGAGGGTGGAGCAATGTCCACAACGATCCTATTCTATGTGCTTGTGTGACAACTGAAGAAGGGAATGCCTTCCTTACAGAAAAGATTGATAGATCAGGAAATGCACACACAGCAGAATACTTACAAGAAGTAGCAGTAAAAGCTCTAACAAACTGTGGAAAAAAAATTTGAATGTCTAGTACGCAGCTTGGTCACAGACAATGCTGCAAATGTATCCAAGAAGAGAGTCCCAAGCTAATAACATATGGTTACCGGGCTCATTTGATGCACCTCCTAGCCAAAGACTTCACTGTTCCAGAAATAAAGGCTAATATTGTTGAAATTGCAAAATACTTCTGTAACAACCACTTTGCAGCAGCTGCTCTGAAAAAAAGGGGGAGGAACCAAGCTAGCTCTCCCACAAGACGTGTGATGGAACTCAGTAGTGGACTGTTTTGAGCACTACATCAAGAACTGACCTAATCTGATGATAGTTTGTGAACAAAATCGTGAAAAAAAAAAATAGATGGCACTGTCACAGCCAAAGTTCTCAACATTGGGCTTAAGAGGAATGTGGAACACATGCTGAGTACCCTGAAGCCTATTTCTGTAGCCTTGAACAAAATGCAGGGAAATTGCTGTTTTATTGCTGACACGGTTGAAATTTGGAAGGAACTGAGTGAGATCTTAAAAAGAGAAATATGCAATGACAGAGTTAAATTACGAGCATTAAAAAAAATGAATGGGACAAGCACTATCTACAGCTCATTTTCTTGCAAATATTCTCAGCACTCACAACTAGGGTCAAATCTTAACTGCTGAAGAAGAGAGGTTGGCTATGACATGGACATCTAGCAATCATCCGTCCATAATGCCAACTATAATAAACTTCAAAGCTAAGGGTGAACCATTCAAGAAATATATGTTTGCTGATGATGTTTTAAAGAAAGTCGCACCAGTGAACTGGTGGAAGTCACTTAAGCATTTGGATTCAGATTGTTGAAGTAATAATATCACTTAACAGCAGTAACTTCTTCTGCCAGCGTAGAAAGAATATTTTCTTCCTTTGTACTAATTCATTCCAAATTGAGAAACTGTTTGGGACCTGAAAAAGCAGGAAAGCTTGTTTCTTTTCCAGATTATGAACAAACAGGAAAATGAAGGTGAGGACGACTGCGTTAGCTGCAGAAGCCAATACTTTAAGTTCCTCATGTTGACCTGGCTGACATGGTCGATTTAATATTTTTTTTTTTTAATATTTCATGTATCTATTTTAGTTAACAGTTTTAACAAAAACAAACTTGATTTTAAAAAACTTGTATGTTTAACAAAATTCAAAAAATGCATATGTAGGTTTTGTTAAAATATTATACGTTTGCTGTTGAAGAAAAAAAAATCCATAACATTATTGTTTTAGTTAACTAAAACAATTTAAATGTCTGTCTAGTGATGTTCTCCTCCTAATACAACACAACAAGAAAATCCTCCAAATATTAATGATTAACCTGTTGAATTGGAGATAGTTCACCTCCCAATGACTTCATAAATATCTGCTTCAATTACCTTTGGTAAATGAAATAACCAAACAATCATTCATTTTCTGATATAGCTGTAAAACTAATCTGAAAAGTTTTAAAAATAAATCACTTAAAAATGTATAATGTGCATCTTCTAAGAATGAAACCTACATCTCTGAGTTTTGAAGAATGTGTGTTAAGATTATAACCACCAACAAAAATGCACTTTTATGTAGAAATCCATGATTAAATCACATCTTCCTGACTAGTGATTTAAATCATGATTTAAATCAATTTGATTTAAATCAAATCCACCCTGGTATGATCTTGTAAATTTCTGTAAAAAAAGTTTGGAAATTCATTTGAGGTGTGGGGAATTACATGTTACATTTTATTATTTTCATTTATATCTGGCATCATTGTAAAGTCTGCAAGACAAGTGAATGCCTCTGAACCAGTTCTAATAAAACATTCACTAATCAAACCAAGTGTCATATATGGGATTGCAGAAGAAGTTGTCAGGAAATGTATTTATTTCTTAAGTGTGTGTTTACGGTTGGCTTTCTATGCCCCTTATATAAAACAGGGTAAATAGATGAAAATATTACAATAGACCATGATGAAGGCCTTTTGGAATAAACAGTTTTAAAACTCAAAATAAAGGAGACTCTTCAAATCGGCAAGGAAAGATTCCATGTACACAAGGCTACAGCCAAAATGCTAAGAATGATATATTCTTCTGCCTGTGCAATCTTTCCTACCTTCTAGAATCTATACCCTTGCCCTAACAGGGTAATATGGCACATACGGAGCCAGAAATTCAGTACAATTATGTGCTGAAGTCAGCACATTGGCAAAAGAAAACTTCATTTTTCCTTTAATTATTTTCTTCATTGGAATAAAGAAAGACAATGAAATAATTACAAACTAGTGTATAAAGGGGACTTGTATCTTCTTATATAGGAACATACTTCAGAACGGTTTGATGTTAAAGAGCCAGTTCCATGCAGTATGTCATTAAATCCAGGGTTCTCAGGCAAAATAGAAAAACCTTTGCTGCTTAGACAGATATTAAGACCTCCTGGTATCTGAAATACATCTCCTCTACTAAAACAATCATTTCCTGCTATTCTAGGCAATAGCTCTGAAAAACTATTAGATCAAACCATGGCAACTGAAAATAGCTTGATGATATGAAAGATGGGTATTTTTGATGTCATGACCTAATAAGAGCTGGTTAAGTCTGTATAACTTTCACAGTCCATTCAGGTTTCAGAGTAGCAGCCGTGTTAGTCTGCATCCGCAAAAAGAAAAGGAGTACTTGTGGCACCTTAGAGACTAACAAATTTATTTGATCATAAGCTTTTTTGTGAGCTACAGCTCACTTCATTGGATGCATGCAGTACAGGAAGTTCCAGGTGGGACACAGTGTTACAAGGAGAAAACAAAAACAAAACCACCATTTTTGCTTTAACAGAACTTAGAATTTTCTGAAGGGACCTCATTTTTGTTTAAAGTACTTTAAGGTACAGTACTTAATAAATAAAACAATAAAAGTAGGACGGATCTTGGGCCTCCTGCATTGCCTACACAAAACAACCATAAAGGCAATTAAGTTGGTAGAGAATTTCCTTCAGCATGGAGGAACCACTGAAGGGCACAGAGCCACTGTACTTAATCATCACCCACCTTCCAGCCCCTAGTACAGAGGATATGCCTTGGAAAAAGATGGCATCTGTATGCCCCAGCAATCCTCAGCTGCCAGAATGTCCTTCAGTGACTTATGCCGCTAGGCATAGGTTAAAGAAGCTATGGGCTACAATAACTTATGCCAATGCCTGGCCAACTCCCTGATTAGTCCCTGGGAACCAAAAAGGGGACACAAAAGTTACTTTCCTCCCCACGCTTCCTAAAGTAGAAACCCTTTCCACTTAAGCCAAAGGAGAATCTCCATTAGCTGTTACCAATATAGGGCTTATGACATAAGGATGAATAGCTCTGATACCATCCAGTCCAAAATAATGGCATGCATATAAATTACACTACAATCAAGCCTTAACAATAACCTAAATTTCAGAAGGGAAGGGTGTCTTTCATTTAAATTACAAACCTAAGTTATGCATTTGGAAAATTGAAAAGTCTTATGAGTAAAGTTATTCTCTACTGACATACCACATTCTATAGTATTATTAACTGGCACAGTCAAAAAATTATTAATTTAGATCACATTATGTCACCAAACTGCAATGAAGTCAACTGCTCCTAACACTACTGCAGGCAAGTTTTATTTCTATGAACAAAGCAACTGCCATATGACAATAGACCAAGGTCCATCTTGTCTGGAAGTCTGTCTCTGACTCCAGCTTACACCAGATAATTCAGGGTAAACTCTCATGATACACCCAGACAATTGTGCACTGCTATCCCTTGGGATGAGGGAGGAAGAATGTTCACAATATGGAGTCAGTGGGACTGATAAACTTTGTAACTATCCTAGTTAGCATAAATCCAAATAGTTCTTATTTTCCTCAAATGTGAATAAAGCATATATATATGTATGTATTAAATCCTAGTTTCTCTATGTTATTTATAATTAATGCTAGCAATATTTAACTCTTACCTGGTCTATTTTATATTTAAACTTAAACTTCCATTTTTAAAAACTTTGGAAACATTTTTATTTAAAAACTTTGCTTTATCTATGTTTTAGAACTGTTTTTCATTCCTGCATGTATTTTATTAACTGTTAAAATTTGATTATTATGATAACAATAATGTAATCAGTTTTCCAGTTACCACATTTTTCCCTTACTCTCACTCCACAGATCCATCACAGGCACCTCCTACATGCTCCCTCAAGTTACAAAATAAAGAAAACACAAAATCAATAGCTGGGGCTTCTGTGGTACTGAAGGTGTCAGGAATGGCAGGCGAAACTGGTTAGGGGATTCTCTCCACACTGCAAAAAACAAGTGTACCAAATAGGATACAGGAGGCCTACTCTGTGCCAGACCTCTGGTAAGGTGTTAGCAGTCACAATTAATAACTGAGTTTTAACCATAAGACCACACTATTTAAGGATCTGGACCACTGTGTGCAGACAACAAACCCTGTCTAGAGCCAGTCACATAAGTGCTGGAACTAGGGGTCCTGCCACACCCCTAGGCTTGAAGTCTTTTCCATCATATACAGGATTTACAGTTTGGTTCAAGGTAGCTACCACTTTTCAGGGAGGCGGAGTACCTAGGTGGAGAAGCTCTCCTGTCAGCATAGGTAGCCTCTTCCCTAAGAGCTGCAGCCGTGCCATGGCAGCACTGTATGTGTAGACAATCCCTAACGGAAGGTTGTGACACTGCACCCCATATTCTTCACAGTGATATTATTAGGATAGGATTATGGCATAATTATGATGCATTTTGTACAAGATAAATCACGTGAGGTGTCATTGAAACAGTTATGATTTGCTGAATATGATTATCCTATTTGTATACATGTATCGCTTTTGTATCTGAAGTTATGAATATTGACTAGGGATCCTTATTTGAAATGGGTTTACTCTGGAGAACACCCACAGCCAGCCTTTCAGGTACAACAATGAAGAAGCCAGACAGGGCTGATGGGCCATCAGCAAAGACAATGGAATAGTTTAACCTTCCTATGGGCATTTTGGCCAGCTTGTAAGCAATGGCTTCCATAACACTGCAAGGGCAGGTGACCAGACCAAATATCTCTGGACTTCATCATGGAATGTCAGTATTTTTCCAAAAAGAAAAGGAGTACTTGTGGCACCTTAGAGACTAAAATTTATTAGAGCATAAGCTTTCGTGAGCTACAGCTCACTTCATCGGATGCATTTGGTGGAAAAAACAGAGGAGAGATTTATATACACACACACAGAGAACATGAAACAATGGGTTTCTCATACACACTGTAAGGAGAGTGATCACTTAAGATAAGCAATCACCAGCAGCAGGAGGGGGAAAAGGAGGAAAAGCTACCAGGCAGCTCTCCAACACCACTTTCTACAAGCCATTACCCTCTGATCCCACTGAGAGTTACCAAAAGAAACTACAGCATTTGCTCAAGAAACTCCCGGGAAAAGCACAAGAACAAATCCGCACAGACACACCCCTAGAACCCCGACCTGGGGTATTCTATCTGCTACTCAAGATCCATAAACCTGGAAATCCTGGACGCCCCATCATCTCAGGCATTGGCACCCTGACAGCAGGATTGTCTGGCTATGTAGATTCCCTCCTCAGGCCCTACGTTACCAGCACTCCCAGCTATCTTCGAGACACCACTGACTTCCTGAGGAAACTACAATCCATTGGCGATCTTCCTAAAAACACCATCCTAGCCCCTATGGATGTAGACGCCCTCTACACCAACATTCCACACAAAGATGGACTACAAGCCGTCAGGAACAGTATCCCCGATAACGTCACAGCTAACCTGGTGGCTGAACTTTGTGACTTTGTCCTCACCCATAACTATTTCACATTTGGGGACAATGTATACCTTCAAGTCAGCGGCACTGCGATATGTACCCGCATGGCCCCACAGTATGCCAACATTTTTATGGCTGACTTAGAACAACGCTTCTTCAGCTCTTGTCTCCTAATGCCCCTACTCTACTTGCGCTACATTGATGACATCTTCATCATCTGGACCCATGGAAAAGAAGCCCTTGAGGAATTCCACCAGGATTCCCACAATTTCCATCCCACCATCAACCTCAGCCTGGACCAGTCCACACAAAAGATCCACTTCCTGGACACTACGGTGCTAATAAGCGATGATCACATAAACACCACCCTATATCGGAAACCTACTGACCGCTACTCCTACCTACATGCCTCTAGCTTTCATCCAGATCATACCACACGATCCATTGTCTACAGCCAAGCTCTACGATATAACCGCATTTGCTCCAACCCCTCAGACAGAGACAAACACCTACAAGATCTCTATCATGCATTCCTACAACTACAATACCCACCTGCTGAAGTGAAGAAACAGATTGACAGAGCCAGAAGAGTGCCCGGAAGTCACCTACTACAGGACAGGCCCAACAAAGAAAATAACAGAACGCCACTAGCTGTCGCCTGCAGCCCCCAACTAAAACCTCTCCAGTGCATCATCAAAGATCTACAACCTATCCTGAAGGACAATCCCTCTCACAGATCTTGGGAGACAGACCAGTCCTTGCTTAGAGACAGCTCCTCAACCTGAAGCAAACGCTCTCCAGCAACCACACACCACACAACAAAAACACTAACCCGGGAACCCATTGTTGCAACAAAGCCAGATGCCAACTCTATCCACATATTTATTCAAGTAACACCATTATAGGACCTAATCACATTAGCCACGCCATCAGGGGCTCGTTCACCTGCACATCTACCAATGTGATATATGCCATCATGTGCCAGCAATGCCCCTCTGCCATGTACATTGGCCAAACTGGACAGTCTCTATGCAAAACAATAAATACACAAATCTGACATCAGTAATCATAACGTTCAAAACTGGTAGAACACTTCAACCTCTCTGGCCACTCAGTAATAGATTTAAAGGTGGCAATTTTGCAACAGAAAAGCTTCAAAAACAGACTTCAATGAGAAACTGCTGAGCTTGAATTAATATGCAAACGAGATACCGTTAACTTGGGTTTGAACAGAGATTGGGAGTGGCTGGGTCATTACACATATTGAATCTATTTCCCCATGTTAAGTATCCTCACACCTTCTTGTCAACTGTCTAAATGGGCCATCTTGATCATCACTACAAATTTTTTTTTCTCCTGCTGATAATAGCTCATCTTAATTAATTAGCCTCTTACTCCACTTTTTCCATGTTCTCTGTATGTGTGTATATCTTCTTACTATATTTTCCATTCTATGCATCCGATGAAGTGGGCTGTAGCCCACGAAAGCTTATGCTCAAATAAATTTGTTAGTCTCTAAGGTGCCACAATTGTTCCTGTTCTTCTTGCGGATACAGACTAACACGGCTGCTATTCTGAAACCTTCATTAAAGAAAGCCTGAACAACCTTAAAATTAGAATAGCAGTTCTCAAACTTCATTGAACCACAACGCTCTTCTAACAAAAGCCCAAAGCCCAATCCCGACTGCCCCAGGCGGGGGGACCAAAGTCAAAGCCCAAGGGCTTCAGCCCCAGGCAGAGGGCATGTAATTTGAGCCCTGCTGCCCAGGGCTGAAGCCCCTGGGCTTCGGCTTCACCCCCAGGTGGTGGGGCTCAGACTTTAGCTTTGCCCTGGGGCCCCAGCAAGTCTAACATCAGCCCTGGTGACCCGATCCACAGTTTGAGTACCCCTGAAGTAGAGGTTAAAAAGCTAAATATTGAATATAATGCTACTGAGATACTGATACAAAACGATTCTATGTCTCTGTGACTTTATAATGTTTATAACCCATGCAGGTCTCAAAAGACTGAGTTGTAGGCAGTGAAGCTTAGTGGTCAAAGCCAAATACCAGTGCCAAAGGTCAAGACGGATTCCCGAGTCCAACTCTGAGTCAAGGGTCAGACCAAGATTACCAGATGCTAGGGAGGGCAGGAGCAAGGTGGGAACAAGGCTGACTGGAGCTGTGAAAGAGCAGGGCAAGAGACAAACACAGGGAGTCTGTGAGCGTGTGTTGAGCTGCTGCCGAACTGAAGAACCAGCCTGCTAGCTTCCTCAGCCAATCAGACAAGGCGGGTCCATCAGGCAACCTGGCTGGCTCATTAGGGTGTCAGGAATACTGAGCAGGTGCAGCTGCCAGGCCTTAAGTCTGACAGCAGGAAACTACAGGCTATGGACCTGAAAGAATGAATTGCAGATGTCACATGCCCATTCATTATCTGTGGTGATATGAACAGTCATAACAGATTGTTCGGAAGTAAGAAAGTGATAAAAATGGAAAATGTTTAGAGCAATTCTTTGAAGAGAATCATTTAGTAATATTAAATGATGGAGCTCCCACCAGATTCAATACAGCTGACAGAAGCGTCTCATGCTTCTGGATGTGGGAATAGCTTCTAGCACCATAGCAAGTAAATGCAGCTGGGAAATTTACAAAGAAGAGGTAATTGGTAGTGACCACTTCTCAACATTAATTACATATCAAGGGAAAGGAAATACCAAAAATGAAGATAATATCCCCACCTGAAATCTAAAAATAAGCAAACTGGAAATGCATTTGAAACAGAAGTGAGGGCAATGTGAATGAGCAATGTATAAATGAAGATTTTGAGGAATTCTGTAGGACTATTACTAAGGGAATCATAAAGACATATATATTATACACATATATATGATGGAACAAGAAATGTGAAATGGTAATTAGGGAAAGGAATAAAGCAAACAAGACTGCAAAAAAAAAATCCTTAAATAGCAAAGAATGAAATATTTAAAAAGGCAGTTGTACAAAGGATTATATAAAGGACAAAAAGAGAAGGCTGGAGAATCTACTGCAGGAAATATACCAATACTTAAACAAATTAAGAAAATTAATAGAATAAAGAGTAAGACCCTCATAATACCAAACTTAGCAGTTGCAGTATATGGAGTAACAAGCTCCAACAAAGAAAAAGCAGAAAATCTGGGCACCATGTTTCAAAAAGTCAGTAGTGACAAGGATCAGATGATAGAAATTAGGGAGAGAAAAATAAGTTCATTAATGATAATTAAGAAATCATGAAGAGGTGGGAGGAGCAGCAGTTATTTTAAATGAAAACTTTAATATGAAAGATCACCAAAAAATGATAAGGAGCAAAAGCACTGCACCAGCAAAGACAAAATAAGCTTTGAAATGCTTAAACACTTAAGTGAAAGAAGCTTGAGAGTGATTCTAAAAATATATAACATAAAGGTGAAATACCTAAAGACTGGAAACACATGATTATCATCCCTGTTAGGAAACCAGGTAAGTTGCACTCAAGACCTGAGGCACGCAGACCAATTGCACTCAAGAACGTGCAGCTGGATAAGGGCATGGGCAGCGGAAGGGAGAGGCTGTGCCTCCCCAAACTGCCAGGCGTGGCCCTGCCCACACTCTGCCCCCAGGGCTCTGCTTCAGTGGTGCCACTGGACTTCAGGGGCGGGGGCCACACTGCACGCCTTCCCGGGGTTGGAAAGGCTGCAGCAGCACCGCCGTGCGTTCTCCCAGTGCTCCGGGGGTACAGCGGCACTGTCGCACACTCTCCCTCCCGGGGTTCCGGGCAATAGCCAGCCTGGGGCAGGGCCCAGCAGCTGCAGTTGGGGGGGGGCCCTCTCGGTTCCAGGGGGTGCAGAAGGAGCAGGGCCTTGGGTGGAAGGGGCAGGGTTGGGGGCTAGCCTCCCCCAACCAGTGGTTCACATACAGCCCATAGATAAGGGGCTTCTTAAGAGCATGTCTAATCTACAAACTTACGTTGACCTGTTATGTTGACTTACAGCCACCCCAGTAATTACTGTGCGAATTACTTTGCGAATACCCTCCTTCTGTTGGTGGTGTGTGTCCTCACTAGGAGTGCTTCCAACCACTTATGAGGGGCAGTGTGGGGGACTGAAAGCCTCAGCTGCTCCCCGGCTCTTGGCTCCCCACCGAGAGTCCATCTGCTCCCCTGCCGGGAGCACAGCAGTCACCCAGGCTCCAGATCTCTGCTCCCCCACCCCCGAGCTTTCAGCTCCCCAATGAGAGCCCATTCCCCCACACACACACACTGAGAGCATGGCAGCTGCCCGGGCTCTGGGTTCCCGGTTCCCTGCTGTGCCCAATAGGGAGCTCCATGCCCGGAGCCTGGGCACCTGCCATACTCCTGGCAGGAAGCAGGGAGCTAAGAGCTCAGGGGGTAGCAGGGCTCCCAGTGGGGAGCCCAGGCAGCAGCCCAGCAGAATGGGGAGCTGGGAGCCCAGGTAGCAGCCCAACGGGAAGCACTGGCAGCAGCCCACTCTGAGCAGGAAGCCAGGAATCTGGGGGCCAACAGGGCTCCCTGCGGGGAACAGGGAGCCTGGGCTCGAAGCCAGGAGCGTAGGCAGCTGTCTGGCTGGGAGCAGAGACACCAGGCAGCAGTTCAGCTGGGAGTGGGGAAACTGGGCTTTCTTGTCAATTTCACAGCTCCAAGATGGCAACAATGACAGCCAACAGCTGATTCGTGGGGTCCACTGGCAGGCAGGAGGCACTGGGGGGGGCACGTAGGGGAGCTGATAGGGGGACTGCCAGTCTGTTTAATACCCTGTATTAAATTGCTTGTTTAAAATGTATATAATGCCTTTTGTCTGGCAAAAAAAAAAATTTCCTTGGAACCTAACCCCCCTAATTACATTAATTCTTATGGGGAAATTGGATTCATTTAACATCATTTCGCTTAACATCACATTTTTCAGGAACATAGCTACAACGTTAAGTGAGGAGTTACTGTATAGAAGTGGACAAAGCATCTTAATGAAAAGAAAGGACTGAAAAAGACCAAAATCTATAGCTATGGGAAAATATTTTATCATTGGAAAACCATCCCGAGACAGACATGGAATTACATAATTAAATTAAGAAAAGGAGTACTTGTGGCACCTTAGAGACTAACAAATTTATTTATAGTCTCTAAGGTGCCACAAGTACTCCTTTTCTTTTTGCAAATACAGACTAACACGGCTGCTACTCTGAAACCTATAATTAAATTAATAAAAGGAGAAGATTGCTATATCTTGTATATTTACCAAATCTATGTATTTGTGATAAATGGGGACGCTACTGCCAAATATATGCAGATAGCATGGAACAAGAAGAGTGGGAACAGCCTTCTGTGTGCACTCACTTGGACTCAAGGAAACCGCAAGGTTAATAACTTTGTATCTGTCATTATGACTGAGCTAACAGGGATTATGCTAGGACTAAACTGAGCTATAGATGTGTGGCCAGCTACCGTGGCCACCCTCTCTGATTGCTTGTCAGGGATGCAGGCAATTTATGGTGGTAAATCTGACAGCAGAAATTATATTCTTAATGAAGTATTACTGCTAACGACCAAACAGGCACACAGCTGGCTATAACCATAGTACTACCACTATCCTGGTGCAAGTGGGGATACCTGCACTAGATAACATACTGGCGGACAAAACAGGCAAAAAAATGCTACTGATAATGAACAAGTTGA
Source organism: Dermochelys coriacea (assembly GCF_009764565.3). NCBI lineage: Eukaryota > Metazoa > Chordata > Testudines > Dermochelyidae > Dermochelys > Dermochelys coriacea. Next base: position 49,383,262 of record NC_050068.2, read on the forward strand.
CTTAGGAATCCCCTTAAGCAAACTGGAATTTAAATACCTAATCAAAAATGAGATAAGGAAGGAATGGCAAGAACTGTGAGTAAATGAAATGAAGGGGAAAACATTCCAATAAGCATGACCAACTGTTGAAAATGGTGATGTAATCTAAGGCCCCGAGAGGAAGAGCGAAGTAGTTCTATTTAGAATTCTAACACAGCATTGCAGCTTAAATCGTAATTTATTTCTAATTAACAATCATAAAGATGAATTATGCATAACCCAGGACGCAATAGATCATATCATTTGGAATTATAAGGACTGTACCAGTGAAGGAGGTGTTTATATAGAAAACTCAGGTCTTAATGTAACAATTTTCCTTGTAACATCAAGAATAGAAGGAAAATAAGAAAAGCTCTTCTGCAACTCTTTAAAAAGTTTAAGAATACCAGGAAGGGCGAGACTCCAAAATCATGAACAAGATACAGAATACAGTGCATGATGGTCATAGACAGGAAGCAAGAAGCAGGGGGCTACATGGAGAGTCTGCAGTCATTGTCTGAGACTACAGAGAATAAAGATACTAGGAGGGTCCAGGAGGAAACCCAGCAGGGAGAATAAGCCTTGGGATCCTCTCCTGAACAGACAAGTTAGGCAGGAGGCCAGGACAGAGATGAGGCATTCCCGGGAAGTGGAGCAGGTTCCAGTGGTAAGCCCTGATAAAAGGGCATGATCTGGACTTCCAGGGAGAGAGCTCTGGGAGTTGTTCAGAGGAAGAACAGCAGGGGGCATTTAAGAGGCATGAAGGACCAAGCCTGAGGAGAGCAGAAGTTGGTTTGTTTTGTATCTTTGGACTGGGTTTGTTAGGGGATTCCAGGAGACAGCCCTGATAGTATGTCTATACTGTACTGGGAGTCAAGCTCCCAGCCCAGGTAGACAGACTCATGCTAGTGGGGCTTGAGCTAGTGTGCTAACAATTGCACAATGAACACAGCAGCTCAGGCCCATCTGACCCGATGGGTCTGAACTTTGGTGGCTAGCCGCAGTCTTTGCCAGAGGCACAGTGTGCCACCGCTATTTTTAATACAGTAGCTCAAGCCCTGCTAGTGTGAGTCTGTCTACCTAACTTGCCGACAGTCCCAGCCCTGAGAAGAAGGGTGAACCTAGACAGGCTGTAGGGGGTGAAGGCCTTAGAAAGGGTGAGTAGGAAGAAGTCCAGGGAATCAGCAGCAAGGAGTTTGCTGAAACAGTCGCTGACTGCTAGTTATAGGGTCCCTGGGCTGGAACCCAGTATAGTGGGAAGGCCTCAGTTCCCCTACTAGCCACAGGAGAAAGCAGTGTGAAGCTCTGAGATAGGGATATGGATCGATGGAGAGCCCTGTCGGAAGGATGCAAGGACCATGGGGCTCAGAGTCAGATCTGGAATCTTGATACAACGATACTAGACTTTTATTTTTGAGAGGCTGTTACCTAGGAAGGGTTGGACTTAAATCATGACTTGGCTGCAGGGCAAAGTCATGGGAAGAGGAGGACCACCAAGAGGCCATCAGTGGGAGTGCCAGTTAGAGATCCATTATGCTAAACCAACCACTCTTAGTGGTGAGTCCATTTTGCACAAAGCCATTTCAGATCATACTGTATTAAACACTGTCCTGTGGTAGTACTGCTCCCTGGCTACACTTCAGTATTAATTTCACTGCATGCTGAGAATGGACAAGTTATTCCTTCTTCCACTTTATTTCCCTCTGTTTTAATCCATGATAAGACTCTCCCTATCACCCCATGGCTAACAAGGTTTCGTTAAAGCCTATTCTGAGGACGTTATCAAAAGCCTTTTGAAAGGCTAAAATATATCCATTTGTTCTTTTATGCCCTACTTTGTGGATATTTTTCAAAGAATTCTAATAGGTTACAGAGGCACAATTTATAGCAGCTGTGCTGCTTTCTCTCTATTCTATTTTGTAACCAAGCAAAGATTTTCTGAACTACTTTTTTCCATGCTGAAGGCTAACTGGTATACTCACCAGATGGCTGGCTGGGGGAGGCATTGGCAGTACAAATCATGAAAGAGCCATAACTCTATTGGAGGAAGATGTGCTGAGGCACCAGGCTTCTGTGCAGATGGTCCTTGTCTCCAAAGATCTATCAAGATATGCAAATTTATGGGGACAACCCCTATATTAGTTCCATAGGGGAATACCACCTCCTAAAGCAGCGGTTCCCAAACTTGTTCCGCCGCTTGTGGGGGGAAAGGCCCTGGCGGGCCTGGCCAGTTTGTTTAACCGCCACGTCTGCAAGTTCAGCCAATCGCGGCTCCCAGTGGCCGCAGTTCGCTGCTCCAGGCCAACGGGAGTGGCTGGAAACGGCATGGACCGAGGGACGTACTGGCTGCCGCTTCCAGCGGCTCCCATTGGCCTGGAGCAGCAAACTGTGGCCACTGGGAGCCATGATGGGCCGAACCTGCGGACAAGGCAGGTAAACAAACCGGCCAGGCCCGCCAGGGGCTTTCCCCGCACAAGCGGCGGAACAAGTTTGGGAACCACTGTCCTAAAGGAATGATAATGAGGAAACCCAAAATCCAAACTTGAGGAGTCTTCTTTCCCCTGAGCAGGGTCCCTTAATGTGTTACCGAGTCTCCTTGTCTCTAGAAAGGAGGCTAATTGGGAATTTTCAATCTGAACTTAGAATAGAAGTGCACACCAGTTAATATTTAGTTTAAGAATTTTTTCCACAGTGGGAAAAGGGAAGATTTCCCCCTAGAGAAGTAGTGAGGTGTTCCAAACATTTAAACCACACACATCCCTGAAGTTTGCAAAGATCCTGGGGGATTTTCAGGAGGAAAAGGCAACCACGTGGGCGTCTCCTGCCTTTCCACCTACGGAGATGTTCCACAGTGCAGAGGGTGGAAAACGTGATATTAATAAGCCATAGGTTGTCTTAACTTCTGCTGGCTTCCCCCATGGCTTGGGGAAGAGGGAATCTGGAGGGGGCAAGATAACTCAGCAGGCCCATCCTTTCCTCAAATGGTGAGGAACGGATAGGGCTTGCAAGTCATCTGGCTTCCTCCCAATTCCCTCTCGCCAAAACCATGGGGGAAACAAGCAGAAGTTAAAACAACCTATGGCGGGAACCCTGCGGAACAGCTCCTCAGGGCTGGAAGGCAGGGCAAATATGCTGCATACTCACAGATATAGTGGGCAACATGGAACCTGAGTAAGGACTTCAGAATTTTATCCAAAATCCATAACAGCCAAAGGGTATGTTTACACTGCAATCAGAAGTCTGACTGCGGCACATAGAGAGATACTCAAGCTACCTTTGATCTAACTAGTTCAAATGGTAACAGAAGTGAAGCCATGACAGCACGGGATGTACAAGCCTATCCATATCCAGGATATGACCAGCCCCGCTACCACCCATTCTGCCAATGCTTCACTGCTATTTTTGTTTGAGCTAACTAGCTTGGGTATGTCTCCATATGTGGCAGTCACCTCTGTTTGTAGTGTAGACATCCTAACAGTTGTTAGTTTCAAGTTCTGCTCTTAAGTAATATACTTCCTAATCCGGCTTTCAACAAGACCTGAAGAAACTACTTGTGCAGCAGTCAGACAAGAATAGTTGAAGTATACACCAATTACTTTTGCTACAAACAGATAAGAATCAAAGAGCAGAAGGATACCAGGAATTCAGAGTGTGCTCTATAGATAAATGGGATCTTAGTCTAAGGTTGAACATTCCCAACATACTGAAAACTGCCTTGTGCTCTTCTTATGAAATATCTGAGACACCAGAGGCATACTCCAACACTAAAGATTTTGCTTAAGAAATTGACTGCATAACCGCCTGTTCATAGAAGCCTAAATTTCATCTGAATACTAATGCTGGCATTGTGTTGATTTTACTAAGTCAATTTCTTTAAAAAAAAGCATACTATCTGCTCAACCACCATACAAATGTCCTTCATTACTGCTGGGGCCTCACATTCCAAAACCCTGTCTTGCAAGAAATTACATGCATTTGAACACTGACAACAAATGAGATCTGACAAGTAAACATTCTGCATCAATGGGACTGGAAATCTGGACTTCGAATGCCTTCATCTCCTGATGAGATCATATTACTGGTTTCTTCATGTGAAGCATTGAAAAGTCTCAGAGAATCAATGAAGAATGTGAAGTTCAAGAGGCGACAGTTCCCACAAGCTAAACCAATTAGAGATTAGCGTTCAACAATACACCTTTCAGGAAGATGAAGCATGGAAAATCTAAACACCTTTTTTGTTATAGAAAAAGAGAGTTGTTTTTTTCCCCCTCACAGTTGTTTACATGAGCTGGACAATCTAGGCCTGATTCTCTTCTCACTGATACACCAGTGTAAAACTAGAGTAACTCCACTGAAGTAAACAAGAAGAAAATCAGGCAGAACTGATACTATCCACTGTACCAATAATTTCTTACAGCTGTGGGATTAGATGGGTAGTGTTAATAATAAAAACAACCTGAAACTAGTTGTTTTATAAATATTAAATGCTCCTACAGCTGTAGAGATGGTGTATGGCAGGGGTGGGGGGAGAGAGTGTAGCTGGAGTGTTGTGCTCTGGCAAACCCCAGTTGGCAGAGCTTACTGGTTGGCTATGGCCCCCAAAAGGAAAGTTTATTGCAATCCCCAGGCTGCTCTAATCTAGGGTAGGGTCAGTATATAACTGGCCCCAGTATCCGGGAGCTGCAACCAACTCCTTTGTGGCCCCCTCAGAGAACCCAGTAAAAACTGGTTTCAGCACAGAATCTAGGCCAGAGAGAGAACATCAGCCCTGCTATAAGCAGGCACAACTTCTATCCTCCTCAAAACCCTTCTTACATCTCTTCTGATAAACTTCTGAAAAACTTGATAAAGATTAAGCAGCTGGTGTACTGTCTGACCAGTATTTATCATGCTGACCAGTTTTGTTTCAGTTTCCTTGTGCTCCCCCCATCAGTTTGTTTGTCTCTTCTTTTATATTTCGATTGTAAGCTCTTTGAAGCATCGACCATTCTTTTTGTTAAGTGTTGGTACAGCCCCTAGCACAGATCGAGTTACTGCAATGTTTATAATAAATAATCTACATCAGTAGGATGTACTTGCTTAGTCAGATCTGAATTTGATCCAAATTGTTTTTAATACTTTGGGAAGAAGGAAGGAACACTTCATAACCCCATTTATTTTTCCTCCCAAAATACTCTGCTGTCGGTATGGGTTAGAGTTTCTTCTGTCTCTCTTGATCACTGCTCACCTTTTCTTCATGCAAGGCCATATTCTGATCTGCGCTACCCCAGGGAACTTCACTGACTTCATGGAGTTACTCTGGATTTTCACAAGAGTAACTAAAGTCAGAATATATGTATTTTCTCTTTTTAATTTGCTTCTGTTTCAGTCTTTTACCCCTCCCCCACCAACCTTTCAGTTCCTGTATCTGCATTGCTACATCAAGTCTTTACTTCACAGGAACATTCCCTAGTATCTCTGTTTCTTAAAACACAATTATTTTTTTCTAAAAGGCAGAAATGGCTTTGTGGTCTGACACTGGAATACCTCAGGGATTTCTACAGAACTTACTGTGTGAATGCTGACAGAATGAGCAGGAGACAAACAGAAGCTTTATTCCTCTAAACTGGGTCATAGATGCCATTGTGTTTCTAGTAGAGCAATGAAGAAAGGCATTTGGAGATGTATATATTCTGCACCAGTCTGCTTAACAAAACAAAACAAAACAAAGAGACCCTTGTGTAGTAATTCTATTAAATAACCCCAACAACAGTCTATAAAGGTACCTCTGCAGATTTTTTTTTTCCTTTGGAAGTACAACTGATCTATGTCTAATACAGAAGAAGATTATCACACACAAGTGCATTATCAATGTGGTCGTAGAGTTAACATACAATAATTTCTGCTATTGTAAAATAACAGCAGTCGGATTTGACAAAAACAGGAAAATTCACTATCTGTGTATTTGATTCTCATAGGCAGAGGCATCCATAAATCTATTACTGTTGGGAGCCAATGCTATAGTTGTTACTTGAACATACTGGTTTCATCCTCCTTTGGGTCCCACACTGAAAGAAAGGGTAGAAGAGGCTACAAGTGCAGCATAGCCCCATGGAATTATATTCACACAAAATACCATAATCCTTTAAACATCTAAAAGCAATGCTGAGCAGTATTTGGAGGACTGTTCAAAACTAGGTAGGAGGGAACGGGAGATGAAATTAGTAAATACAAGCTACTTGGATATTTATTAAAAATAGACAAAGATCATTCTATAACTCACTCTGACCTACTTATTTTTTATGAAGTGGGATGAGGGGCCCTAGTTATGCTTTTAGGTATCTGTGTACATGTCCTGCAGAGGCCGCCTGCCCTATTCTACCACCTTTTCTAGGGAGAGAAAAGGCACAAAGAGAAAAAGGCCTTCTTTGAAAAAGGTCATGGAATGGAGGAGTATGAGACGCTTATGCTACCCCCATTCTTAGTGACAGAGTCAAAATTCTCATTTGATCTACCAGTGGAACCCAAGGCAATGGTACAACCACACTAAAAATTGGGGAGAAATCAGGGGAAACCAGGAGAGAGAGTCAATAGTCCTGCAGCAATTTCGAGAGGGGCATCACTGGATGTAAAAAGACTAGTCCCTCTCACCCCCTCCAGTGGCTGCACCTTTAAAAGGCCTCTGTAATCCTTTCCTCTTCATTTGATGTCAATGAGTTTGCACTAGCGTAACTGAGAGGAGAATTTTGCGCATGGTCTCTCAACCATGAGGTGGCTTTGGTGTTCCTTGAGACTACTGAGGTAGAGGGTTTCTTTTTCCATCTCTTCTGTTTGAATACGCTTGGCACAAAGTATAGATAAACATGACAAAGGCCCTAATCCTGCACGACTCTGTTGAGAGCAAACTTCAACATACTTATAGTAGTTGGATCTTCTTAAGAGTTCCATTGTCATTAAGAAACATTCCCTTTTAGCAATTTTAGCAAGCCAACTAGAAGGTTGATGGGGCTGTGGAAGAATTTTTGAATTCTGCATTGTTCTTTAGGCATATATCTGATGGGATGATGAGCGGCCTTTACAGCCCACTCATGCCATCTGAGTGCTGTAAAAAGTCTGTAGGAGAACAGAGAATAGACCTTTATATACTTTTTTGCCCTGTTAAGGTACATTACAGTAGTATAATCTCAAGGTGACAAAGGCACATATATGCATGACCTGGTCTAAGCATGAAATGGTAGGTCCCATTCACCTTAACAGGTACAGATGGTAAAAAGTATTCTTGATGTGGTTGCTACCTGCACATCCGCAGTAGCCTCTGTTCTAATAGCTATCCTATATTGTTAAACATGATTCACAAGTACCAGCCACCTGCAGCCAATTAAAGGATGTGCTCTGTATTTTATCATTCCTTTCGGTTGTTTCCCCAATGAAACAAAATTATGCTTAACTCTTGTCCAGATTGAGGCCTGCATGAGGTCCTTTACATTGAGGCCCAATCTCCCGCTAACAAAGATCCCAATTGGGCACAGGACCTGAAGGAGGCAACTGTCACCTCAACTCTTCAGGGGACTGATGGCGGTCAGGTAAACTGATGCAATAGTATCTGAGACACTGCATGGGTGCAGAATAGCCAGGGCATGAGAACATCCTCTTATTCCCCCTCCTGTATCCAATATACCCATGCCTGCCCTGGCCCACCCCAGAGTGTCCCCCTGCCAGGTCTTCCAATGGGATGAGCAAGGTGCACAGCCAACTCTGTGGCTCCAGCAGAGGGCCTCTTGCACATTGGGTATTTCCTAATAAGACACACGGTTCCAGTTCAGCCACTCTGCCCCCTTGCACATAGGCTCACCGTTTGAGACACAGGCACAAAGCCCCGGTAGCCGCTCACTTTCAGAAAAATGAAAATCAGATACCTTTTTAAAACAAAAATAAAAGATGAAATGAACTAATCTCTGTCTTGCCAGAAAATCCACTAGTGTAATATACAATGTAGCTGATCTAGAATAAAAAATTTGGGTGGGGTCATGAGAGAAGAGTTGTCAAATATATACAAAAATTCTATCTTAAGACTGTTGGGAATATTTCTTTTAATAAATGAAAGCCCAATATGTTATACCACAGTCAGAAGAGAAGTTCTGTCTGAATTATACTTTCCCCTTCCCCCCGCTTACCTAAGCAATTCCTACATTTTGGCAGTAAGATGCTTCTAGCTCTAAATTATTTCTGCATTTCAGATTCATACAGAAATATATATAAAGCAAATGAACAAAAATGAAAATATATTCATGCAACTGTTTCTGCCTATCGCTCTATCACTTTTAATCTTTCAAGCACTTTAAAATGTGCTTCCCACAGAGGGAGAGAGAGAGATCTATTTTTGCTTTAGGTGAATATAAAAGTAATTTGTTGCCATAGCAATATTCTTCCAATCCGAATGTTCTGAACACTGTAGTTGCTTCAGCTTTTGGGCAAACTGTAACCATCACCATACCCCATTTAAAATGTCATGCTTCACTAACCTCTTTGGTTCGGCTTTGATTTCATCTTTCTGCTACACAATATTAAAAAATTTAATTCAATACAAATATTTATGTCTATATGAGCTTACTCGCAGAGACCAATTTCAAATAATCATTTACTTGTATCTTGTTTAATTAAAATTCATTGGAAACCTCAAGCTTCTCTAACACAGACATAGAAATAAAACCAAGCTGTACCCAATGGGCCAAAATCTGAAGCCCATGGGACTTATGTGCATGACTTGGAGGGCAGATTTTTATCTGTACTGATTTATTTTTAAGGGCCATGTCATCATCTCATAGACTACTCCAGTGGTTCTCAACCAGGGGTATGTGTACCTGTGGGAGTACACAGAGGTCTTCCAGGGGGTTGTGACGTTCCCCTCTGGTGTTATCCGGACCAGTGATCTGCTAGGTCAGTCCTTGACTCTCGGAGCCAGCCTTACCCTGCTCTGCTGTGAGAGCCCCCACTCCTGGGCCGTTCACGCACAGTCTCTGGTATGTAAGCTGCTCCATGGATCGTGCAACTGAATGACACTAACCAATATCTCCAGTCCCAGACACAACCCTAGGAACCTCCATCTTGCAGTGTCCAGTTATGCCCACTGGATGCTGCAAGCTTATACGAGTTTGTCAATTTAACAAACAAATTGATATACATCAGGCTTGTTATCCCAAGAGGAATCTCTGACATGCTTTAAACCAAATGTACTGCTTCAGGTAGAACAAACAAATTTATTAACTACAAAGATTGTTTATTCTACCCTATCTTTGTAGTTAATAAATTTGTTTATTCTACCCTAATTTATTAACTACAAAGATAGATTTTAAGTGATATTAAGTGAAAGGCAAAAAGTCAGAGTGGTTACCAAAATAAATAAAATAAAATATAAGCACGCAGTCTCAACTCTCAACCCTATTAGGCTGGGCAACATCTAGACTAAGCAGTTTTTCTCACCACACTGGATCTTGCAGTCCTTAACATACAGGTTTGCTCCTTAAACCTGGGCCAATCTCCTGTGCTAAAGTCTTGTCTTCCTCTCAGTATCTTGGTTGTTTGCAGCATAGGTGGGGGCAGGAGACGGGCCTAGTATGTGTCTGTCTGTTTTATACCCTCAGTCCATGTGCTTGTAGAACAAGAGTCCAGGCATGTCTGGGGGGTATTGCTCCATCACCCAGCAAGGTTGAGCAATTCCTCTGGTGTGGCCTCATGAAGGTGAGCCATTGCATTGTAGCTCCCTTGCTGGACAATGGCTGTTGATAGATTGTTTCACACCCTGCCCAGGCATTAGTTACTTTCCTTGCTGTTGCCTCTGGGGAGTTAATATCTGGCTGATTCCCCAATTTACAGCAACCATACTACACAATTCTCATAACTTCATATGCATTAATGATATACATATATGGATAGAGAAATTACTTTCAGCAGATCATAACCTTTCCCATTATACCTTACAAGGCATGCTTTATGTGCAAGATCATGATTATATGAAAATGAGGAATATGGGGATTACAGTATGCTCCCCCAAGGCATAGAATGTCACAGGGGTACATCAGTTCATCTAGATATTTGCCTAGTTTTACAACAGGCTACATAAAAAGCACTAGCAAAGTCCGTGTAAACTAAAATTTCATACAATGACTTATTTATATGGCTCTATATACTATATCCTGAAAACTAAGTACAATATTTATATTCCACTTGATTTATTTTATAAGTATATGGTAAAATGAGAAAGTAAGCAATTTTTCAGTAATAATTAAGGTTAAGATTTTGTCATGCTCTGCCTCTAGAACCAAGCTCTACACAGGAGATCTACCAGAGCCTGGATCATGTACACAGAAGCACTGTGCCTACACACTAGCTCCTGTCCCACCACTGTGTGGAGTAGCTTTATTGTTGTGTAAAGATATGAGGTGCAGTGGCAGACACCAAAGGTCATCCTCCATTTTGGAAGGTGGAGTTCTGAACCATTTGGTGGAACACGGACTGTGGCAGACTGAAGCCTACAGAAGCCTCTCATTGCTGTGTTATGTAATGTTTAACTAAAAATAATGTAGCTGTTAAATACAAGCTATCTGTGCCTTAATAATAAGAAGAGCACAACTCTCTTTGCCCTTTCCAGCTCCTTGGCAGCACAGCTCCAGCTGCCATGAGCTATCCCACAAGCCACTTCCTCTCCCTACCTTTTCCCTCACACCTTGAGTAAGGGGGTTTAATCCGGTCTGCACTGACCTACTTACAAAAGCAAATACCAATGGATCGTGGTAGGTGTGATACCACAGTGGGCAGCAATCTCATAAGCTCTGCTCCTGCCAACCTGCAATTCACACTCCACCAAATGCTGAATCCCCCATTTGAAAGGGAAACTGTGTGTGTGGCTCCTGACTAAGAACTGTGCACATGCTACTGTGGGATTTTGTTGTTGTTACCTCATGTTACTCTCATCCCACCCTGACCTGCTTGTTTGTCTCACACACTGTTACATCTTGTCTTTTAGACTGTGAGCTCTTTAGGACAGGGACTGCCGTTTACTATATCGTTTTACAAAACCTAGCCAGATAGGTCACTGACCTGGCTGGCTTCTATACAATACTGCAAAGTAAATATTAAATAAGATTACATAGCATGTTAGGATGCAAATTACTGGGATAGTTTATTTCTTAAATTTAGCATATGCTTCCTTAGTCCAGATGCAAATTATGTTTTTACTATTTTATTTAAATTGGTACAGCCATGTTTAAGACAGATAAGAAATGCAAAATAACGTCTTTCAGATACTTTGTAGCAAACCTGAAACACTAAGGCACTTTACACTTTAGAATTAAATTTACCTCAGATGACCTGCCCAGGACTGATTCTCCACTGCCTTGTCCCTCCCTTGTGCAGTCTTGTACTGCATCTGCTCCGGGGGGGGGGGGGAATGTCAGGCACAGGCCAAGGGCAAAGAGAGGGCATGCCTGAAAGGCACTGCACTATTACTCTTCCTGAGGGGCCCTAGGGTAGCAGCTCACATGCAAATTTGCGCTAGAGAGAGGTCTAGAGGACCCCAGCTACAAAGCACCTTTCCCCTCCTTTCAGGAACCGAGTCACTGAGAATCAAGGCCCATGGGTTTGCTTCTGAGTAAAACTGAAGTTTGCAAATGCAGAACTTCCTCTGCAAACGCGGGCTAGATGCTCCGCGGGCTTCCCAGCGGCGGGAGCAAAGGGAAAGCGATTTACATTGTTGAAAGCAGCGAGTTTAATTATTCTACGAGCGGGGAGGGGAGGACCCGCTCCCTCCAACTCCCCCGGGCAACGGTCTGTTCCGGTGAACTTCATGCCACCCACTGTGGTGTAACCCCCTGCTCCGACCTTGGAAGGGCTGATAGAATTGGCCGGCCCGGCACTACCACGGCAGCTTCCCGTGCACCGGCGGCGGTGGGCCAGCGCCAGGCAAGGCCACGCCTCCCTCCGTCCCGCAGGTGGGACCAAGCTATGCCCACCCGCCCCCCGACCTTGTGCACCAGCCACTAACTCCCCTCTCCCCCCATACGCGTTGCACAAGCCGCCAGACAAGTAGCAGCGCCGCTGCGTCTCCCCTCTTGTGATGCTCCTCTTCTCGCCCCGCACAGCGCCAGCGGCCCCCTCCCCGCGCGAGGCTCGCCCGGCCCGGCCCGGCCCGGCCCGCTCCAGTGGCTGCGGCTACTCACCCCCACTCCCTCCTGCCGCGCGCCGGGTCCAGGTGCCTTCCCCGGGCGGGTGGGGGCTGTCCGGAGGCGGCGCGCGCTTCAGTGGCCACGTGGGGCTCACTCCCAGGGCCAGTCTCCCTGGAGCCTCAGCCGGCGCGGCGCCCTTCCTCCGCCCCCAAACAATGCTGCTCGCCTAGGTTACGTGCTCGCTCGGGTCCCTATTGGAGCCTTTTGTCCTGTCACTCACTGGAGCGGAGCCGCGTGCTTGGGAGGGGGATTACCCGGGGGAACCTTGCGGGGGGGGGGTCCCTCCACGTGCTCCTGACCGGGAAGGGTTTGGCAGATGTAGAGCGGCTCCGGAAAAAGCCCCCGAAGCGGAATTCCTGCATCTGACGCCGTGGGCACGTTGATTTACCTTTAGGATCCCCTTAGGCCAGATTCTGCCATCCTTAGTGGAGCACCTGTCTCTGTGAGGAGCTGGCTGGGGCCTGAGTCCGCCATGCCGACTCACTCTGCTTTGGGGCCAGACTTTGCTCCCCTTCCCCTCCTCTGGGAGTACTATGGGGTTGGAGTAGGGGTGGGAGAAGCTGGCCTCTTCTCACTATAGTTCCCTGCACTGTCCCACCCTCAGTCCTTATGCACCACCAGGGATCTCAGAGAAGCACCACAACTGCAAGTAACTTTTGGCTGAGGTATGTGGGAGATCCAGGATCTGCCTTCCTCCAGACAGCCACCAAGATCACCCCATCAATGGCTATGGCAGAGAAGACAAAATGCCACAAATCTCCACCTAGGGTGTAGGATGATGGGAGGAGAATGTCAATTCTGTATTATTGTTCCACCTGTCCCACACAGGCTGGTGCTTGCGGTTCTGATGTCCTAGGTGTGACAAGGGTACCACAACTAGGGTGGGAGATCACTCAATATGACCAGCCCCCCAGAGCTATCTTGACCAGAGACAGCGGAGCTAGAGCTGCACTGTCATGATAACTTCTGGCTTGCCGTTGCTGCTGGCATGTGGGGTACTTTAAAAGGGGCAGCCATGCCATGAAAAGTTGTCTTGGTTATGGAGAGAAGCAGTTGAGCTAGAACCACCCCTAAAAATGTAATGCCCTAGGCAGCCACTTATGCATCTTATACCTAATGCTGACTCCCAGGCTTACGTCACACCCAGTGTAAACTCTTGTGCAGAGATGGGAATCTGTGTGAGAGGAGAGGAAGCGGATGGGTACTCTCCATGCATCATCCTGCTTACAACCTTGCAAGGATTCAGCACCAAAGTTAATGCTAATGGAGTCATAGCTTTGGTGTTCAGCCCATCCATAATGGAAGGAGCCCATGGTAGTTCCTGGTGGCAGCACTCCACTGGAGCCATGCTGTCAGTGAGCCAAGGGTCAGTCAGGGTACCTAGAAACAGTTTAGAGGCCCAGGGCCTCTGCACACGGGGCGTCTGGAAGATCCCTGTAGATCTGGTGGATCTATGGTTTTTGCAGGCCATTCTCTGGTCAGATTTGCAGAAGAACAAACACTACTCCCCCCTACCGCCCCAACAAAAAATCTGCAACATTTCCCTCATGGAGTTTCCTGTAACATATGCAGATATTCTCATATCTCTATTATATGTAATATTAGATGTTCTTGTGGCACCTTAGAGACTAACAAATTTATCTAAGGTGCCACAAATACTCCTTTTCTTTTTGTGGATACAGACTAACACGGCTGTTACTCTGAAACCTGTCATTAGATGTTCTGAGTATGCTAATAACACTTCTAACACAAAAAAGTATTTATGTGCCAGTTTTGTGAGATTGACACAGTATAAAACTGAGGTGGTGAAGGGATAGTTTAGAATTGGTGAGTGGGGACTTGCCCCTCTGATTTACAGATTTCTCTTGTCTTTTGTAGCCATTTAACTTTAACTGATTCTCTTCTTACTTTTCCACAGATGTAATGCTGCTGATGTGAGGGGAGTCATTCCTGGTTTGCACCCTTGGAAATGAGAAGCAAATCAGGCCCTCTTGAGTTGGCAGCACTCCCACCTACTTTGGATGTGTGTAATTGGCTATACAAAATGCAAGACCATGGAGAATCAGGCCTATAATCCCACTTTGATATGTAACTTCCATTAGTGTTAGTTGCATTTTCCTGGTCCATTAGGACAATTCTCCTCAAAGCTTTAAAGGATAGTCGTGAATATAAAGGTGATGACTGTATTAATAGCAGTTATTGTTGTGGCACCTGCTTTTCGGGGTTAATGTAGAATGGCAAGGAACTGCTGTAATCATTTTTAATAGAGTATTAAAAAGAGGTTGAGGAAACACAATCATTAGTTTAATTAATGCATTAAAAAGATAAAGGAAGTAGGTTGTTAAAGTTAGTACAAATCAGGAGAAGTAGAAAAACGAACACCATAAAACAAAATACCACAAAACTTTTCGCTACACAGGGTAAAAAGGACTGGCAAATCAACTGTAGCATATAGTACAGTGACACTGTGCATGTGGTCAGTGATCAGAGAGCTAGTGAATTCTTCTTACGGAAGAATTATCTCTCCGTCCAGTTGGACAAAAATAATTATTTTCCGTTATTCTTTGCTCTTCTGGCAGGGGTCCCTTTCTGGTAGCAGAATGGTCCATTGGGTAGACTCTTAGACTGATAGCCAGGAGACCTGAGTTCAGTTCTCAGTTTTGCACTGACCTGCAAGTCATTTCACCTCTCCTGGTGACTCATTATCTTTATAAGTTGCTTTGAGATCCACAGAAGAAAAGTGCTACATATGAACTAAGTGTTATTATTGTACATTTGTTAAACAATCTGAGTCACATGAACCCAGTGTGGAGAAAGAAAGAATTATCTTTGACAAACAGCAGTAAAAAAAATCCAGAAGACTATCTCCAGCAACAGCCTATTTGCATCAAAAAAACCTTTAAAACCAACCCACAAGAACAAACTGAAGAAACTCAGCATCTGCAGAAACAAAGCAAACTGTCTAGGGAAATATACCTTTTTGCATAAAATATACAAACCCTACAGTAAATCCTTTATATAATCCTCTTTATAGAACAACCAAGCAAATATACCAGAATAGGAAAAGGAATATGTTTCAATTTCAACATTTCTTCAATATTTATTTTAATTTATTGATGATGTTGCAAAAAAAAAAGCTACTGTACCAAAGACAACAAAGTAAGGCCCAGTCTTGTAAATGCATGTGTCTTTGTGAGACCCTTTCCTTCCATGGGGTGCTGTGTAAATTCAGGGGATTCCCCACTGCAGTTGCAGAATCGGAGGCTAAATTCTGAGTGGCTGACCTGTCCTATCATGAGGGATTTACTCAGACTGCAAACTCTTACTTAGGTGAGTAGTCCTAACCTCACATGTGTGGACTTCGCTTTCCCTTCTCTATCCTTGTTCTTGTCTGTCCTTCATTCTCTGTATATTTCTCTTCTTTTGTCTTTCTCTCTTCCCTTTTTTCCCTGTTCTCTCTTTTCTCTCTCTTTGTTCTTTCTTTTTCCTTTTTCTCCTCATCTTTCTTTCTTTTTCTCTCCCATCACTTTTTACTGCTATTTTTGGTTTATGTAGGGTCATCACAATTCAGCCTTTACAGTGTGACTATGCATGAATAAGGGCAACTCACCTGAGTACAAGTATCCAGGATTGGGTCCCAAGTTTGTGTCCTTGCTCCTAGGCTGCTTGTGTCAGGGGGTAATATAAAGAGTTATTGCTCTGACCCAGGAGAGGTCAGGTCTTTTATCATTTTAAATGCTTAAAATTTTTTAGCTATAAAACTTTAAGAGCTTAAAGTTTTCAGTGTGAATAAAAGTATCACTCTCTGTTTCCCTTCGCTATGCGCTTCCCTCACCCCACACCCAACTATAACTCCCTCCCATCCTGTGCACTCACCCAATCTGGAGGAATGGAGTTCTGCTTTGTTGAGCCTCATAAGGTCTTCCAGAGGAGGCTATTCCTGCCTTATATGACAACCCAATTTAAACTTTGGAGGCCACATCCTCAAAGTACATGGTTGCAGCTCCATTAAAGTCAATGGAACTATGCCCATTTATATCAGATGCTATTGGTGCTCATACAAAAACTTGGGAAATTCATAAATAAAAGCAGTTAAGGTTGAACATATGTTTCAAAGGAATGCAGTGAATGCCTCTAAACACAGTTACATGTTTTTTTCACATAAATTCTTCAATTCAAAACAAAACATTAGAATATCTGGAAATAAACTGGGGATCCAGTCACTTCCCCACTAACATATTGCTCATTATCACCCCACCCAACAGACACTGCCCATTCAATGTTAACTTTGACCCTTTGTTTTATAGTGGAAGTGTATTGTTAGTTGTGTACTGATCAATCTACTGTACAAAACCACACTTTAATTACCAGGAATGGATACTTGACTAGAGAGATGATTAACAATAGATTTGTAGCTTGAAGCACAATTTAAAAAATTTGAGGTGTGTAACTTGCATGGCTGGTAAAACTGGTTTGAAAGGTGCCTGTAAATCTTTCAAAAGGTATTGAAAAATTATCAACATAAAGAGTACAATATGTTTTCTGAGCCTAATTTTTACTGTTCTGGGGATTTCATTTCTTAGGAGTATATATGAGAGATGAAGTCAATCAAATGTCGGGGGGGATGGTTGCAGGAATTTGCTTATCTGATAAGGGCCCAATCCAAAGCCTATTGTAATCAATTCAAGGACTCCCATTAATTTCATTCAGCTTTGTATCAGGGTATAAAAATCTTACCATATTAGCAACTTTTATATTGTACATAGATGGTTATCATGGCATCAGCACTTTCTTGTCCGGTGTGGTGCTGAGCACCCTCAGCTCCCACTGCAGTCAAGAGTGAGAGGTGAAAGCATTCAGCTCTTTGCAGGATAGAACCCTCTTTTTGTTCTCACATTGCATTATATACTGTGCTGCGAAAGACAGTTTGTGTTTATTGTATAATATGAGCATATTTTTATCTCAAGAAACCAGATTGAAATAGGTTGTGTCATTCCTATTGGCTGTCAGTATAAGGACTCAGGAAGATCACGACAACAACACAGATTGGAGAATAATAACGTCAAATACAGGGCCAGATTCTCAGATGACTCCATTGACTTCAATAAAGTTATACCAGTTTAGGCCAGCAGAGAATCTTACCCATTATTTTTACTTAAAACAAGATAATTGGAATAGATGGCCAGCTAATCCCATGAATCAATTAATATTACATTATTAGATGACCAGTAGTTGATGCTGCTATTAGAGGATATGCCTGCATCTAACTATTGCCACTGTAAATCTAGATCGGGGGAGGCAACCTATGGCCTTCGGCATGCAAGCTGATTTTCGGTGGCACTCACACTGCCCGGGTCCTGGCCACCGGTCTGCGGGGCTCTGCATTTTAATTTAATTTTAAATGAAATTTCTTAAACATTTTAAAAACCTTATTTACTTTACATACTACAATAGTTTAGTTATATATTATAGTCTTATGGAAAGAGACCTTCTAAAAAGGTTTAAATGTATTACTGGCACGCAAAACCTTAAATTAGAGTGAATAAATGAAGACTCGGCACACCACTTCTGAAAGGTTGCCAACCCCTGATCTAGATACTTTGTTGGGATTGGTGACAATATCAGTCTGATGGATTATAGGTGGCACATGCACTGATACCTACCATTAAAGATACCTCCGTATTTCCAAAACAAAGGGTAATGTTCAGTTGCTTATGAATAATCTTTTCAAAGTTTTACCTTTTCAGCTGAAATTTGATATCCTTGTTCCCAGATAGTGATCAGTATTTTTTTTTTTGTTGAAGGTTTCACACAAAAAAAGTGTTAAGCCATTTGCTAGCTTGGAAGGAGTGGGCGGGGGGAGCAGGAAGCAGTTTTGCTGCTGAGATTTTTTCCCAATCTTTATTTGAACAGCACTAGCAGCTCAATGGAAGGTGCTGAAAATTTTTTTGGCAAAGACATTGTCCCTGGAGTATAGATTTGCCTTTCATTGGTCTAGTGAAAATCAGATTTGATTTGGCTAGTTGGTAAAGGTTTAAATAACATACTTTGTGCATTGGCACTTAAGAGTATGTTAAATAAATAAAACCATCTTCCAGCTTTTCATGGAACAACACATGTATGAGTATATAAGTTGAGTGAAAATTTCCACTGAATAGATGTTTTAGTATTCTATTAGATGTGAACATGTAAACACAAAAAGGTGGAGCGCAATATCAGACTAAGTGGAGGACTATGCAAGGTAATCTGTAAAGGTGTGTATGTGTGATGGGGTGAACCTGGCCTTTTCGGCTCCTTAAAGGAGGCCAAGCGGTCCTACTATACCCCATCCCAAGCAAGGAGCAGTGAAGGTGGGTCCTCTGGGCCTGCCTAGAGCATCCTCAAAGAAGCAGCCAATCAGAGACCAGCAGGCTCAGACCAGAGGAGCTTCAGAGGCTTAGCAGGTTAGTTCCTGGTTGGGCCTGGAGGGTCATGGAATGGTGCTCCTCTCTGTCCAAAGTAGCTCAAGGGATAACCAGAGTTTGGTTCTGGCTGCAATTGCTTACGCTGGGTGAGAGAGGACCTGAGAACTTTAACCCTGAGGTAAGACAAGATGATCAAGGGACCAGATGGGAAGAGGCCCAGAGGAGCAGCAGCAGTGAACTGAAGTGAACAGTACATGGCTGCTGTTTATAGAGTGCCTGGTTGGAACCTGGAGTAGTGGATGGGCTTGAGTTCCTCCATAGGCCACCAGCAAAGTGGTGTAAACCCCAAGAAGGGATCAAGGGTCTTTTGGAAGCCAGAGCAAAGGGCTGAGTTCAAAGGGCCCAGAGCTGAGGCTGAAAATCCTAGTGAGGGCAGATAGTTCTCTTTGACTTTTGTTACCCTGAAAGGGATTCATTTTGACTGTGTGACCCAGCCAGAGGGTCAAGGTACTGAAGACCTGACAAGTGATGTCAACAACCTACAGGGGGCGCCAGTATCAGGAAAAGGACCGCAATACCACTCACAGAAGTAGGAGGCACTCAAGACATCAGTGTCCCCTGTTATAGTATGAAAGAAGGCTGAGCTCTGTGGAAATCCTGCCTCCTTCCATGTGATGTAGAAATATGTATATGGAATGAGGCAAAGATCTTGCTTTAGTGATTACACATATTCTGCTGTATGGAGAGTTCTATCACTGACAGTCAAACAACAGTAGCACATGGGCTCCAATTTTCATCGTTCTATACAGCTTTTAAAATTCAGAGGAAATTCCATTAACAACTGCATTAAAAGAAATTTAAGGTTTCAAAGTGAAGCACTCAGACATTAGGAAATTTCCAGGTGAAGTTTGCCACTGCAGACTTCGCACTATCCACTGGGTGTATACAATTGTGATGGGGTGCAACCTGGACAGTGGGACCACTGATGTCCTTCAAACCCACCAATCTGGGCTGCCTCTGACCGTGTGATGCTGATGTCAACTTACAAACCTTTGATAGGCACTACACTTATATGAACATCCACAGGCAGAGATACACCCAACTGAGTTACAAGAATGGTCTCCCAGCCACCCATGAACCATCCCAAATTTCCTGTGAAAACAGGAGAGCCCCAAAGGTGCTCCCACTGTAATTCCACTGATCACCTGAGGAACAAGTGCCCTGTGCTGGGAGGAAGCAGGCAGCAAATAGTCCATATTAATGCTGCTGCCCTGGCCTGACCACAGAAGCCCCTCAGGCACCTGTCACTTACCATACTAGTTTTGTGGGATTAGCCTCTGCAAAACCAGGCATGGAGCACATAAAGGTTGTCCAGATTAATGGCAAGGAATACTTAGGGTGGGAAGATACAGGTGCACAACTTTCTGTGGTCAAGCAGAGTATAATTCAAGAAGGTGACAAACTGCTAGGATAGATGGCAGATCTTTTATTAGCTGGAGGTTTCAGGATTCTTGTGCCTTTGGCCAAAGTGCAGATAGAAACTGAAGGTTTAGAAATTGAATTGTGGGTGGATGTGGTGGATGATAACTCCATAGACATGTTAATTGGGAATGATTTTTTCCATGTAGCTCAGGCTGTTAAGGTGTTTAACCACAGCAAGAAAGAATATTATGTTGGGACACATAAGGAAAAGGGTAAATTCCCAGGAATTACTAAAGGAATGGAAGAGAGTCTTTTTAATTCCTCTGCAGCAGGGGGAAGCAGTATCCTTCTAGGTGTGGGGGTAGTCGAGACCAGCTTCTGCACAGCAGCTGAAAGCCTCACCATTTCAGTAAGGCTGGGGGTATAGGACCTGTCAACGAGAAAACTGTCCAGATTGTTAGCTGTGAGCCCTCTACAGATGAACAGGGGATAGATTCCACTCTAGAGAGCAAAGAGAGATGTGTCTTAGAGGGGGACCCAGGAAAGGAAACCTGGGAAAGAATGGGGGAGTACAGGAATGTCCCCTCACTGGTCACTTGGGAGAGGATGCTCAGGACAGAGTGGCTGATTCAGCAACTTTACACCCTGGCACTCAGACTGGAACACAGGTTCAGAGAAGGAACTGTGTAACTGACCTCACACAGCTGACTTCTCAGGGAGAGAGAAAGGGGTAATAAAGGGTACTGCAGTCTAGGTCCCAGTTTTTCAGGACGCTATTCGTGATATGCTTGTGGAAATTAACTGTGTCCCTTTAAGACAGGATACAAATTCTACAGAAGAAATGGTTGTCTGTGAGAATGCAAATGACCCAACTGGCAGAGGGAATAGTCAGCCTGGCCCTATCCCTTGTTTATTTCATTATTATCAGCGATGACTGAGAATACTTTAGGGATTTGTTGAGGGATTCTCAGGACCTTTCCTGAGCAATAAGGCTCCCTTCCTGAGTCCCCACCCTCAGTTCTGCATGAACCAGTGAACCTTGCTGGTGTGGGAGACATCACTGATCTTGGTGAGGTGACCTACAGGCAGCAGCACACAGCTGAGCTCTGTGCACAGTGCATAGCTGACCCTCTGCTCTCAACTATGCCCCCAGAGGTCCTATGGACCCGATCTTTGATTATTGCTCGGCTCAGCTTTAACCTCCAGGTCTGGCTACCCCCATGGCTCCAGTCATTAGGCCCACATCCTGGTCATGACTCTGACACCTACTGGA
This sequence comes from Dermochelys coriacea, assembly GCF_009764565.3. Taxonomy (NCBI): domain Eukaryota; kingdom Metazoa; phylum Chordata; order Testudines; family Dermochelyidae; genus Dermochelys; species Dermochelys coriacea. Next base: position 49,404,579 of record NC_050068.2, read on the forward strand.
GGTCAGTCAAACGTCTGGTGCCACACCATAGCCTTCATGGGGCACTTTGGAAAGATGAAAACACTGGCTTGAACTTTAGACTCCAGGCCAAAAAAAATGGTCTATAAGGTACAAAATATGGGAACATCCTTGTGTCCAGAGTGCCAGCTCATGGCATCCCGACCAGCGGAGAAAGCTCCCCAGGTCACCTCCTATGGATGAGCATTCCCTTTGAACGCATTGGTATGAATATCAGTGGCCCCTGCAGGCTACCAGTACATTTTGGTAGACATGAACTTTCTATCCAGTATCCTAAGGCCATACCCCTGTGCTCTGTGAATGCCAAGCAGTCACTTCTGAACTTGTGAAGGTCTTGTCTGGGTTGGGGTACCCTAGGAAATTATAATGGACCAGGGAACAAACTTCATGTCCCAGACAATGAAATAACTATGTTGACCGTTGAAAATAAAGACCCTCCGAATTTCCGTTCACCATCCCCTTACTGATGGGCTGGGGGAAAGGTTCAACGGGACTCTAAAGAATATGCTACAAAGGTTCATTGCTATGAATATCTGCCACTGGGACCAATTGCTCCCTCCCCTCTGTTCACCATACAAGAGGTACCACAGTCCTCCATCAGTTTCTCATCATTGAAGCTATTATATGGGAGACAGCCATGAGAAATTTTAGAACTCATTTGGGAGATATGGAGAGGACAGTCACCTCGAGCCACTAATGTGGTATAGTACATTCTGAACTTTCAGGAGAAGCTTGACGCTTTAGGCTTGTTTGCCCGGGGAGAACTTTCTACATGCCCAGAGCAACAGGAAGCAGCCTATAATAAAGGGGCCTGCCTTTGGGTGTATCAAACTAGGGATCAGGTTCTTTTATTACTTCCAAGTGCAGAGTCAAAGCTGAAAGCCTGCTGGCAAGGGTCTGATGAGGTGATATCATGAGGAGGGCTTGTGAATTACGAGATCCAGCAACCAGACAGACAAAAACTCCAACAAATTTACCATGTGAATCTTTGAAAATCATGGAAGGTTCAATAAAGCCTTTTTATAGCCCCCTACCTGAATTGGGCCCACAACACCAAACCTTCAGGGATGGTCCAAATCAAGAGCAACAGAACAGAAGGCCCAGGACCAGCAGTTGATCACTGCCTTCTCCACTTTGTTTTCTTTGCAGCCTGGAATAACTTACAATCACATCCAGACTGAACCAGAACACCGAGTCAGAGACAATCCACAGTCCTTTCCCCCAAGGATAAGAGAAACTGGGAGTCAAGAACTTCAGTCAATACTAGAGCTAGGAGTAATTGCAGAATTGTTTAGTGATTGAAAGATCCCAATAGTGCTGGTCTCTAAGCCCAGTGGATCCACTCATATTTTAATCAATTCCAGGAAGGTCAATGCCAGATTGGGAGCAATATGACAACCTTCACGTGGTGCTTCTGTTCAGTGTTGGTGTTTCAAATGACACAACAGGGAACAGATCACAGAATGGGCCTTTCTCGAAGACCTCCACCTACCAAAGCCATCCAGATCTTTTCAGTCTGCAAGGTGGACAACATATCACAACCCTGACCTGTGTTCTGTGACCTGTAACAGTGCAGGTATCCCACTGGCCACAACAAGAACCATCCTGAGTCACTTCCTGCATAGCCAACATTGCCCAAGTATCCTCCAGATTGGTCTGGAAGTGCCTATTCCATGTCTGGTGCCAAAGCTGCGTTGGAATTTCCACAAGGCTCACTGGCCCGCCTACAATTCAGAAAAAGAACATAGGATCCCACGGCTTAAACTGATACCTAGAAATTTCAGCAGTTTTACAAAGATCCTAAAATTGACTGCTAAGAAGTACATCCCGTGTGGTCACCGGAAGGCTTTCACCCCCCAGTTGGACAAAAGAACCTGCATCCCTTCTGAGGGAATATGAAAGGAGTGGCGACCCAGATAAACCCATTGTGCTTCTTGAGTCCTTGAATTCGGCGTGCCTGGAAAGTTGAAAAGAGACTGTTCAAAGCCTTGATTTCAACCATTTGGGCAGCAAGGCATGGGCTCTTTTGTGGCAACTTGGAGGATCCCAGCCAGTAATGTGACACCCGGCAAAGGTGACCACAAATGCTGTCACCTCTAATCTTTCTAACAGCAAGACGCCGACAGACAAGATTACACACCAAAAGGTCCTGCAGGAATTCCACAGAAACCTTCAAAAATGTCTGGATGAATCTCTCCTCTCCTCTCCTCTCCTGTCCTCTCCTCTCCTCTCCATATTCTGTTGAGGAGATTATTGTCGTGCTGTTGGAAACCAAAAGTCAGAAAGCTGCAGGGGTTGATGTAATTTCTCCAGAGTTTCTCAAGAATTTGGGGAGACGGGGATGGGAATGGTTGGAGGCGCTTTTTACTGCCATGCACAGAACTGGAGAAGTGCCAACAAGCTGGTGATAGGCAACAGTGGTTGCCCTATTGAAGCCTGGGAAATCCTCAGAGGATGCAGCCAGCTACTGCCCCATCTCTTTCCTCTCAACCACCAGCAAGCTCATGGAACAAACACTATTCCACCATCTGATATTATTGAAGACATCCTCCCAGCGGAGCAGGCAGGATTTCGCCTGAAGAGGAACTGCTGTGACCAAGTAGCTTCACTTACTGGCCACATTGCAGCGGGATTACAATGTAAATCAAAGACAGGGATCACCCTTGTTGATCTGTCCTCAGCATACGACACCGTCTGAAGACAGGGCCTCCTCCTCAAGATCTCCCGCGTCATTCACTGCTGGCGAACAATCTGTCTCTTGGCAGTGATGAGCAGGGACTGCCACTTTAAGGTACATCTTAATGGCCAGGTCAGTAGACCAAGAACTCTTAACTCAGGCATCCCTCAGGGCTCCGTCCTAGCCCTGATACTTTTTAATCTATACATCGTGGTTATACCAGCGACAAAGTAAAGGAAATTCATGTATGTGGATGACATTGCCCTAGCTGTTTTGTATACAAGCCTTTATACCATCAGCTGCACCCGAACCCGAGATCTTTAGCACAATGGGTGATTATTTCCAATGCTGGAAACTTAGGCCTAACCTGAAAAAAACCATGGTAACTGCTTTCCATCTGAACGATAAAATGTCTAATCCCAAACTTGATGTGCAGTTCTGTGGTGAGAGCTTCAGCCACGTGGCTAACCCAAGTGTAATCTTGGCATTACACTGGACCGGAGTTTGACCTTTCGACAACACCTCGAGAACACCTGCAATAAGGTCAGATCTCGTGTCACGCTTATTAGAAAACTGGCCAGAACATCATGGGGCTCCAATCCACTGACCTTATGAACTGCTACAATTGCCTTGGTATATTCTGCAGCTGAATATTTTGTGCCTGTGTGGTCTCACAGTAGTCACATTAAACTCCTTGAGACTCAACTCAATAACGCTGTGTGCGTAGTGTCAGGGTCACTCAAATTGACTCCAGTCAACTGGCTCCTGGTCCTATCGCACATCCAGCCTTCACAGATTAGAATAGCTGCTTAGACATCTCGCTTTCTTAACCATGTCAATGCAAACGCAAGGATCCTGCTGCATGATGACCTGCAGAACCCGACAAAGACAAGATTAAAATCCTGCAACTCTCTGTGGAATGGCATCAAGACCCTTACATCCATCTTCAACGCTAAAGCTCATTGGAGAGTCACATGGAGTGTTTCGAGCACTCAAACCAAACAGCTCATCGTTGACCCTGCCAAGGAACCACCGGGTTTTGATTTATGTTGGAAAGATTGATGCAGATTGAATCACATCAGGACATCTCATGGGAGGTGTGCTCAAACCCTTTTAAAATGGAAAATGAGGTATGCGACTGGGGTCACCAGGCACAAACGATGGAGCACATCATATCTGAGTGTCCCCTTTGTTCTTTCGCCAGGGGCCTGAAGGACATTCACGAGCTCACTGCTGCGGCAATGTGCTGGCTATCAAATCTAGATATAAATTTGTAGTCGCTGCTACCTACCCAAGCCATACGAAAGAAGAATGCCATATTGAAATTTGATGCATACTCTACTCTCTGTTGATGAATTACTTGACCAGCTACGTGAGGCAGAGTATGTTACCACTCTAGATCTGACTGAGGGGTATTGGCAGATCTCCAGCACACCTGCATCCTGGGAGAAAACAGCCTTTGCCACCCCTTTTGGTCTTCTTCAATTTCAGACAACGCTGTTTGCATTACATGAGGTCCCAGCCACATCCCAGGGACTGATGGACCAGGTCCTTTGGCCTCATAGTGGGTAGGTCGCTGCATACCTAGAGGACGTTGTAATCCATAGATCCATAGGCAAATCTGGGAAAACCATTTAAAATATGTAACTACCATACTCTAGTTCTTCAAGGCAGCTGGCCTAATGACAAGCCCCACTAAATGCCAGCTGAGCAAAAAATGAGACAACCTACCTCAGGTACACTCTGGGGAAGGGCAAAGTGTGATCTTTGCGGGATAAGGTCTGGATAAGGTCTAAGCCCTCCAAAATGGACCCATGGAACTGTCCCATGCCAGCCTCAAAGAAATAGGTATGCTGCTTCTTAGGACTGGCCAGATACAACCAAGGGTTTATTCCAAGCTTCTCAACCATTGTGGCCCCTCCTACAGATCTCCTTCCAAACAGTAGCCCGAAGAAGATCTAGTGGACCAATGCTTGTGAAGAGGCCTTTCAAACCCTTAAGGCACACCTCTGCTGAGAACTAGTCTTGTATAGCTCAAATGTTTCCAGCGAATTCCTGCTACAGACTGATGCCTCGGTGGTGAGATTAGGGGCTGATTTATCCCAGGTAGTGGAAGACAAACAACACCCCATCCTCTACCTGTTTAGAAAATTATTCCCAAGGGAGAAGGCTCACTGTGTAATCGAAAAAGTATTGACTGTGAAGTGGGTTATGGACTTCCTCTGATACTCTCTTCTTGGCAATCATTTTACCTTTGTCACTGACTATGCCCCATTCCATTGGCTCCATGCCATGAAGGACACCAACCCCCAATGTATAAGGTGGTATCTGTACCTACGGCTCTTCTCCTTCTGCGTTCAGTGCAGGGCCAGAAAAGCCCACCTGAATGCTGATTTTTCAGGGGGGGTATGGGGGAAAGCCATAATGGGGTCAGGAGGGGGATGTGTGATGGGGCAGAGCGGCCCCACATTACCTGAGAAGGAGTTAAGGAGAGCCTTGGGCCCAGCTAGTGCCGCCCCACTATACCTGCAGCCAATGCTAAGCCTGGAGAGGGAATAAAAGGAGAGAGCCTAGTTCCTCAGGGCTGCAGACTGGCCAAGAAAGAGGACAGAATTCTGCCTCTCCGCCTGAAGGGAGTGTCACTTGTGGAGTTGCAGAGATAGGCCTGTTAGCCGGAGCAGCCACTGAGGAGGAACGTCGAGACTCCAAGGAGTGAGCCGCCTTGAAGCAGAGACTGTTTGGGAATCAAGTCTGAAGGAAAGGGCAGGAATGCCCCTTCTGCCCACAGAAGACTTGGGGATGACCCTCTAGTGAGTTATGTGTGCTTTTGTAGAAATGTTTGCAGCTGAGCCCCTCAACTCTGCCTAGAAGGGGATCTAACTGAAGAGACAATTAGCCAGTGGGCTGGACTTTGCCTCAGTGGACCCCGGTGATAGAGACTTGCTCCCACATCCTCAGGAGACCCCAACTCGCATCAGTGTGCCCAGAAGGTCCACATTTGCTCCTTATTTACCAGTGGATTGGAAAGTAGTTCATTATTGTGTGATACAAGTACATCACCCTGCTCTCCAAATACAGAACAGAAATATTTATCGAACACTTCTGCCTTTTCTGCATCATTGTTAACGATTTGACACACTAATAACTGTATGTTATCTCTTTAATAAGGCGGGTATCTTATTAATTCTCATTCTCATGGAAGTATTGTGGTGTGTAGTGAATGAGGCAGGAGTCCAACAGAAGAGGATGAATGGTCTTGTGTGTAAGGCATTCTCTGGTTCCCAAGAGATCTGTTTTTGTTTTTGTTTTTCCCCGATTCAGCCACATACTTCCAGGGTGACCTTGGGTGAGTTATATCTCTTGGTGCTTCATTTCCACATCTGTGACACCGGGATAATAATTCCTGGCCTCCTGGGAGAATTGTGAGGGTAAATTCATCATTTGCCCATGCTACTGAGATGAAGGTTTCTTTCTTGCTCTCTGCCTCCATTTCACTGGGTGCCATATCAAATAAAGGCACACTCATCTACTACCCTTTGTGCCCCTCCATCCCCACTTCCCTCTCCCTTTTCCTGAAACACTCTATCTTCTGTCCCATTACCCTCAAAATACAATCCTGTGGTCTTCCATCTTCCAAAACCCACCTTTGCACTGAACTGCTGTCTCAGCTTTCTTCTTCTCTAAACTTATCAAACATACCATTTACAGTCATTGTTTTGAGTTCTCATCTTCCAGCTCCATCATAGTTCCCCTTCAGTTTGACTTCTTCCATTTTCCGTCCACTACAACTTCTCACTGAGATCTCAAACAACGTATCTTGGCTAAATCTCAGGGCTCACTGACCTCAGTCTACGTAGCCCTCTCTGTTGCTTTTGACACTCGTACCCTAACTCACAGAATCTTGCCTTCCCTTGCTTTGCATGACTGTCTTCTGGTTCTTCTCCCTTCATCAGGTGACCTTCACTTTATCATCTCCTAACTTTGCATCTGTAACATTCTTTTAATGTAGTTTTTTGTATGGAATTTGTTAGATAAAGAAACTGAAAATTTGCAATTTTCTAAATTTCTAACCTAGCTAAATCCAGTGTAGCTTTTCCACCTTTGATTGAAAAGCTCAATGTTTATATCTTTTTTACATTTCAGATCCTCTTGATTGCAATAAAACTCGTTATGAATAGCTCAATGGGCAAGATACAAAGTTTGTCAACAATTCATTGGCTCAGATTTAATTATAAAATGTGCCTAGAGAAGGTGTCCTTGCAAGCAAGCGTGACCTTATCAGTAACAGCCCTGTATAATATTTGTAGGAGATGAATAAATGAGTAAATTGATTTGGGAGCAACTTTGTCACTGAGTACAATCCCATCAGAAAACCTATAGGAATGGTTGTAACACCTTCAGAAATTTCTTCAAACTTAGATCTATCTTGTGATTTATACATACAGAGATTCATGTTTATACTAGAAGCTATTATTAGCACATTACCATTTTCCTGATACACAATTCAAATTAGCTCAAAACACATAATACTGGGGAAAAGGTGAATACATAAGACCCTGAGATGCTAAAAGCTTTATCCATTTATTAGAAATTTGCCTTCAGTGTGATAGCTAACAATGTGAAATGCATCCGATGAAGTGAGCTGTAGCTCACGAAAGCTTATGCTCTAATAAATTTGTTAGTCTCTAAGGTGCCACAAGTACTCCTTTTCTTTTTGCGAATACAGACTAACACGGCTGCTACTCTGAAAAATGTGAAATAAGCAAGCAAAAGCAACTCATAGCTACAATAGCAGGGACAGGATCATAGAATCATAGAATCATAGAATCATAGAATATCAGGGTTGGAAGGGACCCCAGAAGGTCATCTAGTCCAACCCCCTGCTCAAAGCAGGACCAAGTCCCAGTTAAATCATCCTAGCCAGGGCTTTGTCAAGCCTGACCTTAAAAACCTCTAAGGAAGGAGATTCTACCACCTCCCTAGGTAACGCATTCCAGTGTTTCACCACCCTCTTAGTGAAAAAGTTTTTCCTAATATCCAATCTAAACCTCCCCCATTGCAACTTGAGACCATTACTCCTCGTTCTGTCATCTGCTACCATTGAGAACAGTCTAGAGCCATCCTCTTTGAAACCCCCTTTCAGGTAGTTGAAAGCAGCTATCAAATCCCCCCTCATTCTTCTCTTCTGCAGACTAAACAATCCCAGCTCCCTCAGCCTCTCCTCGTAAGTCATGTGCTCTAGACCCCTAATCATTTTTGTTGCCCTTCGCTGTACTCTTTCCAATTTATCCACATCCTTCTTGTAGTGTGGGGCCCAAAACTGGACACAGTACTCCAGATGAGGCCTCACCAGTGTCGAATAGAGGGGAACGATCACGTCCCTCGATCTGCTCGCTATGCCCCTACTTATACATCCCAAAATGCCATTGGCCTTCTTGGCAACAAGGGCACACTGCTGACTCATATTGGCAACTGATTTCAATATCAGGACAAGCTTTGCTTCAGTAGAGCTTTTTCACCGCTTTCTGTTGCTATAACAGAGTCCTTTGACACCATTGTGGCAGGAGGTATTTTCAATTACCTTCTTACTATTTTTTCCACCATTTGATCACTCCATTGATTTTTAAACAGCTAGCATGATTGCCTGGTAGGATCTCTCATACTCTGAAGTTCCTCAGCATAAAAAAGAAAAGTCACTGCTTGTGAAAAACAGTGTTTGATTTTTTTTATTTTAGTAGTATTCTAGTATTGCAGTAAGTTATCTGACCCAAATTTCAACAAATCAGAGATAAAAAAAAAGACTTTTAAAAATCTGCCCTCATGATTGATAGTGCTGCATATAGGTAGATATTAGAATTTGAACAATTCAATAAATCACAAAGCTATAAGTAGTCTGTGCCTTTTAGAAAATGCATCCTGTCATAATCAGTGTGAAGGAAAATACCTGGTTGCTGGTAAGAACACATTGATTCATTATCTTTTATTATGTCTTCAGGCTATACTTACTATATTGTGAAATCGCTACCCCCTGAAGAGTTAGCACAGCAATCTGAATCCAAAACATCAGCTGGCTGCCAATTTTAAAGTACTCCAAGCAATAGCACAACATGGTATAATAACCTTTCCTGGGATTTATTTTTAAAAATGATCTTTTTTTTGTCCTCTATCTTGCTGAAATAACAACTCAGAACAAGTAACCACACTGGCAGTGAAAGCAAGAATCTTGATTAATGATGACAATTGTCTGGAGCAAACCATATTGAACAACAACTACAATTCCTTTTTTAGGCATTGTGACTGACTCCTGAAATTATGTCCCAAAGGGTTGCAATAGAAACCATGTTTGACTTCAGTGTGTGCATATACACAGTCACTGGAATGGAATTCAAGGCTCAAAGTTTGACAGTGAAGTCAATGGGATTGTACCACTGTAACTGAGAGCAGACTTCACCCCTACAATATACTGAACAATTCACATTGAAAATCCTGTCATGAATCAGGCAAAGACAAAATGTAACATGCACTTAAATGTAACACAGTCAGCAGAGAAGAATTGGCCATTTTCAGTCTTAGAGTTTTGGTTTCCTTTTGTATTCTAGTATGAATTTGTTTTTAATAAGATGTTAGTGAAAAAGTATTAATGTTATTGAACAAATGACAAATTGGCTATGATTGCCCGATAAAAAGTGTTTTTATTTTATTCATTTAAAAAGATATAGTGTTATTTGTATTAGAGTAGTATCTAGAGGCCTCAACTAAAACTGAGTGAAAAGCAAAATTTGCATCCCACAGGAAATTCTGATAACAAACCTTTTGTTTTGAGTCAGTACAACATTAAACTGCATTTTCCTATGTTGGCACATAGCCTCATGAAGTTGTTCTTAAGGTTGCCTGATGCTGCTGTTCTCCCACATGGGCCAGGTGCCCTGACAAGACTACATGCACCTGCAAACATGTAATTCCCATGAAGTACCATGCTGCTTAGTCAGAGGAAAGACTGTACTGCACTATGGAATATGTAGGCTGGCCAGGAAGCTCAGCCCATAGGAGAGAATGGGGCCTCAAATTACAACTCCCATGATGCAATGCACCACAGTAGGGAAACACAGGTTAAAGTCAAACTGTCTTGAAATTAAACATTTTGGGGCCAGTTCAGGCAAAGCAAAATATTTTGATTAGGGTCAAACTCTCCTGCAAGGAAATATTTTATTTCAATTTCCTGATGGAAAATTGAAACATTTTGGCAAAATCTAAATTTTTCTGCAGAAAATTTTGATTTTGTAGAAGCTGCATTTTCCATTAAAAAACATTCTGTTGGAAGATTCATGATCATGACCAGCTCTTGCTTTATCTGAGATCAGTGCCCCATTGTGCTAAGTGCTGTACAAATCTAAATAGATAAGACAGGCATTGTGAGAGAACGTAACTGTTGTCCCCATTTTACAGATGAAGAACTAAGGCAAGGTTAAGGGCTTGATGCTGCACCATTAAAGTGAATTTTTCCATTGATTTGAATGAGAGCAAGATCAGGCCTTAATTTATTTGCCCAGGGTCACCCAGAAGTCTCTGGTAAAGCCAGCAGCTGAGCCCAAATCTCCTGAATCCCAGTGCAAATGCCTTAAACACAAGATCATACAATTTTCTCTGATAAAGTTTATTTTTGTTTTGCATCAATACAAAAATATCACAGAACACTTCTTGGCTAATTACCATCTACTGAATATACTTGGAGACGGTAATGAAGTATGTAAAGTTTACAAAAAATACTAATATTTGAAAGAGAACCTCTTTTCAGTTAAAACTGTAGGACTGTTTAAAGCGCATGTCACTTCTGATTTTCTGTTTAATCACCTGAAGCTCTGAAACCCCGTGGGCTCAGCTCTGCAGCTGGTGTATATTCGTGTAGCTCCATTGACTTCACTGAAAACACAAAGGTAGCGGTGGCAAGGGTTTAATTCCTTTTCAACACCAGTACATGGAGGAATATACTTATTGTCTGGTGTATACTTGTGACATAATAAAGAAACCCCAAACAATGAATCAGAATTCAGCTTTGGACAGTCTGCGTACTCAGTCATACTCTGATGTATTACATTAGTTTTACTGATAGGTTTAAAAAAATATTTGCTCTCTAATTAAAGATTATTGATCTTCTGTATGTACCATTATTTTAATTATGCCCGATTAGATATTTGATGTTAGTTTATGTGCCTATGTAATTTAAGCCCCAATAGTATGCACATTTTATTCACATGTACAAGCCTCTTGGAGTTACTAGGACTACTCTCATGAGTGAAGTTGGGCATGCACATATGTTCGAAGGATTGGAGGAGCCTTCATGCTTATTACAGTGCATGTTATTTAATCTGATATAGTCAGTTTATAATATAGAAATTATTATGAAAACACCTCTTCAATATATAATTGTGAACAAGAGCTCACTGAACTCTACTTTAGTTGTACTTTATCAATAGCAAAGACTAATATTAGGGTTGAGACAGCCGAAGTTGTCTGTATTTCCTCTCATTTCTGAGGGATGGTGTTTGTGTGAAACGGATTCAGTACCGTGCATGTTGATGACAGTGAGTTGATGACAGCATGTTGATGTCAGTGAGGAGGTTGAAAATTTCACAGTTTAAAAAATGTGTTATTAATGCTTCATCTCCAGAGCAAAACAGGCCCAATTTAAAAATCATGCAGCTGCTCCTGCATTTGAAGCCACTGAAAATTTATGATTTCTTTTCCTCTAATTTTCAGCAAAATTTTTGGCAGTGCTAGGAATGAAATTGTTATTCTTGCAGCAATATTACACTTGAGACAGAGTGCTCAGAAGATTAGGGTTTGAAATGATATACAGTTCTATTTGAGTAACAGTGCATTTAAGGTAAAATTTTGACTTCATTGAGACAAACTGTTGTTAATGCAATGTTAAGGTTGAACATATAAACAATCAGAAGTCAGGAAATGCAGAATTTAAGGTTGAATATTTAGGGGCAGATTCTCTAACCTGCATGAGGTCAATTCAGGTGCAGAGGAGAGGCTGGACTGTCAGGAAGATGGTTTGCGGCTCTCTGAGTCTGAGCCACCTAGCGCCAGTGCAAGTTAGAGCTACAGGGATGTCATTGACATAAGCTCTTTCAGGGTTCTTGAAGCTGCTCTAATTTACACCATTTGTTTAATTGCTTTGTTGTGGGCCAGAGAATGCCAGAAGGTAGAAAGGGAGTTTGACAGCATCTTTGCCCTCATATGCATCAAGCTCAGCTGAAACATAAACTGAACCTGAAGTGTCCCTATACATACTTATAGAAACTAAAACTGTACTGAAGTTTTATGTCCTGGTGTTAGATGGAGTAACTCTGCTGACTTCAATGGAATTGTGCCAGTTTACAACAGAGCAGACTTTGGATCCACTTTTGCATTCATTACACCTGAACTCTCACTAAAAATCACTGACAGTTTTGGGTGTAGGAGACAGGAAAGGCTGAGCCATAATATGGGTTTAATGACAGCCTGACAATGCTAGCGAGCGTGCAAGGATCATGCTGCTTGCCCAGGCTAGTGCAATACAAGTCTTCTCCAAACCCGTGTTGAAGCCAATGGGAGTATTTTTACATATATCGTATAGTATAATTCATTGTATTTTTTCCTGTTGTGATTTATATAGGTACTTGTCAATTATTTTTCTGAGCCAGAGAGAGAGAGAATGACTCTGTAGCCTGTTGGTTAACGTGCCCACATGGGAGACCCAAGGTCCAATCTCCCTGCTCCAATCACTCTTTAATTATTTTTCCACAGTGTAACACCTTCAACAGGGAGACTGAAGAAGCCCCATGTCAGAATATCCCATTGTCAACAGTTAGCGCACTTTCTTGAGAGGAGGGAGACCCCTGTTCAAATCCTTTCTCCTCCTCAGGCGGGGGAGGAATTGAGCCTGGATTTCCCACCCCCCACGGGAGTTCTCTAACAACAGAGCTAAAAGTTATAAGGTGGGAGCCACCTCTTCCTCCTGCTCCTCCTTTGGTCAGATTTTAAATGGGACCCAATCTGGTAAGCAGCTTCCAAGCTTCCCTACCAGATGGGGCCCTGCACCCAAGACAGGTGAGCAAATGCCTGTCTTCCCCTGGATCACACCGGGGTTTAGGAGAGACAGGCATCTGAGTGCCTAGTGTGAGGCAGCAGTGTATCTCCGTAGAGCTTAAAACTCTGTCTTAGGTGCCTAAACACCAGAGTTAGGCACCGTACTGCCTTTGTGGATCTGGGCCTGAGTGACTTCAGGCCCTGCCCACAAGTGGAGGAACAGGAGCCACGGAACGGACACATTCATTATCTGGTGTTGAGTATTAATCTACTCCTTGGACACCCTCTTTTGGCTCATTCATGCTACAAATTGCATAGGGTTTGACTGCCTGGCCTTGAGGAATCAAAAAGGGGTTATTGTAGTTGACTATGTTCCAATGAGAAAAAAAAGAAAACAAAAGCGTGTGTGTGTGTGTGGGGGGGGGTAAATATGAAAGACAAGCTAGAGTCAGACCTGGGATGCTGGGAGAATGAGGACATACTTCTAAATTACTGCTTGAAGAAGTGAGGATCGCTGGCCTTGTGGCTGACTGAGGGACTGAAGATCAAGGGAGGGACCCGCTGCCATTGCCAAAACAACACATCAGTACTGAAATGTCCATTACAGATTGTGTGCTCAATCTGCCATATTTACTCACACGAGGAAATGGTCAATGGGATTACACAGACAAGAAAGGCTTATTCCCAAGAGTCATGGTGGCAGGATCAGGCCTTGTCTTTGTTCTAAAACACCTTACAGATACATGTACAGTGAGTGAGAATGTAGGAATATAGACAAGGGCATTAGTAACGAATAGCAAAGGATATTTTGCAAACAATGAATATTAGATTTATAGTACCCGGATAATGATTTGATCATTGAATAAAATGCAGCAAACATTCTAAATGAAATCACTGTTTCAATCACTGCTCAGAGACAGTAAACAAAGGAAGGGGGGAGGAAAAGGCAAGCAGCTACCTATTACTACCATCTAGTGGCAAAAAAAAGGAAAAAAAATCCTTGCCTTGAGACGATGGGGCGGGGGGGGGGAGAAGGAGGGGGAGAGACACAAGACATTAGAACCAGGTAAGAAATTAGAATAATGATCTCTGATAGCCAGTTGATCTTCTAGCTATAAACTGTCATCCAATGCTTTTCATCTCACCAACACTGCAAGAAGGGGTGATTCTGGAAAGCCAAATGATAGAAACACTGAAAGAAACCAGTGGAAAATATGCTTCTGTGTACCTCATATTTTAAGTGTTTGCCTGTTTAATGAATGTAATTTAAGCTCTTAGGGGCAGGGACCATCTTTTTGTTCTGTGTGTGTTCAAAACTTAGCACAAATAGACTGAGGACTCATGGTGCCACTACAATAAAAATAAAGTAATAGTATATAGTTTATAGCATTGTTGTCATGATAATAATGATTATGATGGCAAACAAGACTTGATCCCTCTACCATTAGAGTCTGTGACAAAATTCCATTGATTTAATGGGGATTGAATCATACCCATATTCCTGGAGGCTCTCAAGTTTTTTTAAAAAAAGTTAAATTAAGTGTCTGATTAATAACTTCTGGTCCCCTGCCTCACTTCCTCACTCCACACACTTACTTTCCCTACAGTCATTTATTAGAATGATGCTGTCTTACATTTATTCAAATATATATTGCTAAGAGTCTTAAGAAATTAGAAAAAAATAATTATTCTTCATTACAATGCAGTTGAGCTTACAGAGACAATTGATATATTAGTGGCATATACTTAGACAGTACTTATATCATAAAACATTATGTGGTAATTTTAGGTAAAGCTAATAAATTATTTGAAATACAATTAACATGCATAGTTGTTTCATCATCATTGTTAATTTGCTGTCATTCTATCTCATGATGGCATTACTCTAAAGTTAGTACTTCACAACTGATTTTAGTAGAATCTCATCTACAAGTTACTTTTACCAAAGCATTCATTTAGTTCATTTCTTTGACTTCCCTGCTCATTCTTAATTTCATTCCTTATTTTAAGAGATTCTTTCTTTGGTCAGTTAGGCACAACTTGAATGATCCCTTCTAATTTTATATTATTATTATTACAACATCCAGAAGCATGCTAGATGCTTGCTTCACAGGAAAAGCAGAAAGGCATGGTCCCTAACCTTGACCCAATGTGCTTACACTCTAGTTTGAGACATCGCACAAGTAGTAAAAATGGTAATAAATAATGAGGAGAAGGGGTGAGAAAGGACAATGCAATAGCAACAAGATCACATGGTTAACTCTGATGCCCAGTCTTCAAAGGTATTTATATGCCTAATGCCTTTGAGGATCTGGGCCTGTGTATCTTGAATTAAAAAGATGTGGTATTTTGCTGGTAAAAAACTAAGCAAGCACATCAGGATTTAACCCAGTGATGTCATCTACTCTTTCTCTGATCCATGAGTTTGTCTCTCTATTCCACTGTATAATATGTAACATACTTTTTTCATTCTATGTTCAACTTTTGCATTATTTTTTCCATCTTTTCCTCTCTTCCATATGTCTTAGTGAGAGCAAAATATCTATTAATTCAATAACCTCCTTTATAAAGGTATTTTGGTTGCTTTTCGGAACCAAATTAATCCTTTCAAATGCTCTCCATCTAGCCAAGATTCTCTTCCTAATTTTTTTCTCATGATCATCAGTTTCTAAACTGAAAAGCTGTCCAAGGTAAATGTACATTTCAGCTTTTTTATTACTTTCCATTTACCAAGATTATTTTGTCTTGTGCATAAATGTTTTTTGTCACCTTTAGTTTTCTTCATATTTATTTTAGCTTTGCATTCCTTGCTTGCTGCATGAAGGTAATTTATTACTCTCTTTCTATAGCCTCTGGATACACAAGAAATTCATTTTCATATGCACACTGTAAAGGTATTCTTCATTTATTCTCACTCTAATCTTACTGCACTCTAACCTTCTGGAAACTTTCTCCAAGCATGCACAAAAAAATGCAGATAAGATGGAGCTGTATTACCAAACGCCTTTCTCTACCTCTGTTCTCTAATGTCTTTTTAATACTTTCTTGTTGCTGTCTTTAGAATTGTTGATATGGTAAAATATGCTCTTCTTCAACAACAAATTAATGGGCTTGATGCAGGAATTACTGGGTGAAATTCTATACCCAGTATTATACAGGTCATACTAAATGATCACAATTGTTCATTCTGGCCTTTACATCTATGAATTTGTTCTTGTAATACTTCCAACATAGCCTTGAGCATTAATGAGTACACAAAGCTAAGGCAAATGATTTTATTTGATCTTCAACACTTTTCTTTTGTTAGGGGTCCAATCTTGTAGACATTATGCATCCAAAACTCCCATTGGGTCGGGGGGGTTGGGTACACAAGGACTGCAACACTAGGATTTGATATACAAGTTGACGATGGGAAATTGAGTGAATTCTGCCAAATAGAGGGTATTTGTCATATCAAATTCTCCATAATTGATGCTATTGGTTAGCATCTTCACAAAAAGGTTGTATCTGTTTGTGAGAACAGTAGGCTAATGGGATGGTAGCTTACTACATTTTTTGTAAGTTTCCTTTCTTATAGGAAAAAATAACAAAATCAATTTCCAATTTGGTATAATTTCTATTAAAGATAAATAGGTCACAATTTTGACAGTTCTTTGCTGATCCCTTTTGCATTTGTGATGGTCTTAATGAAGACTCCTTCCCCTGTAGAACCAAGCTTTTTGTCTCCGCTTATTTTGTATGTTGTATTATTGACTACTCTTGGGTCACTTTTTGGTAACTTCCTTTTCTTTTCAAGGGCACAGTGCTGCAGTCCTTTCAAAGGCAAAACTCCCACTGACTTCTGTGAAAGCTTTGGGTAAATAAAGACTGCAGGATCAGCTTCTGTACTTGTAAGGTACTTAGACTGCATTACATGCAAATGGAGCTCTCCATGAAAGTGCTTCATTGTCTATGTATTATCATTTGAATGTTTGTGTAAGATATAGGGCTATATTATGGCCTCTGAGAAGTAGGGTTACCAATTTTGATTGTTCGAATTCCTGGTTTAACCACATGAAATAATTTTTAATGAAAGATTAATCTTTCATTCCTGGAGACTACAAGCCCATCCTGGAGGGTTGGCAAACCTACTGAGAAGGCACTGCTCTGTAAACACAGATCTGGCTTAAAGCTATTCTAATTAGGCTATAGAGAGTCTCCTGGTGTGGCTGGAATAGAACCATCAAAGCCAGCTCTGCACCATTGACTCCTTCCAGCTCACTCAGTTCAGAAGGCTGTGCTCCCACAATTCACAGATGGCATAAAGGCCACTTTGGGGCTAGTACAGACTTCTTAAGATAGAGGGACACAAAGAAACATGAGAAATAAGACTATATTAAAGGACCAGTCACTCAAAAAACAGTCTGAAGAATTTTCCTCAGTCTTCACTGAAAAAATCTACTTAGTCTTTAGAATAAAGCTAGCAGTTTTCAGGTCAAATTTATGTTTCTAGTCAAAGATATGGAGGGGTAGGAAAAGGGGCTAAAAATAGATTTTATGTAATGGAATCTGGCTACAACCTTAAGAGTGACTTTAAATGCTTTTACTCTAAACACAAAAAAGACAGGATGCAATGAAGTACTGGGGCCCAGAACAAAGATTTTTCATAAGTACTGGGAAGGAAATACCAGACACAAACTCACAATGGACTAGACTTTATGCCACCAGTGCAGTGCAAAGCAACATTAATGAACCACTGAATTGAACCCAGAATATTTGAATTACTGAAAATGTATGATAAAATACAAATGAAAAACCACATGGGGAATAATAACAGAAACCATGGTAAAAAAACCACATTGGAACCACCTAGAAGGTGTAGTATCTTGTTTATAGAGGAAAAACTATTAATATAAACTTTGAAGCAGGTAGGAATGCATGGACTTTGAGATATTAGATGATGAATGTTTTGATGCTGCTTTAAAAATATATATATACAACCAATAATTAGGGAGAAGAAAGGGAATGCAATACCATGTCATGAACTGATCAAGTAAGTAAAGAAAAGGGTCTCACCTGAGTAGGCATGGAAGGTTAATAGTGATTCATTATTATAACTCAGAAAAATGAAGTTGAATCTAACATTGTAAGTCATGAGTAGTTATATTGCACCGTCTTTGTTATGTGTGCACCCAGGGCCAGAAAAAAAAACCTGAAAAAGATTTTAGAAGCTTTTTCCTAAAGGCTCTTTCTGTACCTGTCAGTAGTCATGTTAGGCTTGTAGGAAATCAGAAATGTTCAGGTTATGGAAATTTCACTTGTTTTAAGATGACTGGATCCTAGATAACTGAGTTTCCTTTTTGCTTCATATTAAAATATATACATCTTATTTCGGATTCTTATGCAATCATGATTTGTCTACTCATATCAAGCTAAGCTGTGAAACTCTGGAAACCTAAGCTAAGAAAATAGTGTTGTTAGCTGGGCCAGGAGTTCCTTGATAGAATAAATGAAATGAAACATTTTAGATCAGCAGCCCAAATACCAAGTCTACCTCCTATGAAGAATAAAATTTTGATTTAATTGGTTCACACAAAGAAGCAATCCTAAGGACTTGTACGTGTTCCTTTCACTTTCCAAATGCAGGAAGGGCTATAGCGGGAGCATAGATATAACTAGGGAGGAGGAGAAACCTCTATTAATTTTGCCGGCCAAAAATCAATAACTAATATTTTAACCTTTCTTACTTTTTCCTGTTCATTCACTCTTTGGCTAAAGAAATAAACTAATCAGATATACTTTCAAATGATATATGGGCTGGCTGGCCTTAGAAACTAGGAGAGTAAGTCAATATTCTGATAAGAGATTTGCCTAACAGTACAATCATAACTCAGACCACTACTGAAAACTTAGTTTAAAAAAAAAATCTATCTTGTACTCCACCTTCCCCTTAATTACACTAAAGTAAGGAGTACTTGTGGCACCTTCGAGACTAACAAACTTATTTGGGCATAAGCTTTCATGGGATAAAACCCACTTCATAGGATGCATGCAATGGAAAATACAGTAGGAAGAGATAGATAGATAGATAGATAGATAGATAGATAGATAGATATACACAGAGAACATGAAAAATGGGTGTTGCCATACCAACTCTAACAAGACTAATCAATTAAGGTGGGCTATTATCAGCAAGAGAAAAAAACAAAAACAAAACAAACAAACAAAATCTTTTGCAGTGATAATCAGATATAGATGACAGTTGACAAGAAGGTGTGAGTAACAGTAGAGGGGGATGGAAATTAGCATGGGGAAATAGTTTTTAGTTTGAGTAATGACCCATCCACTCCCAGTCTTTATTCAAGCCTAATTTAATGGTGTCCAGTTTGCAAATTAATTCCAATTCTGCAGTTTCTCATTGGAGTATGTTTTTGAAGTTTTTTTGTTGGAGAATTGTGACTTTTAGGTCTGAAATTGAGTGACCAGGGAGGCTGAAGTGTTCTCTGACTGGTTTTTGAATGTTATAATTCTTGATGTCTGGTTTGTGTCCATTTATTCTTTTGTGTAGAGATTGTCCAATTTGGCCAATGTACATGGCAGAGGGGCATTGTTGGCACATGATGGCATATATCACACTGGTAGATGTGCAGGTGAATGAGCCTCTTATGGTGTGGCTGATGTGATTAGGTCCTATGATGATGTCCCTTGAATAGATATGTGGACACAGTTGGCAACGGGCTTTGTTGCAAGGATAGGTTCTGGGTTAGTGTTTTTGTTGTGTGGTGTGTGGTTGCTGGTGAGTATTTGCTTCAGGTTGTGGGGCTGTCTGTAAGCGAGGACTGGCCTGTCTCCCAAGATCTGTGAGAGTGAGGGATTGTCCTTCAGGATAGGTTGTAGATGGGATGGAAATTGTTAAAATCCACCATGATTTCAACAATTTCCATCCCACCATCAACCTTAGCCTGGACCAGTCCACACAAGAGATCCACTTCCTGGACACTACAGTGCTAATAAGCGATGGTCACCTAAACACCACCCTATACCGGAAACCTACTGACTGCTATACTTACCTACATGCCTCCCGCTTTCATCCAGACCACATCACACGATCCATTGTCTACAGCCAAGCTCTAAGATACAACTGCATTTGCTCCAACCCTTCAGAAAGAGACAAACACCTACAAGATCTCTATCAAGCATTCTTAAAACTACAATACCCACCTGCTGAAGTGAAGAAACAGATTGACAGAGCCAGAAGAGTACCCAAAAATTACCTACTGCAGGACAGGCCCAACAAAGAAAGTAACAGAACACCACTGGCTGTCGCCTTCAGTCACCAACTTAAACCTCTCCAGCGCATCATCAAGGATCTACAACCTACCCTGAAGGATGATCCCTCACTCTCACAGATTTTGGGAGTCAGGGCAGTCCTCACTTACAGACAGCCCATGAAAGCTTATGCCCAAATAAATTTGTTAGTCTCTAAGGTGCCACAAGTACTCGTTTTTTTTGCTGATACAGACTAACATGGCTACCACTCTGAAACTAAAGTAAGGATAACTCTATAACTTTAGTCTTGATGGTTAATATATTTCTACTTACTAAAATCAGAAGTGGAATTATGTTTGCCTGATGATCAAGTTTATCAGGGAAATACATTTGCAATATGTATGAACTGAAATTTGCTGCAACCTTGTTTCCTCCAAAGTGGGAAAGAATTGATTTCTGTATTCTTTTTAAAAAGTCTCCTTGGGTGAAATATGCAAAATGATTTGTAGACATGAAGAAACCAAGACAACAACATAAGATCTTCCTTTCTCTTACCCTTTGGCAGTCTTGTCTATTTAAACTGCTTCAGGGCAAGACTGTCTTTTACTGTGATTTAAATTCAGATTTAAATTTCTGTGTGCGGACATTAATTTTGTAGACTTTCAAAGTGTGCGTATGGGTGGAACTATTCAGCTGTCTCATGACTGCTAATGTCAATAATCACTTAGTTGCTCTTAATCTCCATTTTGCAAATAAATGGTAAGTTTGGGTAAATAGTGTAAAAAAGTCAAAAACAAAAAATACAGTTGAGTCGGACAGTGGACTTGTTCTTCTCTGGAGTGCTCTAGAGAGCAGGGTTGCTGAGCTGCAGTGGCTGAAAGGAGGTGTGCTCTGTTATACGCCTGGCTCCTCCTTTTGAAAACAGCATTGTGCCTTTCCCCCCCAGTTTCTGCTGCCAGATGTACGCCTAGCTGCAAGTGCCTCTTTGGGGCTATGGAGCGCTGCAGGATGAACCAGCTGGCCCCAAAGTCTAGCACTTAGATCTTTACTGGGTCTGGCCTCATGCACTTTTTTTGTTATCTAGTGCTCCTATGCCAAGGCAGACAGAATTTTGTCCGTAGTGTACAGCATATGGGATGCCAGCTTTCCCCTTTTGGGGAAGCTAATGATAAAATACCCCAGAAGGAAATAATGTCATGAATTGGCAAGGTGGTAGCTGCATTCAACAGCTTCAACAATGTTTAGTCATCAAAAAGCTAAAATTGAAAGACCAAATTATGACTTTTCAACTCAAAAGTTATTTCCATGTTAACATATGGATGTGAAAACTGGAAATCCATCAAAGGTACAAACAGAAATCTAAATGCCTTTGAAAACAAATTCCTTAGAAAAATACGAGCTATTAAATGGAATTAATTTATAACAAATCCCGAGATTTGTCAGAGAGTTCAACAACCCCTTTTCTCTAAAGTTATCCAGAAAAGCAGATGTAACTATGTGGGATATGTGTTAAGAATGAAGCCAGAAGTCATTGGGCAGTGGGAGGAACACAGCAAAAAGGATCAAAACCAAAAGAATTCCTCCATTGAACACTACTCAGCGAGGGAAAACTTATGTGACTTAACACCATAGGGACCATGCAAAGAGTGGCCCAGGAGTGACAGGGATGGCAGAGCTTTGTTTGTGCCTAAAGGGCATTTGACAGTGTGGGAAGGATTCAGATTCAGCCCTACTGAAGTTTAGAACCTCTCAGCATTTCCATTTCATACCAGTTTCTCAGGGGTCAAAAAGTAGGTTTAAAATTTAATTCCAAGATTAAACTTGGAACATTTACTGGTTTCTTACCATGTATGGTGGTGGTATTTATTATTTGTATTACAATAGCACCTACATGCTTCAATCAAACATGAGACTCCTTTGTGCTAGGCACAATAGGAGCCACTATGCTGACCCATGCTAGGGGAATCCTCAGCTAGCTGGGTTTGTGGTTGCTTTGCAGCAGTCTTCAAGTACAAAGCAGATGCTGTGGGGCTAGAAACAAGGTCATTTTATACAGGTATAAATGACTATGCAAAGTGAAAGGCAGTGGAGAACCAGATCTGTATTTCTTGGTTTAGTTTATCACTGTATCTTTGTAGAATACTGAGGAAGTAAAGACCCACGTATTCTGTGAGCTATGTTCCTTATTGCCATATGTCATTGTGATGGAAAGCTTAAACTTTATTTATATTCAACCATTAGGTGGTGCCCTGTATAAGATACCTTACCTAAAATGGTAATAGCTATAGCCAGCAGTGCATTAAAGGATCTTATGAAGGACATATTTCTCTATAAAGAAAGCTCTGTAGCCAGTCCAGGTACAGGAGCCTGACATGCTAGTAGCAGTCTAATGGGTGCCAGAGGAGAACAGAAACAGAAGGAAAGCAGCAACAAAGGATGCAAACAGAAGAGGGAAAAAAAGCAACAAAGGTTGCAGGATCTCATCAACATGCAGTGCCCCAGAGAACTTCAGCTTCAGAATGGACAGACGGAAAGCAGCATTTTGCAAGATTTCACATTGCTACTAAAATCTATAAAGGAAAATGGAGACATTCAGGTAATTGTCTTTAATTTATGCTATGGGAAAGCAGGCAGAGCATATCTTTAAATCCTTTTGTTTTGATGAAGACAGTCACACAGATTACTATGACAGAGTTCTGACTATGTTTGATGCATACTTTATACCTCAAGAAAAGTGGTTTATGAAAGCATTTACTTTCACCAGAGAATTCAGGAACCAGGGCAATCTGTTGAATCTTTTATCAGTGCTTTACATGCATTGGCAGAAAACTGTGATTGTCGGATTGTAAAACATGAAAATATTAGAGATTGGTTGTTGGCTTTACAGACAAAAATCTGTGACAACAGCTACAATTAAAGACAGATTTAAATCTAGACACAGCTACTCAAATAGCAAAGCAGTCTGAACTTATGAAGCAGAACGACAAACATGACAAACCTGGAAAAACAGAAACCAAACACAGCATGAGTGCTAAATGTCAATATTATAAAGCCCCTGAGGCAAGGAGAGACAAATTCAAGGATGATTACAAAGCCTTTCAGACTAAATGCACAAGATATGGAACAATTCATAGCCCAAGAGAGGTATGTCCAGCCCAAAGTGTGAGATGTAATAAATGCACAAAATATAAACATTTTGCAGCTGTTTGCCGCATTAAGGCAGTTAGGGATCATCATTTCTGGGATGTATCACATGTGATGACACAGAGCTTGCCTTGAGAATGAAACTGAATATTCATGGAAAGAATGTTGACTTTAAAATTGAGTCAGGAGCAGACATGACAGTTATATCAGAAGGGACTTACAATCATCTTCAACCCCTCTCAGAGCTGAAATAATCTGACACAGCCTTGACTAGCCCTAGAGGTGTTCTGAACTTCATGGGCCAGTTCACCAGAGAAGACAAAGCTATGCATTAAGAGCACATGTGATCAAATGATCAAAGACCAACAACCTTTTCAGCCTCAGTGTGGCAGCCATGATTGTCATAGTGAGAAAGGTGAAAGAACTTGATGGTGATACTGGACTTTTGAAAGGAGATCCAGTACAAATGACCTTAAGAGGCAATGATGAACCATCCTAGCACTGGATGACTTCCTTCCCAAAGTGAAAGGAGCTATAGTGGTCTCTGAGCTGGATGCCTCAAGTAAATTCAGGCAAATTCTTTTAGCCAAAGAGAGTGCTAAACTGATGACATTTATCACACCTTTTGGATGATTTTGATTTCAAAGATTACTTTTTGGTATTACTAGTGCACCTGAAATTTTCGAAAGAAAGATGGCAGAACTGTTAATGAAAACAAATGGAGTTGCAGTGTTCATGGACAATATTTTGATATATGGGTTTTCTATGAAAGAACATAACAAACCCTCAACAAGTTCTAAGCTTAATCTGTCAATCCAGATGGAAGCTAAACAGGGAAAAGTGCATTTTCCATCTACACCAAATTGAGTTCATGAGACAGACAATAAACAAAGATTGAATCAGTCCTAGCCCTGAGAAAGTAAAAGCAATTTGAGAACTGATGTTCCAACAAATGTAACAGAACCAAGACACATACTGGGGATGTTGAAGAACCTTGGTCAATACTTTCAAGATCTTTCTACAGTGACAAAAACCCTGTATGAACCATTAAATCCCTACAAATCATGGCTATGGGGGCCAAATCAAGAAATTACCTTCAAAAAAATAAAAGAAATGATCTCAACAGCTCCAATTCTCAAGTACTATGATGTGAACAAAACCAGAAAGGTCAGTGTGGATGCAAGCAGCTATGGCCTAGGGGATGTGCTATTGCAACAACATGGCTCTGAGAGGAAGCCAGTTGTATTTGGTTCTCACACATGCACAGATTGAAAAGGAGTGCCTGGCAAGCTCATGGGCATGTGAGAGCTTTTACAAATATCTATGTGAACTGGATTTTTTTACACTGATAACAGACCATAAACCTCGTCAACAGAAAAGACCTGAATCAAATCTCATACTGAGATGCCAACATCTATTGATAATATTAATGAGATTTAATCCAATGGCTAAATACTTTCCCGGGAAAAATCTGGTAATAGTGGACACTCTCTTGTGAAGCCCAGCATCACACTCAACTACCCGTGAGTGCGAAGATGATGATAAGAGATGTGTGGATGCCTACAGACCAGTATCAGAAAAGAGACTACACCAGCAACAAAAACCACCCTTCACAGACACTTCTTCAAGAAGTTCTAAGTTACATTAGTGCTGGCTGGCCCAAATATCTAAAGGACAACAAGGAAATGATAAGAGACTACTTTGTGGTATGTGGACAATTAAGTGAGTCAAATGGACTCATTATAAAAGTAATTCCAAATGCAATGAGAGGAGAAATCCTAAGCCTCATCCATGATGGAGATCAAGGACTAACTAAATGCTGCAAACAGGCCAATAAGTCAGTGTGGTGGCCAGGCATCAGCAAAAATGAGAAGATAACTCAGAACTATTGTTCTCACTTTGGAAAAGAACCTATCTCAAAAATGGCCAGACATGAAGTGAGTAGCCAAACTGGATAAAAAGGCAAAAGGAGCTTACAAATACTTCTATAACAGACGTCACTCAGTTAGAGAACTGTCAGGTTTAGAATCTGGTGACTCTGTTTGTGTCAAACTGGATGGAGAAAAAGGATGGACAACTCCAGCTCTCATACAGAAAAAGTATTTATGCTCCAGCTCATATGTGATCGAGACCTACAGCAGAGAGAAAACATCGGCATCTACAGTTTGTTTCTCAGAAAGAACAATCAACAGACCAAACTCTGTAGATGGTGGATGCAGTACAAGAAGAGGACTCAAAGATACCAAACCAACCAAAGACAGTCATTGTAACTATGGGAGAGTCAGATGACCAAGTTGTTACATATTTGGGTTGTGTAATTAGAAAACCAATATGATTCAGAGACACTTAACAGGCTGAGCTGTACTGAACTTTAAAGATAGAATGATAATGTACATTCTGTAAATGGTAGGAATTTAAAACTTAAAGGGTGAGATGTGATGCAATGCTTAAACTGTACTATAATGTTCACCCTCTAGGTAGCACTGTGTGCAACATACCTGACCCGAGGTTGTACCGGTGAGTCGCATCATACGCACATTTAACTCACTCAAATTCAACTATATGCTCTCGGCAAAAAAAAAAAAAAAAGAAAAGAAAGAAAAATAACAAGATACCTGTAAATAGTGTGGGTGATTCTGCCCACCATTCCACTCAATGAGCATATGGCCCGGAATGAGCGTGAGATGGGAGACATGAATCTGCTGTTCTCTCAGTTGGTCTCAGTTCCAACGTGCCTCTCATAGTGTGAGCATCTCGCTGCGCTGAGAGTGATTCTAGAGTTTAAAGATATGTATTTTTCATATAACATGGCCCCTAAATGCAAGCCAACTACTTCATCTGGTGCTCAACTGAAGAAACAGCGATCTGTTCCAACACTGGAGGAAAAATTGGCTGTGTTGGACTGATTGAGAGACGGTATGTTGGCTCCAATGAGGCGCATAAGTATGGCCGCAACGAATCTAGCATCCGTGCCATAAGATTCGAGAGAGAGAAATTTGTCAAGCCATGTCATCAAGTGCTCCAATAACTGCTAAGGTGACAATCCAGGTATGTGAAAAGACTTTAGTGAAGACTGAAAAGGTATTAAACTTATGGCTGGAAGACATGAACTGTAAATATGTGCCTATCAGTGGCAACACGTTGTGAGAAAAGGCTCTTAGCCTCTACGCTCTATTCACACCTCCCACCAAAGAGGGACAGCCTTCTGATGAGAAGGAATTCAAAGCCAGCCAAGGTTGGCTTAACAGTTTTAGGAACCGCTTCAACCTCAAAAACGTGCAGACGACTGGTGAAGCTGCATCTGGCAATGAAGAATGATTTAATTTCTGAATAGATCCCTCTATGGAACAAAGCCTCAAAATCACATGTAGTATTACAGACGATTTGAGACTGGATCAAGAAATGTTTGAGCAGCTCAAGAGACAACAGCGACAGTTGCCGATCACCATGTTTTTCAAGGAAAAAGAACCAGCAACAGATGAGCCTACACAATCAACTTCTCGAGCTGAACCAGAGCCAACCATTTCATCTATGACTTGCTCTCCATCACCCAAGCTCTCTGTCACCTCTGTCTCCTGGATCAACATAAAGTCCTGATGACCCCCTGTAATTAAAAATACAGTACTATAAAATTATATTTTGCATATGTACTCTTTATTATATACTGTACATTACTGTATACATTATGCAT
The DNA here is from genome assembly GCF_009764565.3 of Dermochelys coriacea. Taxonomy (NCBI): domain Eukaryota; kingdom Metazoa; phylum Chordata; order Testudines; family Dermochelyidae; genus Dermochelys; species Dermochelys coriacea. Next base: position 49,431,434 of record NC_050068.2, read on the forward strand.
TTATACATTACTGTACAGGGTTGTATACACAAAACCATGTACAGTATACTGTACTTTATGGGTGATTTAAGGGATTTTCAAGGGTAATTTTGACTGTATGCGATTTTAGCCTTACGCGCTCACTTTAGAACCTAACCCTCGGTAAGATGTGACTCCACTGTAATAGCTATAGCCACTAGTACATTAAAGATTCTTATGTAGGACACATACATAAGCTCTGTAGCCAGTCCATATGTGGTAGCAGAGTCTGACCTGCTAGTAGTAGCCCTGCAATCTATCATGCTCAAGAAGCAGTGCTGCCCAGAGGATTCAGGGGGCCTGGGGCAAAGCAATTTTGGGGGCCCCTTCCATAAAAAAAGTTAGTTTTGCCGCCCCAAGTGGCGAAGAAAAAAAAAAAGAGAAACCCAAGTTGTGCCACCAAAGAAAGAAGAGAACAGGAGGACCCGCCGCTGAATTGCCGCAGAAGACTGAAGCGGAGCAATTGAGCCGCCGCCGAAGTGCCGCCGATGAGGAAGAGAGGGGCTGAAAAACCCGCCACCGAATTGCAGCTGAAATTGCCCCTGCCCTGTCTGCAGGGCCCGGGGCCTTGGGCCTGGGGCAAATTGCCCCACTTGCCCCCCCAACGGGTGGCACTGTCAAGAATTTCATGACTAATCATCATGCCATGAAAGAGCATACTGTTGCAGCACTCCTGCACGTGCCCAGTGTAAGCAGAGAAATTGATGCACACATGCAAATCACGGTTGCAAGCATATGTAGCTGTGCAGTACTGAATTGCACAGGCACATGAGGGAGGTTCTGAACTTGAAGCCTGATCCAATGCTCATTGAAATCAAGGGAAAAAACGTGCGTGGGCTTTGGATCAGGCCCCCAGGAGGGGTGCTATCAAAAGTGGGGGTGCTTTAGAGGGTACAAGTAGACTTGTATTTCAGTGACAATCTGGGTCTAAATTAGCATCCACACTAAAAAACAGACATTACAGGATGGGTGTGTGCATGTGTGTTATATACTTGTCTTTTGAATACATGTTAGAATAGAAAAAAAGTAACCTATGGTGCTGATAATTAAATCAAAGAAGTATGTTAACAAAATACATCATACTTTAAACCACATAATTAATTGTAATTTTTCTAATTAGGAAAAAGAAAAATGCAAGTGTCTTCATTTGTGAATATTACATTCAAACTCATGTAATTGAAAGAAATAGGAACAATCTGTCCCTTTTTAAGTTGCATGAGGCCTTATACTATCTGCACAAATTTAGGTAATGTAACAAAATGAATGCAGCTCACATGCAATAATAGAGTGCCATTATTCTCAAAGGCAATAGGGCAATTACAAATGAAAAAAATAAAATTACACAGTGCCATTTTATTCTAGTATCAAAACAAAATCTGCAGAGCAAAGTCATTCTTCGAATTTAAAAAGAATCTCGATAGCGGCTATTTAGTTTGGCTTGATACTTTTAAGGTGCCTTATAGAATTAGAATCCTAGAAATGTATTCAAAAATACTATTTTCAAAATATAGTTCTTTGTTTACATTGTGATTTTGTGTTGTGATTTTTTTGCATATAAAAAGTTATTATGTAAAACAGTACCATATTTTACTCCTTTCTAAATAACCACACTGTGTGGAGTCACAGATGTAAGAGGTGGAAAAGACCTTTCATAATTTCATAGAGGTTAAAGCTAGAAGGGACCACCATCAAGTCATCTAAGCAGACTTCCCATATATCACAGACCATTAAATTTCACCCAGATACCCCATTATTAAGCCCAAAGACTTTAGTCCCATCAAAGCATTTAATTCCTCAGGAGACTAACCTATATGCCACAGGCAGAAAACTGAAAAGACTGACTTGCCACCAATACTGGAGTCCCCTGCAATAGTAGGGAATCAATTAGGTGAGATATGCCTAGATGATCCCAGCAAGCAATTCACACTCGATCCTACAGAGGAAAGTAAATGCGCCCCAAGGTCCCTGCCAATCTGACCTGAGGCAAAATTCCTTCCCAACCCCAAATCTGATGATCAGTTTGACCCTGAGCATGTGAGCAAGACACACCAGTCAAGCATCTAGAAAGAGGATTCTCTGTCCCACCTCAGAGCACTTGCCTACCCCATCTAGCATCCTGTCTCCAGCTGTGGCCAATCTATATTGCTTCAGAAGTAGTCAAAAAAAGCAAACCCATAATATAGCCAGCCAATTGTGAATTGAGGAAAAAATTCCTTCCTGTCCCCTGCAGGTCCTGAAGCATGAGATTTGATTGTAGTCATCATCTTAATGTAGAGCTGTAGGAGTAATGAGCAGGTTAGGGGCAATGCAGGCAATCCTGTTCTCCACATAGTTTATAATGGAAGGGGATGAACAGGGGGATTCATAGATATACAAATTCCAAGACCAGAAGGGACCTCTATGACTATCCAGACTCTCTAGTCTCCTGCATACATAGGCTGCAGAATTTCTCCCAGAAGCTAGATTAAAACATACTTTCTAAAAAGATAGCTAATCTCATTTTAAAGACTCCAAATGATAGTGAATTCTGCATCTACCCTGGTAAGATGTTCTAATGTTTAATTACTTTCGCAGAGAGGATTTTTTTTTCACAACTAAATTTATCTAACTTCAACTTTCAGCCATTGGATCTTGTTATGCGTTTGTCAGCAAGACTGAAAAGCCGTCACTATCTAATATCTTTTCCATGTGTAAGTACCTATACACAATGGTCAAATCACCTTTGAGTCTTCTCTTCAATAAAAAGAATAAGTTGAGCTCCTTAAGCCTCACATTATAATGCTGGTTCTCCATTTTTGTGGCTCTCCTTTGAACTCTCTCCAGAATTTCCACATTCTCCTTGAAGTGTAGACACCAGAAGTGGACACATTTCAGAGTAGCAGCTGTGTTAGTCTGTATTCGCAAAAAGAAAAGGAGTACTTGTGGCACCTTAGAGACGAACAAATTTATTTGAGCATAAGCTTTTGTGAGCTACAACTCACTTCATCGGATGCATTCTGATGAAGTGAGCTGTACCTCACGAAAGCTTATGCTCAAATAGAAATGGACACAGTTTTCTAGTAATTGTCTTACCAGTGCAGTAAACAGAGGCAAGATCACTTCCTCCTTCAACTTGATTTTTTCCTTTTTATAAATCCAAGGATCACATGAACCTTTTTTGCTACAGTTCTTATGTGGAGGCAATTGTCTATAATGACCCATAGGTCCTTCCCTGAGAACTGCTTTCCGAGACACAATTCCCCATCCTGTACTTATAACCTGCATTCTTGTGCTCAGATGTATTATCTTGCATTTGGCTGTATTAAAGTGCATTTTGTTGAATTGTAAACATTTAATCAAGTGATTCAGATCACCCTCTAACAGTATGAGGACAGTGTGAACTGTCCTCACTATTTTCTACCTCACCAATCTTTGTCTGATCTGCAGACTTTACCAGTAATGATTTTATAGAATTATCTAAATTGTTAATTAAAATATATTAAATATCATTGGACCAAGAACTGATCCTTGGATGACCCCTTTATAAACATGTCTATTAATCCTATAAAACACAAGTTTTCAATCACAAGGTCATGTGTAATTAAAGCAAATGTGTTGGGGAAATCCAGGACCTGAGAGCAGATGAGAAGTCATCAACGCTGATAGATTGGAAGTTGCAGAAAGGCCAAGTGACAGGGTGTGTGTGTGTGCGGCGGGGGGGAGGTGAGGGTGATAGGCAATGTTGAAAGTGGCAAGGTGATAGTCTGAGAGGGAGACCTCACCAACAGAGAAATCAGAGAGAGCGAGCAGTGCTTGGTGAAGACCAAGTCAAATGAACAGCCCTTCTGGTGAACGGGAGAGTTGGACCAGGGCTTTATGTTGAATGAAGAGGTGAGGACGAGGAAGCCTGCAATAAGGGGTTGGAAGGGTCATTAACATGGAAGTTGAAGTCTCTGAGGAGGAGTGTGGGAGACTGAGAGGAGAGGAAGAGAGAGAATATCAGAGGAAGATTGATGGGGAGGAGTTGGGTAGATAGTAGATGAGAGAAACAAGCAGAAGGAGTAAAAAGTGGTACAGGGAAGATTAAAGTGGCCTTCAGTTTTGTCTTATATATAGCTATTGTAATGAAGTTCCTCCTCTGCCTTGGTGGGTCCTGCGCTTACTGGCGGATTTGCTTGCCTCAGAGGTTCACGGAAGCCCTTAGTTCGGCCACTTTCGTGGCTCAAATCTGCCGTTCACTCAGTTAGCCTCATCACTGGTCAGCATGGGGAAAAGGAAGAAGAACAATCCCTGCAGTCTCTGCTGATCCATCTAGTGAATTGGGGAACAGGCCAGAGACCTTCCCCTGGTGGAACCCACAGTCCAGGACAACTCCTCTGGTATCTATCTTGCCACCCAGGCAAGCTGGACTTAATGGCAGATGGTCCCTTACAGAACAAAAATCACAAAAATATTCAGGTTACTCCCAGTTGCAAAGGACCAGGTCAATAGTACTCAGATCTCAAACCAAAGACAACACTTGTAGTCAATCCTGTAATAAACTAAATAAAGGTTTATTAACCAGAGAAAAGAAAGTTATTTACAAGGTTATAGCAGATAAACATACACACACAAATGAGATACCATCTTAAGTTCAAAAAGCAATAGAAGCTTCTATGATAATCAGCTCTACATGTCCTTTAGGGCTAACCCAAGCCAACCATTTTATGTTTAAGGATCTTTCTCCCTCAGAGTCCAGACTGACACTCTAATTCCTTCTGGTCAGGTATTTTTATTCCCTTTCCCCCTAGCGTCCAAGCTGTTGAGATGAGCCCTTCTGCATGGGGGGAAGGGAATGGGGTGAGGTAGGGTGGGGTGGGGAACAATCAACAAAGAATTTGTTCCACAATGGCCCATTTGGATTCAACAGTCCTTCCTGATGGACAGGAGATAACGCATTCTGTAAGAATCCAGCATTTTGCATTAGGTGACTTTTTCCTGTTTGGTGAGTTACGGAGTTTCAGAACAAAGATTTTACAGTTATAGAGCAAACACTTGCGCATTTTATAGCATGAGTGTGATGCTGGCAGAGTATGTGCCAGCCTTTACCAAAGCTTAAGGCCTCAGCTGATCGCTGACAAATTCATTGCTGGAAACCTGTCTGTTTCGCCTGTGAGTTAGTATGGTTAAGATGGGCATTGGACTTATAATGATGTGTTTTGGTCTGAAACTGTGAACCCAGTGAAGAGTGATCATCTTCTAACCAGCAAGAAGGCCTATCAAAACTAAATGTGCCATTGTGGACATCACAATACGAAGACTTTGTTAATTGCCCCCTCATACCTATGAAGAGGTGATGTGCAAAAGAGCATATCCCATCAGCTTGAATTCTCGGAGAAGGAAATAAAAATGGCTCACAAGAAAATGTTTCATCTCTTTTGCTTTTTGGACTCTCATAGGGTTGGAGCTATGAAACAGAAGCAGAGATCCCCAGGGTCAACCTGGGTTAGCTCTAAAAGATATTCAGAGCTGCCAGATTACTACAACGATCACTTTTTAAAACCCTAAAACTATAACTCATTTGTATGTATATGTTTGTCTGCTTTAACCTGTAAAAATAATCTCATTTCTTTTACCTAGTTAATAAAACTTTTGTTAGTTTACTACAGGACGGGCTACAAGCGTTGTCTTTGGTGAGAGCACTAAGGTACAAATTGAGCTGGGGTAAGTCACTGGTCTCTTGGGATGGAAGCAACCTGAATATTTTATGATCTTTGGTACATAGCACCCCTCTACCACTAAGCCCAGCTTGCTTGGGTGGAAAGATAGACTAGAATGCCATTGGGACTGTCTGTGACTCCATGGTAAAACAGGTTTCAGAGTAGCAGCCGTGTTAGACTGTATTCGCAAAAAGAAAAGGAGTACCTGTGGCACCTTAGAGACTAACAAATTTATTAGAGCATAAGCTTTCGTGAGCTACAGCTCACTTCATCGGATGCATTTGGTGGAAAAAACAGAGGGGAGATTTATATACAAACACAGAGAACATGAAACAATGGGTTTATCATACACACTGTAAGGAAAGTGATCACTTAAGATAAGCCATCACCAGCAGCAGCGGGGGGAAAGGAGGAAAACCTTTCATGGTGACAAGCAAGGTAGGCTAATTCCAGCAGTTAACAAGAATATCTGAAAAGAAAAGGAGTTCTTGTGGCACCTTAGAGACTAACAAATTTATTAGAGCATAAGCTTTCGTGAGCTACAGCTCACTTCATCGGATGCATTTGGTGGAAAAAACAGAGGAGAGATTTATATACACACACACAGAGAACATCTCTCCTCTGTTTTTTCCACCAAATGCATCCGATGAAGTGAGCTGTAGCTCACGAAAGCTTATGCTCTAATAAATTTGTTAGTCTCTAAGGTGCCACAAGTACTCCTTTTCTTTTTGCGAATACAGACTAACATGGCTGCTACTCTGAAAGAATATCTGAGGAACAGTGGGGGGTAGCGTGGGGGAGGAGAAATAACATGGGGAAATAGTTTTACTTTGTGTAATGACTCATCCATTCCCAGTCTCTATTCAAGCCTAAGTTAATTGTATCCAGTTTGCAAATTAATTCCAATTCAGCAGTCTCTCGTTGGAGTCTGTTTTTGAAGCTTTTTTGTTGAAGGATAGCCACTCTTAGGTCTGTAATCGAGTGACCAGAGAGATTGAAGTGTTCTCCAACTGGTCTTTGAATGTTACAATTCTTGACGTCTGATTTGTGTCCATTCATTCTTTTACGTAGAGACTGTCCAGTTTGGCCAATGTACATGGCAGAGGAGCATTGCTGGCACATGATGGCATATATCACATTAGTAGATGCGCAGGTGAAGGAGCCTCTGATAGTGTGGCTGATGTGATTAGGCCCTATGATGGTATCCCCTGAATAGATATGTGGACAGAGTTGGCAACGGGCTTTGTTGCAAAGATAGGTTCCTGGGTTAGTGGTTCTGTTGTGTGGTGTGTGGTTGCTGGTGAGTATTTGCTTCAGATTGGGGGACCTGTCTGTAAGCAAGGACTGGCCTGTCTCCCAAGATCTGTGAAAGTGATGGGTCGTCCTTCAGGATAGGTTGTAGATCCTTGATGATGCGTTGGAGAGGTTTTAGTTGGGGGCCGAAGGGGATGGCTAGTGGCGTTCTGTTATTTTCTTTGTTGGGCCTGTCCTGTAGTAGGTGACTTCTGGGTACTCTTCTGGCTCTGTCAATCTGTTTCTTCACTTCAGCAGGTGGGTATTGTAGTTGTAGGAATGCATGATAGAGATCTTGTAGGTGTTTGTCTCTGTCTGAGGGGTTGGAGCAAATGCGGTTATATCGCAGAGCTTGGCTGTAGACAATGGATCGAGTGGTATGATCTGGATGAAAGCTAGAGGCATGTAGGTAGGAATAGCGGTCAGTAGGTTTCCGATATAGGGTGGTGTTTATGTGACCATCGCTTATTAGCACCGTAGTGTCCAGGAAGTGAATCTCTTGTGTGGACTGGTCCAGGCTGAGGTTGATGGTGGGATGGAAATTGTTGAAATCCTGGTGGAATTCCTCAAGGGCTTCTTTTCCATGGGTCCATGGATGATGAAGATGTCATCAATGTAGCGCAAGTAGAGTAGGGGCATTAGGGGACGAGAGCTGAGGAAGCGTTGTTCTAAGTCAGCCATAAAAATGTTGGCATACTGTGGGGCCATGCGGGTACCCATCGCAGTGCCGCTGATTTGAAGGTATACATTGTCCCCAAATGTGAAATAGTTATGGATGAGGACAAAGTCACAAAGTTCAGCCACCAGGTTAGCTGTGACAGTATCGGGGATACTGTTCCTGACCGCTTGTAGCCCATCTTTGTGTGGAATGTTGGTGTGGAGGGCTTCTACAACCATAGTGGCTAGGATGGTGTTTTTAGGAAGATCACCAATGGACTGTAGTTTCCTCAGGAAGTCAGTGGTGTCTCGAAGATAGCTGGGAGTGCTGGTAACGAACAGTAACCCCGATAAGCGATGGTCACATAAACACCACCCTATATCGGAAACCTACTGACCGCTATTCCTACCTACATGCCTCTAGCTTTCATCCAGATCATACCACTCAATCCATTGTCTACAGCCAAGCTCTGTGATATAACCGCATTTGCTCCAACCCCTCAGACAGAGACAAACACCTACAAGATCTCTATCATGCATTCCTACAACTACAATACCCACCTGCTGAAGTGAAGAAACAGATTGACAGAGCCAGAAGAGTACCCAGAAGTCACCTACTACAGGACAGGCCCAACAAAGAAAATAACAGAATGCCACTAGCCATCACCTTCAGCCCCCAACTAAAACCTCTCCAACGCATCATCAAGGATCTACAACCTATCCTGAAGGACGACCCATCACTCTCACAGATCTTGGGAGACAGGCCAGTCCTTGCTTACAGACAGTCCCCCAATCTGAAGCAAATACTCACCAGCAACCACACACCACACAACAGAACCACTAACCCAGGAACCTATCCTTGCAACAAAGCCCGTTGCCAACTCTGTCCACATATCTATTCAGGGGATACCATCATAGGGCCTAATCACATCAGCCACACTATCAGAGGCTCCTTCACCTGCGCATCTACCAATGTGATATATGCCATCATGTGCCAGCAATGCTCCTCTGCCATGTACATTGGTCAAACTGGACAGTCTCTACGTAAAAGAATGAATGGACACAAATCAGACGCCAAGAATTATAACATTCAAAAACCAGTTGGAGAACACTTCAATCTCTCTGGTCACTCGATTACAGACCTAAGAGTGGCTATCCTTCAACAAAAAAGCTTCAAAAACGACTCCAACGAGAGACTGCTGAATTGGAATTAATTTGCAAACTGGATACAATTAACTTAGGCTTGAATAGAGACTGGGAATGGATGAGTCATTACACAAAGTAAAACTATTTCCCCATGTTATTTCTCCCCCCCACCCCACCCCCCACTGTTCCTCAGATATTCTTGTTAACTGCTGGAATTAGCCTACCTTGCTTGTCACCATGAAAGGTTTTCCTCCTTTCCCCCCCCACTGCTGGTGATGGCTTATCTTAAGTGATCACTCTCCTTACAGTGTGTATGATAAACCCATTGTTTCATGTTCTCTGTGTGTGTATATAAATCTCCCCTCTGTTTTTTCCACCAAATGCATCCAATGAAGTGAGCTGTAGCTCACGAAAGCTTATGCTCTAATAAATTTGTTAGTCTCTAAGGTGCCACAAGTACTCCTTTTCTTTTCATGGTAAAACAGTTATAGTGCTTTAGGAGTTCACATTTGTTGCTGTGTTGGTGAAATCCAATTATAGAACATATCACAAGTTTGGGGCCTCTGCCCTGGTTCTCGACAGTCTGCCCTGAAGTTGGCACTCATGGTCATTAGCCACTCTAGACAGCATGACAATGGGATGCAGATATTATAAGTAGGATTAATACATTCAGCATCCTACAAACATTCCATAAAGACTAAACACATTCTTATACTAACCCACAGTTCCAGACTGGTTTCCAGCTATGCATTTGTCACTGTTCAGTGAGGCCCTGGACTTTGGAATGAGCTGGCACCTGGTCGACCAGCATCAGGGACACCAAGCTGGGAGGGGTTGCATGCACTTTGGAAGATAGTACTATAATTCAAAATGACCTTGACAGATTAGAGAATTGGTCTGGAATCAACAAGATGAAATTCAATAAAACGAAGTTCAAAGTACTACAGTTAGGAAGGAAAAATCAAATGCACAATTACAAAATGGGGAATAACTGCTTAGATGGTAGTATTACTGAAAAGGATCTGAGGGTTTAGAGGATCACAAATTGAATATGAGTGAACAATACAGCTCAAAAAAGGCTAATATCATTCTGGGGAATATTAACAACTGTGTGAGGAGTGCAACAAAATTTATAATGTTTTGAAAACCCGACCTATGAGGAACAGTTAAAAAGACTGGGCATGTTTAGTCTTGACAAAAGAAGATTGAGGGGGGACCTGGTAGCAATCTCCTAATGTGTTAAGGGCTGTTAAAGACAGGATGACGATCAGCTGTTCTCCATGTCTACTGCAGGTAGGACAAGAAGTGATGGGCTTAAACCACAGAAAGGGAGATTTACGTTAGATATTAGGAAAAACTTTCTAACTATATGGGTAGTTAAGCTTTGGAATAGGCTTTCATGGGAAGCTGTGGAATCCCCATCATGCAAGGTTTTTAAAAACACTTGAAAAAACACCTGTCAGGGGTGGTCTAGGTTTACTTGGTCCTGCCTCTGTTCAGGGGGATTGACTTGATGATTTCTCTAGAACCCTTACAGCCCTACATTTCTCTGAGTTTATGATGTAGAATTCTGGGTAGCAGGGAAGCAATATCAGAGAGAAGATTTGCAATTCAGTTGATTGAGTCACTGGATATAAGTGACCACACTCAGTTGATTGTAAGATTTGTGGATGAGAATTTCCTTCTTTTATTGAAAGAGCTGCTGAAGTGAATAACCAGAGCAAACTAGTTCCGTCAGACAAATGCCAGTGTGTAAAAGCAACAAATTCTTCTTTAGACCAGTGATATATTGCTGTTTGCACAGATGGAGCATTTGCAATCAAATTTGTGTTTGTTTCAGTGCTCATTTTGGTAACTCAGGGCATTGAAACAGAGACTCTCTTATGGTCAAAACAATGTGCAAAAAACTGGGAAAAAAGATTGATCAAAATGGGAAATTGGTAAACTGCATCAGCACGCATACTTTACCCTACTTTTATCTTTCTATGTGGAGAAATGGGGCAGGGTATCAGAGCTTACTCTTATCTAACAGAAGCAGGATGTCTTTATTGAGAAAAGATCCTTGTAGAGGTTATGAAGTAAGAGATGAACTTGAGATAATCTTCAAGTTGAAGGAATCAGTGTTCGTTGATTTTTTCTCACAGATTTTTGCTGTACTAAGTAGGTTAACCTTGCTGATATTTTTGGCCATCTGAATCAACTAAAAAAAAAGGAGTACTTGTGGCACCTTAGAGACTAACAAATTATATTATAAATTTGTTAGTCTCTAAGGTGCCACAAGTACTCCTTTTCTTTTTTTGCGAATACAGACTAACACGGCTGCTACTCTGAAACCAGAATCAACTAAGCGTAGAATGGATAGAAGGTTTCAGATTGAAATAACCTTGTGGAGACAACATAAGGATGCAGGTACATTAAATATGTTCCCATTAGCTGCTGAAGTAGAGCCAAATTTCAGACCTGTCAGTAGCAGTAATTACTGGTCACCTCTATACTCTTGAAGAGCCATTTGGATGCTCTTTTCCCTCACACCAGGTAATAGGGTTTGAGGGGGTGAGAAACCCATTGACATATGCATCTGCATGGGTGATAAAGATGCAAGAAGAGCTAGTCAAGATAAATATGGACCATATACTAAAGCTACACTGTCTTTGATTCTCCACTTTGTTACATCCACCAGTTTTATGCTGGTGAAATTATGCTGAGTTCAGTGGATTTACATAGGTATATGTAGAACTAGGTCCAAAGCTGAATGAACAAGTTTAATGGACAAGTTCCTGTTGCTTACAGAGAAAGCTTCCCCAGAACAGATCACAAACCACATTAGTATTGTTCTTTGCCACTATGTGCTTGTCTGAGATGCACTTGTCAACCATGATGTTCAGTTCCTTTTCCATCAACCTCATATCAAGTGAGTCTGATGGAGATTAGAGACTTTTTCATTTGGAAAGGTCTGACTTAGAATTTTAAAGAAATTCAAGATGTGTTCCCAGTCAATAAATATTGAAAACCACTGAGGTTCAATCTTTTGTTGCTTCCTTGGACAGTCTGAGTCCACACCATCCCTTACTCAGGGCTTGTGGTTAAATTCAACAGTCTAGTACTTTGGGTTTAAACACAAATATTGCGCAGCTCCCCTTCGCTATGTAAATATCTGGAATATGCACCTTCTATCTCTTAAAAAAATGGAATGTACAAGCACATATATTCAGGGTATTTATAATTGGCTATAAAACCATTCGCTTCTAAGACACCATTTAGAATCCAGCCCACAAGTGAGTATTGGATGGCTTTATGACTGTTGAATAGTTGTTTACTAATTGTCCACATCACAAAAATCACAGTCAGAACTGGCCCAGTTTAACTGTGTCAGTGAAGAGGATTAGGGATTATTAAGTAAGAAGACTGAGCTATATTCTCATCCTAGGCCAGTGGCTCTCAAACTTTTTTACTGGTGACCCCTTCCACATAGCAAGTGTCTGAGTGCAACCCCCCACCTATAAATTAAAAACACTTTTTTATATATTTAACACCATTATAAATGCTTGAGGCAAAGCGGGGTTTGGGGTGGAGGTTGACAGCTCGCAACCCCCCCATGTAATAACTGAGAGGTCCCGACCCCCAGTTTGAGAACCCCTGCTCCAGGCAGTCCTTTCAGGTCAAGGCTAAGGGACAGTCCAAAGAGCAATGTGTAGAAATGAATACCAGGAAACTCATAGGATTGCATATAAAAAAAAAGAGAATAGTATTGTAGAGAAGTGCATTGTAAGAGAAAAACATTGTAGAGAAACTTTTCTCAGCTAAAATATATTCATGTCTTTTTGAAGATGGTGTTGCTATGGTAATTTTTATTTATCAGAGGAACAATTGTAGCAATTTTTTTCATAACAGTTTTATGAACAAATCACACTTCTTCCTGAGTGGTCTTAAATTACTCACCCATCTTTTTTATGCAAACTTTTAATGTTCCTTTACTTTGCTATTTCAGATTCCATATGTGTCTTCCACTGATGACTGGTGCCTATTTTCATTTGCAGAATTCACTGTTTCCTAGTGAAAATCTTTGGGGTGAAAAAATACATATACAATTTTTGCTTTACATTTTTTCTGTTTTGAAAAACATATATATTTTTGTTTTCAATGTAACCCAGATATGTATTGTTCTTTATTAGATTTCAGACTTAATATTCGGCATTTCTCCACTGCAAACTGTTCTCATGCCAAAAGAATTCTCTGAACAGAAGAGAAATTGGAGCCACAGAGGAGATCATTTCCAAATTAATTGATTTGCAACTTTAGACAGTGCAGTGTGCACCAACCAGCAAAAGAAAAACATGAAGCAAAAATACCTTCCAAATTTTAATGGTGTTGATTCTTTCTGTGTCATTTACAAAACATGCAGATTTGACTTTTTGCTGGGACTAGTATGATGATATGTCATGCACTGAACAAGCAGCTTACTTTATAGCTAATCTCTTAGTAGGTTAAAGTGTCCATTAGTATCATTTGCCAGAAGGGAGGGATGAGATCAGCAAATTGTGGGTACATTAGGATTTGATCCGGCAACGAATTCAATTAGATCAAAGCAATCTTGTTCCAAATGCCTATTTTTAATTTTATACTTATGCCTGAGGGGAAAGAAATAGGTGCCATGGCAGATATATTCTACAATGATAACTGAGACATTCAGGACTCAAAAGTACTCGTGATTTGAGGGCTATAATGTCAGATCGAGAGATTTTTAATTAACACCTTCTGTATGTATTAAATATGCTCCCCCATCCAACAAAGATTTTTTTTCCTCTTGAATTCTCTGAATTGCTTCAGGTCTTTTATCACTATCAAGCAATAATAGCAGCCAGTACATTAAAAAGAAATTAGCCGACAAAATGAAAGATTTGTTTTGTAGAGAATGCGGTAAAGTATGTACATGCATTTATAAATGTGGGTTAGCTCTTGCGCTGTTGTTTTGGGGGAGGGAGGCTCTTTGGTCAAGGTAGTGAGTAATCTTCAGATGCCTGTGGGAGTGAGTGAATAAACATAGCATTCCTCCCACAGTGACCATGACCAAATTTCATCCTAAATCCTTAAGGGGCAGAATATAGACCAGGCTACATGATTATGCACAGGTATAAGTAAGACTGTACTGATATGTGGCCTTCCCATATTTTGAGTCCAGGTGTAGAGGAATAAGTGGATGTACAATGTCACTGCTAGGGTTGCCCTCCTCCCCACCCAAGTAGGAGGGTGGGTGAAGTGTGGGCTCCACCCTCACCAGTGTAGTGGCCATGAATACAGACAAGTAGCAGATTACAACCACGCCGGAGCAAGGCCGGAGCATGGAAAGAACTGTGCCACAGCAGGCTACAAAACCACAGACTAGTCTGACCAGAAGCCAGATGCAGTCTGATGCACTGAAAATACATCAGTTTCTATGGAAAACACTCATTTCTTCAAGGCTTCAATTGAATTAATTAATTCATTATTGAAGTAATGTTCATTAATGGTCAGGAGAAGCCATGATTCCACTCCGTTCTACCTTCCTCACCTCCAGTTCCTCTTGCCTTCTCAACATTTCCCACTCCTTTCACCTATTTCCACTAATACAACTCTTCTCCAGACTCCACCTCTGCTCCTGCCCTCTCACATGGGGTGATATTCACAAGGGGGAGTTTGGTGTAACAACGCCGAGCATTGCAACCCCTTACTTTTAGGGGCCCTGCTTCCTAATGGAATTCACAGCCCCATGGTAGGCACCAGGCACCATATAGCAGGCAT